>NC_134358.1:310925706-311250706 GCF_048569485.1 Anomaloglossus baeobatrachus | reverse complement strand
CTAGTAAAATAAAAAAAAGTAAAAAAAGGTTTTAAAAAATTAAAAAAAAGTAAAAAAACCTAAAAGTTCATATCACCCCCCTTTCACCCCATTGAAAATTAAAGGGATAAAAAAATAAAAAATATACACATATTTGGTATCGCCGCGTTCAGAAATGCCCGATCTATCAAAATATAAAATCAATTAATCTGATCAGTAAATGGCGTAGCGTCAAAAAAATTCCAAACGTTAAAATGACCTTTTTTGGTCGCCGCAAATTATGCGCAAAATGCAATAACAGGCGAACAAAATGTAGCATCTGCGCAAAAATGGTACCGTTAAAAACGTCAGGTCGAGACGCAAAAAATAAGCCATCACTGAGCCTCAGATCCCGAAAACTGAGAACGCTACGGGTTTTGGAAAATGGCACAAAACGTGCGCCACTTTTTTTGGACAAGTTTGTGAATTTTTTTTAACCCCTTAAACACAAGTAAACCTATACATGTTTGGTGTCTACAAACTCGCACTGACCTGAGGCATCACATAGATACATCAGTTTTACCATATAGTGGACACAGTGAATAAAATATTCCAAAAACTATTGTATGATCACACTTTTTTTGCAATTTTTCCGCACTTGGAATTTTTTTGCCGTTTTCCAGTACACTATATGGTAAAACGTATAATTTCATTTAAAAGTACAACTCGTCCCGCAAAAAACAAGCCTTTACATGGCAAGATTGATGGACAAATAAAAAAGTTACGGCTCTCGGAAGAAGGGGAGCAAAAAACAAAAACGCAAAAACGGAAAGTGCCCGGGGGCTGAAGGGGTTAAAGAAGTATATTAACCCTTTCGGTGCTTCACAGGGCTTAATGCAATGTGGAAGGAAAAAATGAAAATGTTACTTTTCCAGCAAAATGTTACTTGAGCCCCAAATTTTTAATTTTCACAAAGGTAACAGAAGAAAATGCACCATACAATTTGTTGTGCAAGGTCTCCTGAGTACAAAGATACTCCACATGAGGTGGAAAGCTACTGTTTGCACACATGGCAGAGCTCAGAAGGAAAAGGAGTACCATTTGACTTTTGAAATGCAATTGGCTGGAATCGATAGCGGACATCATGTTGCATTTGCAGATCCCATGGTGTGCCTAAATAGTGGAGCCCCCAACAAATGAACAAATTTTGGAATCTAGACCCATCAAGGAACTTATATAGATGTGTGTTGAACCCCCAGGTGCCTCTTTATAACGGGGAGCCTTGAAAATAAAAAATCCTATTTTTACCACAAAAATATGGTTTTCTCCCCAAATTTTGCATTTTCACAAGAATAACAGGAGCAAATGTGGAATAAAATTTATTGTGCAATTTCTCCTGAATTCGCCAATACCACATGTGTGGTAGACATCTACTCTTTGGGCGCTCGGCAGGGCTTCGAAGGGAAGTAGCACCATTTGATGTTTACAACAGAAAATTGTCTGAAATTGATACCAGACACCATATTGGACACAGGGAAAAATTCCCCCCATTCTGGAAACTAGACTTCTCAAGGAACGTATCTAGATCTATGGTAAGCACTTTGAACCTCCAAGTGCTTCACAGAATTTCATAACGTCGAGCCATGAAAGTAAAAAAAAATCATAGCTTTCCCACAAAAATGTTGGTTTAGCCCTAACTTTTGCATTTTTACAAATGTAACAAAAAAAATGGATTATACAATTTTGTGCAATTTCTCATGGGCAAACTGATACTACAAATGTGGTAGAAAACTACTGTTTGAGTATGTGGTATAGCTCAGAAGCAAAGGAGCACCATTTTGGCTGGAATAGATTGCGACATTTGAAGAGCCCCTAACATGCCAAAACAGAAATAACTCCCACAAATACCTACTTTGGAAACTACCCTCCTAGTTATTTCATCTATGCTGTTAGAGAGCATTTTTAACTCTCAGATGATTCACAGAATTGTATAAAGCTGTGCTAAGTAAATTATTTTTTTTGACTAAAATGTTGTTTTGGCCCCAAGTTTTTAATTTTGAAAGAAGTAATGGGAAAAAACGAAAGAGACCATTTCTTGCGCAATTTCTCCTGAGTATGGTAATACCCCATATGGGGTTACAAAAAACGATTGAAACACAGTGCAAAGTTCAGAAAGGAAGGTGCGCCATATTATAAGGCAGATTTTGCTGTTATGGTTCGTAGGTGCAATGTCACATTGGCAGAGCCCCTGAGGTGCCAGAACAGCAGAACCCCCCAAACGTGACCTCATTTTACAAACTACACCTGTCAATTAATTCATTTAGGAATGCAGTGGTTATATTGACACGACAGATGTTTCACAAAACAGAAAAAATAGTTATATTTTTACCAATTTTGTTTTAGCCCCAGATTCTTTTTTTCCACACAAGAAAATGGGAAAAAGTGGCACCAAAATGTGTCACTAAATTTCTTATTAATGTGGCAATACCCCACATATGGCTGCACACTACTGCTTAGTCACATGGTAAGACTCAGGAGGAAAAAAACACTATTTGACTCTTGAAGTACAAACTGTCATACAATAGTTTGCAGACTACATATACAGAGCCTATAAGTGCCAGAAGAGCAGAATCCTCCTTAATTAACCCCATTTTGGAAATTACCCCCACTTTAAAAATGTATCTACAGGTGTAATAATGATTTTGACTCCATAAGTGTTTTCCAGAAAGAAGCAGCAATGCACGTTGCAGAGTGAAAATGGGATTTCTGCTGTTATAGTGCCCAGTACATTGTAGTGCCCATATATTGTGCCCAGCTTGTACTTCTGTAGACATGCACCCAGTAAATTAAGCAGGCTCTCCTCACTACAGAAATGCCAAATATGTGGAGGCTAAATTTGGTTTAGGCATACTGTGATACTGAGAAAGGAAGGGGGCATTTAGATTTGGGAGTGCAAATTATGCTGAATTTCTTTTTTTTGGGAGAGCCATTGTGCTTCTCCAGTGCCTTTGTGCTACCGGTTACGTGGAAGCCCCTATATTTCCTTTACCGAATAATGGACCTGAGTGGGGACTTTTATTTTGTTGGTTGAATTGCAAGCTTTTTTGTGGCAGTTTGGGTACAGAACATTTTGGATCAGTTCACATTTATTCTCTGCTCTATGCTGAGCACATACTGTACATTAGATTATCCATTTACATCTCTGAAATATGTGATTCAGGTGAAACCCCCAACGGATCCATTCACTAATCAAGCAGCACAGTTTCTCCGACTGGCCTCTGTTCAGCAGTGTCTGTCTTTTCAAAGGTGCACAAAACTGTTGTTAACCAAACTTTTGTGCACATCTAAAAATACGCGTAAAAAGACGGACACCGCTGAACCACAGGCCTGACGGGAGGTCGAAGTGACTTCATCTGCCTCCTTACAGTGAATTTTCCATTAGTAATTTTGTCTGAATCACATTTTTTCACAGATTTACATGTGCAGAATAAATGTGAGCTGGGACTTAGGCGGGCTTTGCACACTGCGACATCGCAGGTGCGATGTCGGTGGGGTCAAATTGAAAGTGACGCACATCCGGCATCGCATGCGACATCGCAGTGTGTAAAGGCTGGATGATACGATTAACGAGCGCAAAAGCGGCGTAATCGTATCATCGGTACAGCGTCGGCGTAATTCATAATTACGCCGACGCGACAGTCCGATGTTGTTCCTCGCTCCTGCGGCAGCACACATCGCTGTGTGTGAAGCCGCAGGAGCGAGGAACATCTCCTACCGGCGTCACTGCGGCTTCCGTAGGATATGCGGAAGGAAGGAGGTGGGCAGGATGTTTACATCCTGCTCATCTCCGCCCCTCCGCTCCGATTGGCCGCCTGCCGTGTGACGTCGCAGTGACGCCCCACGACCCGCCCCCTTAACAAGGAGGCGGGTCGCCGGCCACAGGGACGTCGCACGGCAGGTGAGTGTGTGTGTGAAGCTGGCGTAGCGATAACTTTCGCTACGCCAGCTATCACCACATATCGCTGCTGCGACGGGGGCGGGCACTATCGCACTCGGCATCGCAGCATCGGCCTGCGATGTCGTAGTGTGCAAAGCCCGCCTTAGGATGCCCTCACACGAGCCGTATAACTCGCACGAGTATCAGATCGCATAACCCGGTGCAGCCGGCTTCTCTCCTGACAGGAGTAGCTCGACTGCATGTATTTCTGTGTAGCTGACACACTCCTGTCCGCAGAGTGTGCAGCCGTGTCGGGTGATGTGATGCGAGACTCATGTGAGTCATACGTCTCGTGAGAGCACCCTAACTGCGAAATTTGGAAGGCACAATGGGAGTTAAGTATGCCTGATATATAAAATAGCATTGTATCAATCTATTGTTGACGGACAAAGAAACCATAGTTGGAGACTCCAGGACCTCCTCCCACTCCTCTCCCTTTATATAGCGAATCAGGAGCCTCCATTGGCCTGTGCCAGCAGCGGCACCGATTCCACTCCAACTTATATCAGGTGTGTATAGATAGCCGAAATCATACCCCGGGGCCCCTGTGACTTCAGTATGCCTATCATTGAGAATGACGATATCAATTCCTCTGACCCTGTACTTTGTAGATGAGATTGAATCGCTGTACAGAGCTGCAAGTACCTAAGGAATTGTGAGCGTAGAACGTTATAATCGGTTTGTATCTATCCAAAAGATTTAAAGACAGATTTAAAGACAGCTGTTCCTGAGACATAAAGATTTCCCAACTTGAGGACTGTATGAGCTATCCAGAACTGCGCCGACAAGTGGTCCTTTAGGGTGGGGAAGTAACCATTGCCCCATGGCAGAAGCTCTGCCACTGCCCCCTGAAAGCACGTTACTTTTTTGGCTTATCGCCACACTGATCGTGCCAACTTTAGGATAAGCACTGTAAAATAAATCAATAGCGCAATCTAAGAGCACCCGATGTATTTGTGTTAGATTAGTGTAGTTAGAAGCTGCTCACCTGCTTTAGTTGTGCGCCCTCGCACAACCTCGGTGATGAGCGTGTAATTCCTCTGGTTTTGAGGGGCTGTGGTAACTGGTGTTATCTGATCCTTTTGGCTGGATGGAGCTGGAGGCTTAACGCTGATGGCTCCTGGTTCACCGACTCCTTTGATCCTGGAGCTTTCAGGTCGGCTCTCCGTCCTCCCGCTGGATTAATCAAAGTGAACTGATAGATTCTGTGATCCTCAGCAGCTCTTTGCCGGATTCCCCTTCAGGAGTAGGCAATGTAGATAATGGTGATGAAACCGGTCTTTGAGCGCTAATGATGAATCTGATCCATCATTAGCGCTCAAAGACCGGTTTCATCACCATTATCTACATTAACTTTAGGATAAGCAACAGCCTAGGGACATCCGCCCTGTTTGACTCCAAAAAGCCCAACAGACAGTCTCCCCTACCGCACGTGCCAAATGATCCTCCGAGTTAGGCAGCCGACAGTCCAGCATGCATGTACCTAGCATCTTGAGTTGTCCTGCTAAATAGTAAAGAAAATATTCTGGTAAGGCCATCCCTGACAATGACTTAGATCTTTGTAGTATGGACATCTGGAGTTTAGGCCTAGCCTTCCCCCAAATAAAGGCTGAGATGAGTGAGTTAAGTGTGGAGAAGAAAGACCTGGGCACCAGCACTGCACTATGTTACAGAGCATAGCTAAGCTTAGGAAGCAAAATCATTTTAATTAAATTTATCCTTCCAACCACTGAGAGTGGCAACTTTCCCCATAAATTATAATCAACATTAACTAATGATATAAGTCAATAGGATCCACACTTCAAGGCATCCTTTCCCTCTTTCTTCATGAAAATAATATGCACCTCATAAAACGAAGCAGGCAACAAGCCACCCTCAGAGAAATGTGAGAAAACTTCCAGAAGGACAGGGCCTCACAATACTTGCCATAGAATTCTATAGGAAAGCCATCTGGGCCCGGGGCCTTCCCCCTTGCCATCTTATATATGGCCGTAATTATCTCTTCTATTGTAACATCTGCATCTTATGGATACTTCTCACATAGCGAAATTGCTAGTGAGATCGCTGCTGAGTCACGTTTTTTGTGACGCACCAGTGACCTCATTACCGATCTCGCTGTATGTGACACTGAGCAGTGATCTGGCCCCTGCTGTGAAATCACTGCTCGTTACACACTGTGCTGGTTCATTTTTTTGACGTTGCTCTCCCGCTGTGAAGCACACATCGCTGTGTTTGACAACGAGAGAGCAACGATCTGAATGTGCAGGGAGCAGGGAGCCGGCGTCTGGCAGCCTGCGGTAAGCTGTAACCAAGGTAAATATCGGGTAACCAAGCAAAGTGCTTTGCTTGGTTACCCGATATTTACCTTGGTTACTAGCATTCGCCGCTCTCAGGCTGCCAGTGCCAGCTCCCTGCTCCCTGCACACGTAGCCAGAGTACACATTGGGTAAATAAGCAAAGCGGTTTGCTTATTAACCCGATGTGTACTCTGGCTAGGAGTGCAGGGAGCCAGCGCTAAGTGGTGTGCGCTGGTAACCATGGTAAATTTCAGGTAACCAAGCGCTTGGTTACCCGATATTTACCTTAGTTACCAAGCGCAGCATCGCTTCCACGCGTCGCTGGTGGCTGGGGGCTGTTCAATGGTCGCTGGTGAGATCTGCCTGATTGACAGCTCACCAGCGACCATGTAGCGATGCACCAGCGATCCTGACCAGGTCAGATCGCTGGTGGGATCGCTGGAGCGTTGCTAAAGTGTGACGGTACCCTAAGAGCTCACGCTGTGCCTGACTCAAAGTGAGGAACTCTAAATCTGCAAGATAGTCTAAGCAGTCCTGGTTCCATGAACGCTTCTGGAGCTATAAAGTGTTTTATAAAAGGTGCAAAAACATTGTAAAATGTCTGCTGGGGATGTGGCAAGCGTACCGTCAGCATCTCATATATCCAGTACTGTATTAGAAGTGTTATACTGTTTAACCATATATGCCAACAATTTACTTGACTGGTTCCCCAACTCAAAATATGACTGCCGAGTAAAAAACAGTTAACGCTTAGACTTAAGGGTGATTTACACGCTACGACATCGCTAATGATATATCGTCGGGGTCACGTCGTTAGTGATGCACATCCGTCCCCATTAGCGTCATCGCAGCGTGAGACACCAAGGAGTGATGATTAACGATCGCAAAAGCGTCAAAAATCGTTGATCGTTGACACGACGCTCCTTTTCCTAATATCATTGCTGCTGCCGGTACGATGTTGTTCGTCGTTCCTGCGGCATCACACATCGCTATGTGTGACACCGCAAGAATGATGAACATCTCCTTACCTGCGTCCACGGGCAATGAGGAAGGAAGGCGGTGGGCGGCATGTTCCAGCCGCTCATCTCCGCCCCGCCTCTGCTATTGGGCGGCCGCTTAGTGACGCCGCAGTGACGTCGCTATGACGCCGAACGCACCTTTCCTTTTGAAGGAGGGATTGTTCGGCGATCACAGCGACGTCGCTGAACAGGTATGTGCATGTGATGCTGCCGTAGTGATAATGTTCGCTACGGCAGCGATCACCGAATGTCACACGAATGATGGGGGCGGGTGCTATCGCGTACGACATCGCTAGCTATCGCTAGCGATGTTGCAGCGTGAAAAGCACCTTTTAGTCTCTGAGTGCTGCACATATGATCCATATGAATGTAACCATTGCGTCCTATTTGCCTCTATCGGGTTGGATTATACCTCACCTCCAGGGTCCTAAGTTGCCCCTAAATTTCTTCGTCTTCTTGTTTAGTCAGCCGTTTTAAATATGTAATAGTCGAGGACAAACACACACGAAGATAAGCTTTGAGGGTATCCCAAACCAAGTTATTTTGGGGTTTAGGGTGGCCTGCCAAGAATTCCTCTAGTTAAGGCCCGTTTCACACGTCAGTGAAAAACAGTGACGTTTTTCACTGGCGTGTAAAACACGCACATGTCCCTGCGTGTGCCGTGATTCACGGCACACGTGGGTTGTCTAAGTGCAATCCGGGCTCCGTTCTCCGTGGCCCGTGATTGCACTTAGAAAACAACTCACCTGTGCGCGCTCCCGCTGTCCATGGTGCTGATCGCTCCCGCGGTGCAGCATCCGGCCGGCGGTGACCCCCGCAGCAGCTGCTTCCGGGTCGGCTGTGTCGCGCATAATGAATATGCGCGACAATAATGAGCCGGCTCAGAAGAAGCAGGGAGAACGGGCTGCAGAGGACATCGCTGGACGCCGGGTGAGTTAAAATGTTTTTTATTTTAAAAGCACGTTTTTTTCTGGCACGTGTTTCACGGACCACACCACTGCGTGGTCTGTGGGACATCAGTGATGCCAGAAAAAAATGGACATGTCTCCGTGCGGCAATCACTCACACGCGGGTACGCCGCACAGAGACACGTGCAGTGAAAAATCACTGACGTGTGAGCAGACCCATTCATTATAATGGGTCTGTGTATGTCAGTGATTCTGGTACGTTTTAAAAAAAGTACAAACGTCCCAGAATCACTGACGTGTGAAAGGGGCCTAAAGCAGGGTTCTGTCGCGTTGATCGATTAATTTGAGCCAAAAGGGATTTAGCTGCCAAGAAGGTCTATTAATAGTCTGGCTAAATTTAAGAGTCAGGGTCACCGGACAATGGTCTGAAATACCCCTTACCCCATGGACCACAGTGTCTACCCAGGTTGCTACATTGCTTGACCCAAAAAATATAGTCCAGATGGGACATTATTTGTACCATTTTGGGCCATGAAATATTTTTTAATCGCTTTCTATTTTGCTTTTTCTGAGGCAGAATCAAGAAGAAATAGCAATTCAGGAATGTTTTATTTTTTTACACCATTCACTGTGTCTTTAAAGTGATAAGACAGCTTTATTTTTTGGGTTGGTATGAATACAGACATACCATTTTTTTGTAAATATGACTTTTGTAATCATGTTTTATTTATTGAAAGATTTTTAGTGTCACTGGAGGCATAATAACTAGTGATGAGCGAGTACTAAAAAGCTCGGGTGCTCGAGGCTCGGGCCGAGCGTCCCAAGATACTCGTGTACTAGGCCCGAGCACCGAGCCCAATGTTATCCTATGGGAGACCCGAGTATTTTTATGAAATGACCCCCGGCAGCATGTAGAAACCCTAAAAATGTCACAAAAGTCTCTGAAGAGTGCTCAAATGACATGGCAACAGCATGGGGAAGATCGCTTGAAGCATTTATCACTCAAAAGTCACAGCTGTGAACAATTTTGTCCGCGTTTTACGCCATTTTTACGGACTCACCAGAAAACCTTTCAAAATGACACCAAAATGAATTTTCATGGCGGAAATGTTAAGGGCACATACCCAATAGTGAGATAGAGCTGGTGTATGTTACTTTTGGAGATTACATGAAAGATTTTACGTGAAAACATTGTGTGGCACTTCGATGTCCCTGAGAAGAGACGTACATGAAGGCCTCTTGAGTCTAATGTGCCCATTTTGAGGAAGTGGGTCTATTGTAGTATAGCCCTTTGGCAGGGCAGCCAAAAATTGGGAGGCTCCACGTTGTCCCTAGATAGAGACGTGCATGAGGGCCTGTAAACCTGAAGTGCCCATTGTAAGGAAGTGGGTCTATTGTAGTATAGCCCTTTGGCAGGGCAGCCAAAAATTGGGAGGCTCCACATTGTCCCTGGATAGAGACGTGCATGAGGGCCTGTAAACCTGAAGTGCCCATTGTAAGGAAGTGGGTATATTGTAGTATAGCCCTTTGGCAGGGCAGCCAAAAATTGGGAGGCTCCACATTGTCCCTGGATAGAGACCTGTTAGGTTCTTAGTGCGTCCGTGCTTGCATTTAAAAACCGCACGTGTGTGCCTGTTGGTGGCAGCGTTCAGGTGCACTTGTGTACGTTTTGCACAAACTTGGATATAACGCACAAGTCTAGTGAATACACATCAGCACAGCATTGCAAAATGCGCAAGGGCATTGGCAACGAACAAGGAAGTGGACGTGATAGTGGTGCAGGCAGAGACCGAGGTCGTGTGCAAGCTCTAATTTCGCCACAACAAAGGGCTACATCTACTCGCTCTCACGTCCTGTCCCAAATTCTTGGGGACCGCAGCAGTACACCGCTCTTGAACCAAGACCAGTGTCAACAGGTTGTTAGTTGGATAGCGGATAATGCTTCCAGTCAGATTGGCACCACCACAAACACTCTGTCTTCCACACGGTCAAGTGTCAGTAGCCGTGATACTGCACCGCACATTTCAGAACCTGATCCTCCTTCCTACCACCAGGCCGAGTACACGTCCACGGACATTACTGATCCCAAACTTGGACACTCGGAAGAGCTGTTCACGTTTCCATTCACACATTCTGGCCTCTCGCCAGCTCATGTTGAAGTGGGCCATGATGAGATTGTATGTACAGATGCCCAAATATTTGAGCAGCCACGTTCTCACGAAGTTGGCAACATGTCTCAACAAGGGGTGGACGATGATGAGACACAATTGTCAGGAAGTCAGGAGGAGGAGCAGGGTGCGGAAGAGGAAGACGACGTGGTGGATGATCCAGTAACTGACCCAACCTGGCAGGAGGATATGCAGAGCGAGGACAGCAGTGCACAGGGGGAGGGAGGCGTAGCATCCCAACAGGCAGTAAGAAGCAGGGTAGTGGCCCCAGGCAGACGTCAGGCAACCGTTTCCCGAAACAACAACACGACACAAGGTGCCTGTACAAATGTTAGGTCTTCCCGAGTCTGGCAGTTTTTTAAGTTGGCTCCAGATGATTCTAAAAAAGCCATTCGCAACACCTGCCATGCCAGCATCAGCAGGGGTACCAAAACTAGCAGCCTGACCACCACCAGCATGATCAGGTACATGTCAGCCAAGCACCCCACTTTGTGGGATGTACAACAGAGTCGAGGAGCAGTGCTTGCTGATGTCACTGCTACGTCTTCGCTTGTTATGCATGCGAGCCAATCCCCTGTCCAAGCCTCCTCCGGCCCTGCACCTGCAGTTGCCCACGCAGAAATAACACCATCATCAAGCACGTCCTTGTCCCAGTGCAGCGTTCAGTTATCCATTCAGCAAACCTTTGAACGCAGGCGCAAATACACTGCCAGCGCCCCACATGCCACACTTCTAAATGCTAACATTTCGCGACTGCTTGCGCTGGAAATGTTGCCTTTTAGGCTGGTGGAGACAGAAGCATTCCGCGACCTGATGGCGGCAGCTGTCCCACGTTACTCGGTCCCCAGCCGCCACTATTTCTCCCGGTGTGCCGTCCCCGCATTGCATAACCATGTGTCACAAAACATCACACGTGCCCTCAACAACGCTGTTTCAGCCAAAGTCCACCTAACCACAGACACGTGGACAAGTGCTTGTGGGCAAAGCCGCTACATCTCGTTGACGGCACACTGGGTTAATATTGTGGAAGCTGGGACCCAGTCTGAGCGAGGGACGGAACACGTCCTTCCCACACCAAGTTTTGCAGGCCCTACCTCAGTCAGGGTTTCACCCACACTCTACAGCTCCGGAATGTCATGCTCCTCAGCCTCCTCCTCCTCCTGCGCATCCTCATCCACTTTACCCTCCACACCAGTCCCAAGCTGGAAGTGTCGCGGGCGGAGGAGGGGACGCTGCGCTCTCCCACTGCTCGGGTCCGGCTGCCACTGCTCTACGGCTGCTGCTGCTCGGTGGCTCGAGCGATGGCCGGATCCCGGGGACTCGAGCGGCGCTCCTCGCCCGTGACTGAAAAGGGGTGGTTTGGGTTTTGGAGATATTGTCCGTGACACCACCCACGGTTGTGGTGATTGTGTGGACACCACCGCTGCTCTGGACGGGGATCCTGGGAGCCTGTGACAGGGAGCAGCTCTCCCTGCACCTAAGTTCAGTGTTGGTAGCGATGGGTTCCCACCGGTAACCCGCTCCCCGACCTGGATATGGGCCGGAGGAGCCCCTTTTGCCTACAGGTGCTGGCCCTGGGAGACGGTTGCCCTTGGCGGTGGCGGTGTCTCCCCTTCACGGTTGGACGGTTGCCTTCTATCGGTACTTGGCTGTTTGGAAACCCGGAGGTCCCCTTCACTAACAAATTTGGCAAATTCACGGCGACACGAAGCCTTGCCGGGATCCGAAAGGCCCCTGCCAATGGTGCTGGCTTCTCTTTGTATACCAGTCCGGTACCGCCGGGTCACCACCCATCCACGGTCCTTACGGCAGACTCCAATCGGCCTCCACTTCAGACGGTCACCACATCCTGCCAACCTTGCTGTCCTGTCCGGGCCACACACCCGGACCAACTTCAGGCTCTTTGCTGTCACTTTTCTCCTCTCTACTACTTTCCTCCTTCCACTTCCTTAGCTTAACTCTCACTGCCTGTGTTTTCCCTCCTCCAGGACTGTGAACTCCTTGGTGGGTGGAGACCAACCGCCTGGCTCCACCCCCTGGTGTGGACAACAGCCCCTGGAGAAGGCAACAAGGATTTTGTGTTTTGACTATGATGTGCCTGCAGGGAGTATGGGGTGTGTAAGTGTTGTGCTCTGTGGCCCCTTGACATTATTAGCGTCACCATACCGCTTCTCTGCCTTCTAAAATGGTCTCTGCTCAAAAACAAACATGATGCATTGCAGGTGGAGCGCGATGAGTTGGAGCAAGAAACAGTAGTGGGTGTGGGTGATAACACACAGCCCAGCCTCGTCTCATCACAACGTGCAGTGGAGGGTGGAGGACTATGACGAGGAGGAGGATGAAGACATGGAGCAACTCTCCGGCCAAATTGAGGATATGACAAGCAGTCATATCCTCGGTTTAGCGTGGCTGGCCAGAGGACAGGGTAGATGATGAGGAGGAGGAGGACAGCATGTTCAGTCATCGTGTTGGTCAGGATACTGAAGTGATGGCTGTTAAGAGTCTGGCACACATGGCTGACTTTATGGTAAGCTGCCTGTCTCGTGACCCTCGCGTTAAGAACATCTTGGCCGACAATCATTACTGGTTGGTAACACTGTTAGACCCACGCTAAAAGGAGAACTTTATGTCTCTTATTCCCGAGGCGGAGAGGTCAGGCAAAATGCAGCAGTTCCAGAAGGCCATAGTCACGGAAGTAGGCAAAGCATTCCCCTCACAAAACGCTAGCGGCATAGGTCAGGAATCAGTGGACAACCAAGGCGTACAGCCGGGAGGGGCACAAGTCCAGTCCGCCAGAGGTAGGGGAACAGTCTTTAAGATGTGGGACAGTTTTATCAGCCCCTCACATACCACAGCCCCTGAGGTGCGGGGTAGTGCCACAAGAAATCCTAAGTTTGCCCAGATGCTCAAGGAGTACCTTGCAGATCAAACAACTGTACTCTGACATTCCTCTGTGCCTTACAATTAATGGGTATCCAAGCTGGACACGTGGCATGAATTGACTCTCTACGCCTTGGAAGTCCTGGCCTGCCCTGCCGCTAGCGTTTTGTCAGAGCGTGTTTTTAGTGCCGCAGGTGGAATCATTACAGATAAACGCACCCGCCTGTCAACTGAAAATGCTGACAGGCTGACTCTGCTCAAGATGAACAAGGGTTGGATTGGGCCAGACTTCACCACACCACCAGCAAATGACAGCGGAATTTAAAGTTTGCAACAGGAATTTGCCATGTACCTCCACTCACCCATGGTAACACACTTCTGGACTTTGGCTAATCGCTGGACTGCTCCTCCTTCTCCTCATGCGCCATCATGATGACCGTTACAATAGTTAGGCCTTTGTTTCAGGTATACCCCTAGTGGTAAATTTTTTCGCCCATTCTTTCAGAATGGGCATTACAACGACAGGAGACCCGCTCCTTTGCAATGGGAACAATGTTTTGAGGCCCTCATGCACATCTCTATCCAGGGACAATGTGGAGCCTCCAAATTTTTGGCTGCCCTGCCTAAGGGCTATACTACAATAGACCCACTTCCTTACAATGGGCACTTCAGGTTTTTTCTCCCCTCCGTGGGTAGGGGGGTTGGTTGTCCCGGGGCCCGGTGATGGGGTAGAGATGGATGACAGGCGGGTTGCGGGGCCTGATGAGGTGCAGGGTCGCAGGGGCAGCGCTGTGCCGCACGGCATGGAGGTACTCACTCAGCCCAATGATGATGACACAGTTCAGGGTAAAACAAGCGGCTGGATGGACGGGTCCCTCGGACGGCTGCGGTTGTTCCTCCCTGCAGGTTAGTGATGACTGTCTCTCCCTGCACCTAAGTTCAGTGTTGGTAGCGATGGGTTCCCACCGGTAACCCGCTCCCCGACCTGGATATGGGCCGGAGGAGCCCCTTTTGCCTACAGGTGCTGGCCCTGGGAGACGGTTGCCCTTGGCGGTGGCGGTGTCTCCCCTTCACGGTTGGACGGTTGCCTTCTATCGGGACTTGGCTGTTTGGAAACCCGGAGGTCCCCTTCACTAACAAATTTGGCAAATTCACGGCGACACGAAGCCTTGCCGGGATCCGAAAGGCCCCTGCCAATGGTGCTGGCTTCTCTTTGTATACCAGTCCGGTACCGCCGGGTCACCACCCATCCACGGTCCTTACGGCAGACTCCAATCGGCCTCCACTTCAGACGGTCACCACATCCTGCCAACCTTGCTGTCCTGTCCGGGCCACACACCCGGACCAACTTCAGGCTCTTTGCTGTCACTTTTCTCCTCTCTACTACTTTCCTCCTTCCACTTCCTTAGCTTAACTCTCACTGCCTGTGTTTTCCCTCCTCCAGGACTGTGAACTCCTTGGTGGGTGGAGACCAACCGCCTGGCTCCACCCCCTGGTGTGGACAACAGCCCCTGGAGAAGGCAACAAGGATTTTGTGTTTTGACTATGATGTGCCTGCAGGGAGTATGGGGTGTGTAAGTGTTGTGCTCTGTGGCCCCTTGACATTATTAGCGTCACCATACCGCTTCTCTGCCTTCTAAAATGGTCTCTGCTCAAAAACAAACATGATGCATTGCAGGTGGAGCGCGATGAGTTGGAGCAAGAAACAGTAGTGGGTGTGGGTGATAACACACAGCCCAGCCTCGTCTCATCACAACGTGCAGTGGAGGGTGGAGGACTATGACGAGGAGGAGGATGAAGACATGGAGCAACTCTCCGGCCAAATTGAGGATATGACAAGCAGTCATATCCTCGGTTTAGCGTGGCTGGCCAGAGGACAGGGTAGATGATGAGAAGGAAGAGGAGGAGGAGGACAGCATGTTCAGTCATCGTGTTGGTCAGGATACTGAAGTGATGGCTGTTAAGAGTCTGGCACACATGGCTGACTTTATGGTAAGCTGCCTGTCTCGTGACCCTCGCGTTAAGAACATCTTGGCCGACAATCATTACTGGTTGGTAACACTGTTAGACCCACACTAAAAGGAGAACTTTATGTCTCTTATTCCCGAGGCGGAGAGGTCAGGCAAAATGCAGCAGTTCCAGAAGGCCATAGTCACGGAAGTAGGCAAAGCATTCCCCTCACAAAACGCTAGCGGCATAGGTCAGGAATCAGTGGACAACCAAGGCGTACAGCCGAGAGGGGCACAAGTCCAGTCCGCCAGAGGTAGGGGAACAGTCTTTAAGATGTGGGACAGTTTTATCAGCCCCTCACATACCACAGCCCCTGAGGTGCGGGGTAGTGCCACAAGAAATCCTAAGTTTGCCCAGATGCTCAAGGAGTACCTTGCAGATCAAACAACTGTACTCTGACATTCCTCTGTGCCTTACAATTAATGGGTATCCAAGCTGGACACGTGGCATGAATTGACTCTCTACGCCTTGGAAGTCCTGGCCTGCCCTGCCGCTAGCGTTTTGTCAGAGCGTGTTTTTAGTGCCGCAGGTGGAATCATTACAGATAAACGCACCCGCCTGTCAACTGAAAATGCTGACAGGCTGACTCTGATCAAGATGAACAAGGGTTGGATTGGGCCAGACTTCACCACACCACCAGCAAATGACAGCGGAATTTAAAGTTTGCAACAGGAATTTGCCATGTACCTCCACTCACCCATGGTAACACACTTCTGGACTTTGGCTAATCGCTGGACTGCTCCTCCTTCTCCTCATGCGCCATCATGATGACCGTTACAATAGTTAGGCCTTTGTTTCAGGTATACCCCTAGTGGTAAATTTTTTCGCCCATTCTTTCAGAATGGGCATTACAACGACAGGAGACCCGCTCCTTTGCAATGGGAACAATGTTTTGAGGCCCTCATGCACATCTCTATCCAGGGACAATGTGGAGCCTCCAAATTTTTGGCTGCCCTGCCTAAGGGCTATACTACAATAGACCCACTTCCTTACAATGGGCACTTCAGGTTTACAGGCCATCATGCACGTCTCTATCCAGGGACAATATGGAGCCTGACGCTGCCACCGACAGGCACACACGTGCGGTTTTTAAATGCAAGCACGGACGCACTAAGAACCTAACAGGTTTTTAGGAGCGACAATTACTGAGAAGTCTGACACTATCAGACACTGCTGACTGACGTGTATTATTCACTAGACTTGTGCGTTATATAATAGTTTGTGCAAAACGTGCACCTGTACGCTGCCACCGACAGGCACACACGTGCGGTTTTTAAATGCAAGCACGGGCGCACTAAGAACCTGACAGGTTTTTAGGAGCGACAATTACTGAGAAGTCTGACACTATCAGACACTGCTGACTGACGTGTATTATACACTAGACTTGTGCATTATATAACAGTTTGTGCAAAACGTGCACCTGTACGCTGCCACCGACAGACACACACGTGCGGTTTTTAAATGCAAGCACGGACGCACTAAGAACCTAACAGGTTTTTAGGAGCGACAATTACTGAGAAGTCTGACACTATCAGACACTGCTGACTGACGTGTATTATTCACTAGACTTGTGCGTTATATAATAGTTTGTGCAAAACGTGCATCTGTACGCTGCCACCGACAGGCACACACGTGCGGTTTTTAAATGCAAGCACGGACGCACTAAGAACCTAACAGGTTTTTAGGAGCGACAATTACTGAGAAGTCTGACACTATCAGACACTGCTGACTGACGTGTATTATTCACTAGACTTGTGCGTTATATAATAGTTTGTGCAAAACGTGCACCTGTACGCTGCCACCGACAGGCACACACGTGCGGTTTTTAAATGCAAGCACGGACACACTAAGAACCTAACAGGTTTTTAGGAGCGACAATTGCTGAGAAGTCTGACACTATGAGGACTGTTTTAGACTGTGTACACCAGCCCCAGATATGATGAAGGCTGGTATACGGTCACCACTAGGAATAGCTATATACCCTGCCTGCCTGCCTGTATACTGCTACAATAGTCCTGACAAGGACTCTTCTGGTGACTAGCCTGTATTCCGACCTGGCTATACCCTGCCTGTATACAGCAACAATAGTCTTGAGAAGGACTCTGCTACTGTACTCCGACCTGGCTATACCCTGCCTGCCTGTATACAACTATAATAGTCCTGAGAAGGACTTCTGGTCACACTGTTTGCAGCCTTGCTATGGAAATAACTATAAAGGGCCGCAAACCTTTCCCTGAAGCAGCAACACTCTCCCTGCACTGACTGTCTAGATGGCTGTGTGCAGAGCACAGCGCGCCCGCCGGTATAAAGGCTCGGTCACGCTGTGCAGGCCGGCCAATCACTGCAATTTCACAACTAACAGGGCTGTGGCATTGCAGTGGTCTGCCAGCCAATCCCTGTATGAGGGCTGGCTCTCAAAAGAGCGCCAACATGCAGGGATGAAGACCACGAGTACAGCACGAGTATCGCGAGATTACTCGGTCCCCGCCGAGTAGCCCGAGTACAGTGATACTCGTGCGAGTACCGAGTAGTAACAAGCATGCTCGCTCATCACTAATAATAACTGATTGGCACATCCGCTTGTCAACTGAAAATGCTAAACAGCCTAATCTTATCAAATAAGCAAGGCCTGAATTGGCCCACTGGTTGACAGCAGCGGAACCGAAAACCACTTTTAATGTTACTTGTTTTCTGGTGTATTCCCATGCAACCCTTCCCACTCAAAAATGGTATAGGGTTCATGGTTTCTTCTTTTTTTTGTCCTGAAGAGGGTGATCATGTGGCCCTTGCTAAAAAAATTTTGAAGATAATCAGGCACCCCTAGCTCTAATTTTTTAGAGGGTCATCATGTGGTCCTTGCTGCAAATTTTAAGAGGGTAAACAGATTGACCTCACTCGTAATGTTTAGAGAGACATCATGTGAACTTCACTCTTAATTTTTACCCAATGTGTATGATCTTTTCCTTTATAATTTTTTGAAGATGTGTACGAGGTCTATCTCTACAATTCTTTACAAATACAGTATATTACAAACGTGAGTACACCCCTCATATTTTTGTAAATATTTTATTATATCTTTTAATGGGACAACACAGAACATATGATACTTTGATACAACGTAAAGTAGTCAGTGTACAGAATTTGTAACACATGCATATATAAATAACTTAACATACAGACATTAATGTCTAAACTGCTGCCAACAAAAGTGAGTACATTACTAAGGGAAAATGGCCAAATTGTGCCCAATTAACCAATTTCCCTTCCTGGTGTCATTTGACTCATTAGTGTTACATGGTCTCAGGTGTTAATGGAAGCAGGTGTGTTAAATTTGCTGTTATCGCTCACACACTCTCTCATAATGGTCACTGAAAGTTCAACAAGGCAGCTCATAGCAAAGAATTCTCTAAGTATTTGAAAAAAATTTGTTGCTCTACATAAAGATGGCCTAGGCTATAAGAAGGTTGCCAACAACTTGAACCTGAGCTGCAGCATGGTGGCCAAGACCGTAAAGACAGGTTACACTCAGAAAAGGCCTCGCCATGGTCAACCAAAGAAATTGAGTGCACATGTACAGTGTCATATCCAGAGGTTGTGTTGTCAAAATAGAATTATAAATGCTGCCAGCATTGCTGCAGAAGTTAAGGTGGTGGGGGTCAGCCTGTCAGTGCTCAGACTAGGTGCCGCACACAGCATTGAATTGGTCTGTATGGCTGTCATTTCATAAAGAAGCCTCTTCTAAAGATAATGCACCTAGAACCCTGCAAATAGTTTACTGAAGTCAAGCAGACTAAGGACATGGATTATTGAAGTTATGTCCCTTGGTCTGATGAGACCAAGATAAACTTATTTGGTTCAGATGTTGTCAAGAGTGTTTGGCAGCAGCTAGGTGAGGAGTACAAATATAAATATGTCTTGCCTACAGTCAAACATTGTTGTGGGAGTGTCATGAGTTGGGGCTACATGACAACTGCTGGCTGTGGGGAGCTACAGTTCATTGAGGCAACCATGAATGCAAACATGTACTGTGACATACTGAAGCAGAACGTAATCCACTTCCTTCAGAAACTGGGCTGCAGGCCAGTTTTTAAACATAACTCCAAACGTACCTCCAAAATAACCCCTGCCTTGCAAAAGAAACTGAGGGCAAAGGTGCTGGACTGGCCAAGCTTGTCTCCAGACCTAAACCTTATTAAGCATCTGTGCGGAATCCTCAAATAGTAGGTCTCAAACATTCACCAGCTACATGAGGTCTTCATGGAGGAGTGGAAGATCATTCCAGAGGCAACTTGTGAACGCCATGCCCAAGAGTGTTAAGGCAGTTTTTGAAAATAATGGTGGCCACACAATATATTGACATTATGGACACAATTTGACCATTTTCACTTATGGGTGTACTCACTTTTATTTACAGCGGTTTTTACATTAATGTCTGTGTGTTGAGTTAATTAGCAGGGAAACCAAATTTACTCTGTTATACAAGCTGTACACTGACTTGTATCAACTTACAATTTCTTCAGTTTAGTCCCATGAAAAGATATAATAAAATAGTTAATAAAATGTGAGGGGTGTACTTACTTTTAGTGATATACTGTATAGATCTAAACTCAAAGTGGTATAATTTTTTAGTCCTAGCACTTAGTGCATTGGCTTTACCAGCCTAAAAGTCTCACTACTTACTAAAAATGGAAAAAACATGTTTACTGAGGCCCTCCTCTATCTGTCTTCCAGGATGTACTGCAGTCCCTCCTTCTAAATGTTCTCTTAGTGCATAGCCTTCATGGGTCTAGGAGATCTACTACCTAAAAATTTTAACAGATGTGTTAGAGACCCCCCTGACAATAAAAAGGATAACAATGTTTTGAAAGGTATTTTTTCAGGCTCCATATCTCACCATCCACTCCAGCTTTGAGCATGAGACTACCTTCATTTTGTAGAAAATCATCTTGACTATCTCATACATAAATTTGCAACTTTTTAGCATATGAGTAGTTATGCACATTCTTTTCATGTCACTCCATTGTTACTGTTTTGCTTCTAGTGATTGAAAAATCTATTTCTTCCAGTATACTATAAATTACAACCAGTTCTCACATTCCCTAAATGCTCAGTGTGTTATTTGGTTGTTTCCAAAGAATAAGTCACTGTTTCGAATAGAGGAGCCACCAAAATTATTTCCTAAGAAAAAAGTAACAGTATAATCCAGCTCATCGACAGCGGTCTGTCGACTAAGAAAATTGACAAACTGCATCATGTGAGTGCCATGACAGTTGGTAGATTATGTAACGAAGTCTGTCTATCCATTCTAAAGCCAATAAGTGGATGTCCAGGAAAAATATTCGATTCAACAAGTTGGCTCTTTATAAGGTCTAGCATTTCTGGCGTGACAAATAAGGCAGTGGAGGTAGCTCTTATGCTTCATAACAGCGAGATCACAGATGTCCATGCATCCATGCAAGCACTGTGGGACATACTTTACACAACTCTGGAATGTTGGCTCAAAGAGAGGTTAAGAATTCTCGATTTAAATATTATCATAAGAAGCGCTGGCTCGAGTTTGCAGAAAAGTAGAAAAAGTGGAAAGTAGAGAATTGCAAATTGGTGATTTGAAACATTGAGACAAAATTCAAAACTCTAGGCTTTGAAGGGTGCAAATAGATCTGGAAGAAACAAAAGGAAAAAAAGGTTAAAGGATCGAGACATTAAGGAATTGTTAACTGTTCAGTGGAGGAAGCCTAATGATGTGTAGTTGTTTCACAGCCAAAGGCATGGGATACTTGATCAAATTCGATGATGGTCTTAAGGCCCCATTACACGCAGCGAAATAGCTAACGAGATATCGCTGGGGTCCCAGAATTCGTGACGCACATCCGGCCTTGTTAGCGACATCGTTACATGTGACACTTACCAGCAACCGCTAACGATCTGAAATACTCTCCAAATCGTTGATTGTTGACACGTCGTTCCTTTGCTGCTCGTTTAGGACGCAGGTTGTTCATTGTTCCTGAGGCAGCACACATCGCTACGTGTGACACCCCGGGAACGGCGAACAACAGCGTTCCTGCATCCTCCGGCAACGAGGTGGGAGTGACGTTCATGTGGCTGCTCTCCGCCCCTCCGCTTCTATTGGTGGCCCGCTGCGTGACATCGCTGTGACCATGTGTTCGGTGGCCACAGCGACGTTGTTAGGAAGGTAAGTTGGTGTGACGCGTACCGGTAATATTGTTTGCCACGGGCAGCAATTTGCCCATGACGCACAAACGATGGGGGCTGGTGCTATCGCTAGCGACATCGCTAGCGATGTCACTACGTGTAAAGCAGCCTTTAATGCTGAGATATATGTAAGTATCTTACAAGATGAGTTACATTGTATACTCAAGTACTATGGGTATGAAAATGACAACATTGTTCTCCAGCAGGATAATGACCCAAAGCATACATTGAGATTAGCAAACAAATAGTTCAATGACAATAAAGTAGTGGTGCAAAATTGGCCCCACATAGTTCCTAGACCTCAACCCAATCAAAAACTTGTGTGTAGAGTTGAAGAATTAGGTGTGTATACCCAAGTGAGTGTCCAATGTCTTTGGGATAGAAGAGAATTGGGGCTTCTAAGCTGTCACACAAGCTATGGGACCCTATGCTATCCCTAATCACAATGATACTCCTAATGGGGGAAAAGCCTAATTCTCCTTCTGGGCTGTGCTCCTTACCAGTCCTGATCTGATTCTTCTTCTTTCCAGAGAGGGACAGGACAGGAGTGTGTAGAATTCCATAGATAAAGACAGATATGGGAAATCCAAAACTCTGACACCCAGCATGCACACACAAAGGTAAAGGCAATAAGAGATTCAGAAGGAAAAACAATAGCAGGAAGGAAGTATACAATAACAGAGGTAAACTCCACATCTGTTCTAAGCAATAAGCACAATTTAAGTACAACTTTCACCAGAGGGTCTGGGACACCACGCCTCACAGACCAACATAGAATAAACTATAGCTGACATGGTTAGAACAATTCCACCAGCATAAATAAAATGGGAGCAGATGTGATAGGTCTCTCAACAACATGTGGTTAAAGGAGAAAGCAGACTAGCAGAGATTTAATACTGCTAGCCTGCCTATGAATCAGCACACAGCAGGTCGACACCCAAGTCTGCCTGTTTTGATCCCAGACACTGAAGGAACTATCAGGCAGACTGTCAGTATCTTTAATGTGAACAAAGACCAATGTAGCAATCTCAGTCAGCAAAGTTTGTGCAAAACTCCATGTGATGGTGATTTGACTAATATGCGCCAACATTGGGAATGTGTAGAAGAGACCTGTGATTAGATTTCAGTTGAGACATGTTTTAATCTGATTGGGAGCATACTCACAAGGATTCAGGCAGTGTTGAAAGTCAAAGGTGTATTTACAAAATACTAACAAAATAATAAAAAATGTAATTTAGATTTTAAGAAGCAAAACAGTAACAATGCAGTGACATGACAAAAATCTGCGTAAATAATCATATGCTAAATAGTTGCAAATCAAATTTATGTATGAGATAGCCATGATTATTGTCTATAAAATGAAGGAAGTCTCACGCTCAAAGCTCTTGAGGATGGTAAGATATGGAGCCTAAACTTCAAAATTTAAAAACATTGCTTCTCTTTTGCTTGTTCCCAGGACTCGTAGAAGCACAGCAGCGTGAAATGGCCGTCGTCCTGTGGAGTGCCAGCATCTGGTTTCTGAACTGGTCAACTTTTATGCATTTATAATAAAGCAAGGACTTTTATACAACGGCGTGTGCCACGAGTCTACCTTCTCTTATGATGATCTTCGGTGGGCTGGTTCCCTTCTGGTGAGCACCACTGTACAGATCCTTGGTGGTTATTGTCGCTCCTCCTGTCCCCCGCAGTATTGAATCAGGTGACACGGTGGTGCAGTACCACATCTGTTTTCCTTGTTCTACTCTTTTGCTTGTCTCTGCATTTACTAGAATGTTAAAATTACTTTTACTAGTGACTAATGAGGGTGTACTTTTATTTCCTGTTTCACTATGTCATCTACTCTATTCATAGGCAATGGGTCAATACAGTGAGAGATGGCTCGATTATTAAAGGAGTGGAGGAGGTGTTTTTTTTCCCTCTTTAATTTTGCCTTATATACAAGTATTTATACAGGAAAGAATATTTTCTTACATTTCTTCTTGTAAATCCATTTTATCTCTGATTTTGCATGTTTTTTTGTCAGTCCATAAAAGTGGAGTAATACTCTGACATTATTATTCCCAGCAGTTACTTGGGAGTCAAAGATGTGTCCAGGCATCTTCCCAATGCTGTTCTCAGTCCACTTGAAAGCTGTTTCCATCAATTTTAGCTATTTTTCTGCCTCCCCAGCCAGCCAGTCTTCTGAAAAAATGCTTGAATTTCTCATTGACCTCCATTTGTCGTTACTCAAGCCCATCTGAGCGTCTGACCTGCTCGATATGAGTATGAGTACCAAGCACTCACACATTATAGTGAACGCTCATTACTATCCCTTAAATAACATTTTTTCAATTGTAAATATTGTCTGACATAGTAGGTATATCAGATTCTGCATTAAATCTGTATGTAATAATGTTACATTCTCTTTGTTAAAATATTTAATATATAAAGGAGCCCACAATATATTATATACAAAGCCACATACACAAGTCCTTGCTTTAAATCCTTCTTTCTAAAACTAACTTTTTATAATACTTCTGAATCCATCAGAGTTAATCTTATCAGTGCAGTAAAATGAATTCTGAAAAATAGAGAGCAATTCAGTTTTTTTTCAATGTTTTTAAGGGGAAGGGAAAAACAATGTTTACAAGAGAAATGCCTATCTTTGAACAGACCTTGATTGAGCTACAATACATATGTCTATTCTAATTTATTTTGTACAATATGCATGCTGTATCTTTTGATTTCAAAGACACAGAGATCTTCACAAACAAAAACAAACATAGAAAAACAATTCTATCCCTTCATTTCTTTTTCTGTGCACCGTTCTTTGACACAATTATGTCTGAAATGATCCATCCAACTGCTTCAATCTGGATCAGATAAGACAAAGCCTGCATTGATTAAACACAATCTATGCAAGACTAATTTGTGTCTTCTATCTGGAAGACATTACTTTTCACTTTGTAAGCAGCCAAGGTGAGCAATTGAAAAAACATGACAATTAGCTAGAAAACAAATCAACATCTGAATAAAAAAATATGTAGAATTTCTAATAGTAAAATAACAATATAAACTAATGCATACATACCAAAAACATGCAAAGTACATTATTTACTCACACACTTTTTGTCCCTAAAACCGCATGATGGTGGCATCTAACAATATTTTCTTTTTTTTCTTATGGAATTTTGTCAGCAGATTTTAATGCATTTGTTTAGGTCCCAACGATGGTATGGGTTATGGCCGCCCACGGTTGTTTAACCTACTAAATGTCATGATCAATAGTGACCTTGGCATTTGGAAGGTTGTGGAAGAGAGAGGAGTCCCTCTTGCAATCTATAATCACCCCTTTGACTTCATTGCGGGGAACCAATGGTTGTCCCGGCACAGGTCATGTCAGGACCTATGGGTTAGGCAGGTACAGTGGCCTTTTAGAAAGTGGAACAGTATGGGGAAGATGCTTGGACACATTCATGGGAGTCAGAGTATTATGCCACTTTTATGGACTGACAACAAAACATACCAAACTGAACTAAACATGGATTTTACAGGAAAAAATGTTAATGAGAAGTGTTGAACGAGTAGTTTATTATTCATACTCGTTATGCTGTTAGTGAGTACTGTCCACTACTTGCATAGCTGTTACGAGTAGCAGGTACAAGGTAAGTCAATGGGAAATACTAAGTAGCGAGTAGCTCGAAAGCCGTACTTTTTGTGCGAGTAGTGAATAGTGCGGCTTTCGGGTTACACGCTACTTAGCGAGTATTTCCCCTTGACTTACATTGTGCCCGCTACTCGTAACGAATATGTAAATAGCGGACAGTACTCGCTAACAGCATAGCGAGAACGAATAGTTAACTACTCGCTCAACACAATTAATAAACATTCTTTCCTGTATAATTACTTGTATATAAGGCAAAATAAAAAAGACAAAAAAATTACCTCCTCCACCCCTTAGGCTATGTTCCCACGTAGTGTTTTTACATTATCATTACTGTTAATGGTGAAAAAATGCTGTAAAAATATGTAACACATGATGTGCTTGTTCTTTAAAAAACTGCAGCAGTTTGCCATGTCAGTCAGGAAAAAAAGTAATTGTGTGAATGAGATTTCACAAATTTTTTCCCATTTGTAAAGAGTGGGACTTTAAGACTGGTGAAGCCTTTGCACTGTGCAAGGCTATCAAAAATTTAAAAGGGGAATTGCAATACAGCCTTGAAAATACATACAGGAGGTCTTCAGAAATTATTTATTCTTCACTCGGAAGGAGTGGGACTCCTAGACTGGAAAGGCATATGTACTATGTGCAAGGGTTTCTAAGAAAACAAAAGGAGCCATTCCAATACGCCCTGGGATACATGTAGAGTAGGGGATCAGAAAACATTTACATATAGAAGTAGTGGTATTTCTTTGGCCAAGAACATGTAGTCCCAGATTGAAGGCCATTATTTAAGGTACAATTGGCACAACAAGACTCTTCAGGCATCTGACTCCAATTTTGCTCCAACTAAAGTGGGCAGTAGTTCCTCTTGTTCCGGCTTAGGACATTGGGCAGCCCTGAGGCTTCAAATAGATTGAAGTAGGGGTTTCCAAACATATTTTTTTATCTCCTTGGAGGCCTTTGCCATCTTATGGAGGGAACTTCTTCAATCCATCCCACAGAAAGACATTAAACCACTTCTTGTTTGTTTTTGACCCTGCATTTTTATCACATTTTTTACACTGCATTTTTTGTCTCCATTTGGTGTATCATACTTTAAATAAAGCTGCTTTGTTTTTTAAACCTCCTGGCACTGACATTCTTATGTGTGGATTACTTGTGTTTTTGATGAGTTCATGCTACAGAAACACAATTAAAATGTATGTGAGTTTTTTACCAGCGTATTTTCCACATCTAAAGTCTATAATGAAATTCCGTTCAGCTTACCAGCAAGAGAAATTAACATGCGGATTGGAAAAACGCACCACAGTTGAGTTTAGACAGCTTAAAAAAGAAGCACAGTGGACATGAGATTTCTATAAATCCCATCACTTTGCTGGAACTGTAAAACACTGCATTTTTGATGCAACGAAAATACGCAGCTGCAAAATAGCAAGTACAACTCATAGTGGGCACATACTCTAATGGTGCTGTAAAATGCTGAAAATTTTACATGCAGAATGTTCACACCAAATACACTTTGAACATAATTTTAAAGACTAAAATTATCTTCATAGGAATCTATTACTCTAATAGTACTTTTATGGTAGCAAATAAGAAGCAAATATCTAAAATGCAACTACATATTCATGTGGAGAACATAAATCATTATGCAGATGTGATGGCTTGGGTTCAAACCTAGGACAAAATATTCAAGCAGTAGTGGACACAGACAGAAAAGGACCCAAGTGTCAAAACAATATATGGACCCTCGACAGTCCAAAGCTCATCATAATGCACAATTCCACCTGTTTTGGAGGTAGAAATAGGCTCCTTTACCTCTTGGGCCCCTATGTGGTTGCACATTTTGCACCACTGATATGTCCACCCCTGTACAACAGGTACAAATTCTAACCAATGCTATTAGTACTGATCACACATGATAGGACTTATTAGAATAATACATTTTTTTAAATATTTAATCTTATTAATTTAAGTTTAAATATTTTACATAATATATTTTCCAAATTAAGTCCTATCATGTGTGATCAATAATCCTCCAAAATTAAATGTAATATATGTCTCAGATACTTTCACACATTCTTTCTTCATAATTTGGTTGCTGTGATTTTTTTTCAAGACGATTTCTATATTTCCACAGCTCATGATTGATTTTTCTTGTGTTTGTTTGTCTTGTATGTTGAGCAGTAATGAACAACTATATTAGTATGCTTGGGGCGCATGGTTAACAGTATATCGCTATACCTCTAAAAGGTCTTCTTGTGTCCTGGATATTTTCACTGTGATTTCATTTTTTGATTTTCTGTTTTCCTATAGAGACTTTATAGAAATTTAACAGTCTAAGGCAGTGTTTCTCAACTCCAGTCCTCAAGACCCATCAACAGATCATGTTTTCAGGTTTTCCTCAATATTAAACAAGGAACAATTTCATCACCTGTGCAACATTAATGAAAGCCTTAAAACCTGATTGAGGAAAACCTGAAAACATGATCTGTTGGTGGGTCTTGAGGACTGGAGTTGAGAAACACTGGTCTAAGGCTATGTGCGCACTAGAAAGTGACTTTTTCTTAAGGAAAATCCAGACCCTCTTAAAGACTCCCGCACCCGCGGTAAAAAAATGCACCAAAACCGCAACGAAATCTGCATTCGGTTTTACCCTTGGTTGCTGGCGTTTGCCGCAAATTTAAACCTGGATTTTGCGCATGTTGGTCCCTGCAGATTTTTACCATTATCTATGGCAAAAAACGCAGGTACCTGCGGAAAAGAAGTGACATGCTCATTAATTCCGCAGTGGAAAATCCGCGGGTAAATCCACAGGTATAAAAAAATGCAGTGTGTGCACAGCATTTTTTAGAACCCATAGGATTTGCTGGGGAATGACTTCAGCAATGTTAGACATATTTTCTGTAACAAATCCGCGGCAAAATCCGTGGTAAATCCACAGCGTGCGCACATAGCCTTAGTTAATTTTTTCCTGCATGCTCGATTCAGTTTTTTTAACCCTTTATTCCTTTCACTAAGGGTGATTATATATGTAGCATATTTCTAAAAACATTTTTTGCCGCATATTTGGTGCAAAAAGTACTGAGCCAAGATATTAGTTGTAGGTAAATAAAGTAAAAAAATGCATGTCATTTTATAATGGCAAAAAAAACCATTGCGAGAACTGTGTAAGGAAGCCACAAGGTCACCTCAGTAAGTTGTATCAGTTATTTCTGGATGCATCATATTCGGAAGGTAGAAAACTGATGCAGATTTTGCATGTTAAAAGTTTCAAATATAAAAATCTTAAAATAATCCCATTTAATAAAAAATAAATGTGAATTATTTGCTCATGCTTCTCGTATTAAATACGATAAAAAATAGAATCCACTCATATGGCACATTTACCCACAAAATACTGGTTTCACTGTTAATCATCTGTAGATATAGAAGGGTAATCCTTGGTGGTCTCATTTAATGGCAATATCCCCAGTCTGTTCAACTTATTGTAGAATTTATCAGAGACTCCTCATCCATTATGGAATCATTTTTCATAATACAGAGCACTTCTCATGTCAAACAAAATAGAAGTATTGCTTAGGGAAAAGTAGTGTTGAGTGCATTCTAGTTTATTTTTTCTTAGAAAAAATAAACTGTTGCCTTAACTAATAACTCCAGGGGAATGTAGGCAGAGACTACTATTAGACATTTGCTGCCAAAATAAATGAATATGCCGATCCTCTAAATGCATTCTCAGTGCCCTTAATTAACATAGAGTTTTTGTTGCATAAAAAATATTTTTAATGGAAATACATTTTTAAAAGTTAGATCTAAGGTAACAATTTCAGCTGTCAAATAGATTTTTTTCCTAAAATAGCAAATGTGAGGTAATGAATTTTATGTTATTATATTTTGTGAACAATTTTGTCTACTGAGCTACAGATTTGATCACCAGAGGACATGGATTTAAGCTCTGACTATATGTCTGGCTTAAGCCAAATTACATGGTTTAGTGACAGTTTGGTATTGGAGTATTTAGCACAGTTACCAAAATTTTATATGACTGCAAAGCCAAAGTCTATATGGCACACATCAAGAATCACTGGAAAGAAATACTGATTACATAGTACTGTTGTACAAAAGTGTTTTTTTATTATTTTATCCTGAAGAGTAAATTCAGAAGAAAGCAAAGCAACCAATATTTGGCATTAGTCAATTTTCCAAAGTTTAGAGAAAAATTACATTTCAGCTCCAAATTATGTGTAGTAGAATATTTTAGAAATTAGCTATTAATATACCACCTATAAGGCAAAAAGAACAAACAATTCAATTTTGGAAAAAATCAAGCCAGACATGCCACTCAAAGCAAGGATTAACAAACTATGACTTGGTTACTTTGGACACATCATACAAAGAAAGCAATCAATCACTGAAAGACATCATGGTTGGAAGACTAGAAGAAACAAGGCAAAGAGGAAGACCTGCAACCCAATGGCTTGATACAATCAGGAGAATGGTAGAGAAGACCATGTTGGACCGATCTAGGCTTGTGCAAGATCAATCTCCCTACATGGCATTCATCCATCAAGTTGCCATGGTGCAAAAATTGAGCTAAAGGTTGTTAAAAAAAATAAAACACCTAGTTAGCGCATTAATTATTATGCTACAATGGTGCATACAGGCGTCTATCCAAAGGCCAGAGAACAATGTTTCATATACTATTGTGGTCCGGTCTGGCTCAGTACTTGGGAGCAAATTGTAAAACAGCCTTGTTGCAATTGATGCATTATTTTTTATCTATTATGTTGTATCAAATATTAAAAACTAAGCCTGATGCAACAGATCGTCATGATCATCTCTCTGTAGTAAGAAACTAGTGACAGGCTCTAGGCCAGAGTCTCTGTGCTTTGTGAGACTCTGCAGATTAAATGTATTCCATTTCCTTTGGGGAGGAAAGGGTTAATATCAATATTCCTTGACAGCAAGTATTCTCATTACTTTCTCAGGTTATCCTGGTTTGGACGACTCCTAATCCCTACATATACCCTCTGCTTCCTCTAGATGGTGGCAGTTATTCTCATTCATTTGGCTATTTGGCCAGCAGGTGGAAAGAGCTGGTGGAGCCCTCTCTCCAAGTTGCTGTGCAGGCTGCAGTACTGTTGCTGACTGAAGCTGTCTGTGGTTGTTTTCCCCCTGTCTGTCTTTCCTTCCCCTGGTGTGTTATTAGTGCAGTGATGGGGCTAACATCCCTCACCTGCCAGCTCACTAGCCAGGGCTATTACATGGTCTGCGAGGGTCTCAAGTATCTTGCTTGGTGAAAGGTGCAGAGCCTGTATAGTGACTGGCTAGGAGTGAAGGATACAGCTGTAGATGAGTGAAGATGGTATCCCATTTTCCCCCTCACTAGCACTATGGCCCACTGTTGTTATTGTGTCCCCGATATACCCCTTGTTTTGTTGAATGGCTCACGACTTGTGTCCCTGTTTAGTTGCGTGTCGCGTCATGTGCCGTACTTTCCCTTGTCTCAACTTTTTTTTGCTGTGCCCATATGGCTCAGGTGGCTGCTTCGTCAAACCTGTTACAGTCTCTGTCATATTAGGTGGTGGAGATGCATACACAGGTAGTGCAACATTTCCAGCATGTGGCAGGTGTGTTTGTGGCAGCTCAGACACAGCCTGAACCAAAGGTTGCCCTCCAAGACAGGATTTCTGGGGGGCATGACAGGTTCAATATTTTTGAGGGTGCTTGCAGGCTTTATTTTAAGTCCTGACCTTGTTCATCTGGGAGCGAGCAACAGTGCGTGGGGATCATTGACTCCCTGTAGTGGGGAGATCCCCAGTCCTGGGCTTTTTCTCTTCCCACCTATTCTGTGGCTTTATGGTCGGTAGATGAGTTCTTTGCAGCTCTGGCCCTGATCTATAGTGATCCCGATAGTGTCTCCCTTGCAGAATTCAATCCTCATAGTATCTAGCAGGGGGCACGGCCAGCTGAGGAGAATTGCTTGGAGTAACAGAGATGGGCCAAAGACACCCAATGGAACAATCTGGTGCTCTGGAATCAGTTCTTTCAGGTGTTGTCTAATCGGTTGAAAGATTCTCTGGTCCAATATCGTGCTCCAAAGTTGTTGGAGGCTGTCCCTAGCTATAAGGGAGGATAGAAAGAGACCATTTAGGTTCCTTTTCCCTTTTATTCTTCCTCAGGAGAAGGTCCCACAAGTATATCAGGATTAACCCATTCAGGTGAGGCGTATCTCTCCTTGTACGACACCACCTGCACTTCATTGTGAGATGGGGACATGCTTTTTCTGTGGACACAAGTGCTATCATATTAGGGCTAGTCCATCTGTCCCCAATAGGGTGTCATCTTCCCTAAAGGCACATTCTTCTGATCGTATGGAGGAAGGCGACCAAAGTGTGTATGTTTCCTCCATTTTCCCCTCTTTGCCAGCTAAGGCTTTTCTGGCACCAAGAGATGATTCTCTTCCCTGTCCTCTGTGTTTCCCTGAGTGTAAAGTCACAAAACCCCTAAATTGTTTGAGGAGGATGGCCCGGGTGTATACTTTTCTTTGATTACACCTGTTTTTTCACCCATGGAGTCTAAGCCTTATCCGGAGAGAAGCAAGGTTCACCATTCCACTCTTCAGAGTAATATCAGACCTTGGTGTCCCCCGGGAGAGGTAGTCGGAGGAAGGGGTTGTGACGCCTGAGTGCCTAGTGGTGGATCATCGGTTGTTGGTTACCCATTCAAAGAGTATGCATGCATAGCATTGTTCACATATTGGCACTCAGGAGATGTGTTATGTCTCCAGAGCCTACGCCATGACCTTCATCACCAGTGTGCAGTACCTGTAACCTTGCATACCAGTTCAAATTAGATGTGAACTCTGGTAGGTTGGACCACTCTATCCACATACATTTATCGGATTGATCCCATCTTGAGATTCCGGAGCCCTCTCCTTAATGGGGGTATACTGTCACGGTCATGTCTCTGTAGTAAGAGACTAGTGACAAGTTCTGGGCCAGATTCTCTTTGCCTTGTGAGACTGCAGATTAAATGTATTCCATTTCCTTTTGACAGGAGAGGGTTAATGTCAGTATTCCTTGCCAGCTAGCATTCTCATTACCTTCTCAGGTGTTTCCAGTTTGGACCACTCCTAGTCCCTATAGATACTTTCTGCTTCCGGTCGATGGTGTTGGTTATTCTCATGAGAACCCTAAATCACCTGTCAAATATTCATAAATGCAGGGGTATGGGTGCACTCACTCAGTGTATGTAAATAGCACATGAAAGATTGATGATGCTAGATCTTATAAGTACTGGAGTGATATTTGGGGTTAGAAAAAGTGCTATGTGCCCACAGTGGATACATACTCTGAAAAAATGCAAAACAACAGGCAAAAATATCAAGTTTTGGAAAAAAAAGGTGCTATGCAGAATTTTGTAAACATTGACTGTTGTAAGCATAGACTAATGTAAACCTTGACTTCTGTAAACATCAATAGTTGTAAATATACAAATGAAACCATAGAATATATTCAAATGTAAACAGTACTCTCAATATCAGTCAATTGGAGCATTTAATCACATACCAACTGAATTTATACACTGTGTGCAGAATTATTAGGCAAATGAGTATTTTGATCATATGATAATTTTTATACATATTGTCCTACTCCAAGCTGTATAGGCTTGAGAGCCAACTACCAATTAAGTAAATCAGGTGATGTGCATCTCTGTAATGAGGAGGGGTGTGATGGAATGACATCAACACCCTATATAAGGTGTGCTTAATTATTAGGCAACTTCCTTTCCTTTGGCAAAATGGGTCAGAAGAGAGATTTGTCGGGCTCTGAAAAGTCCAAAATTGTGAGATATCTTGCAGAGGGATGCAGCAGTTTTGAAATTGCCAAACTTTTGAAGCGTGATCACTGAACAATCGAGTATGTCATGTCAAATGGCCAAGAGGGTCGCAAGAAGCGTGTTGGGCAAAAAAGGAGCAAAATAACTGCCCATGAATTGAGGAAAATCAAGCGTGAAGCTGCCAAGATGCCATTTGCCATCAGTTTGGGCATATTTCAGAGCTGCAATGTTACTGGAGTATCCAAAAGCACTAGGTGTGCCATACTCAGGAACATGGCCAAGGTAAGGAAGGCTGAAAAACGACCACCTTTGAACAAGAAACATAAGATAAAACATCAAGACTGGGCCAAGAAATATCTTAAGACTGATTTTTCAAAGGTATTATAGACTGATGAAATGAGAGTGACTCTTGATGAACCATATGGATGGGCCAGAAGCTGGATCAGTAAAGGGCAGAGAGCTCCACTCAGACTCAGATGCCAGCAAGGTAGAGATGGGGTACTCGTATGGTCTGGTATCATCAAAGATGAACTTGTGGGACCTTTTTGGGTTGAGGATGGAGTGAAGCTCAACTCCCAGACCTACTGCCAGCTTCTGGAAGACAACTTCTTCAAGCAATGGTACAGGAAGAAGTCGGTATCGTTCAAAAAAAACCCATGATTTTCATTCAGGACAATGCTCCATCACATGCATCCATCTACTCCACAGCATGGCTGGCCAGTTAAAGTCTAAAAGATGAAAAAATAATGACATGGCCCACCTTGTTCACCTGATCTGAACCCCATAGAGAACCTGTGGTCCCTCATAAAATGTAAGATCTACAGGGAGGGAAAACAGTACACCTCTTGGAACAGTGTCTGGGAGGCTGTGGTGGCTGCTGCACGCAATGTTGATCGTAAACAGATCAAGCAACTGAAAGAATCTATGGATGGTAGGCTGTTGAGTGTCATCATAAAGAAAGGTGGCTATATTGGTCACGAATTGTTTTGGGTTTTGTTTTTGCATGTCAGAAATGTTTATTTCTAAATTTTGTGCAGTTATATTGGTTTACCTGGTGAAAATAAACAAGTGAGATGGGAATATATTGTTTTTTATTAAGTTGCCTAATATTTCTACATAGTAATAATTACCTGCACAGACATAAATCCTCCTAAGATAACCAAATCTAAAAAAAAACCCCACTCTAACTTCCAAAAATATTAAGCTTTGATATTTATGAGTCTTTTGGGTTGATTGAGAACATAGTTGTTGATCAATAATAAAAAAAATCCTCTAAAATACAACTTGCCTAATAATTCTGCACATGGTGTATGTAAACAGAATCTGTGACCAATGCTCATATACATCATACTGTAAACAATAATATCCAGTTATACCAAAGAGACCAATTCAAAGGTAATAAATCAGCCTGCCAGGCACACTATATGTACACAAAACCGCTCCTTAATAATCTAAGACCAAAATCATTTCAAACTCTTATCATATATGAGACAACATACAACAACTGCTGAGGATGCAACTATAAGGCAGCATATTGGGCCTGATAAAGCTGTCACTTAAATTAGGAGCTGAAGATTCCTCACAGATAGCCCAGTTACTTCTGCCCAAGATTCATAGCCGAGTGGCTCCTCGCCCAACGCTTTTTCTCCCTGTTCCGTATTCACCGGGGTTCTTCAGGGGCTCCCACAATCAGTTATGTGCAGATGGCAGCAGTACAATGATGCCGCCCGGCCACTCCATCCCAATAGACACTATTAAGTATGGGAATTACTGCTCTTTAAAAGCATTTCAAAATGGTACTTTCGGGCAGACGTCACCGGAAATTACATCCTCGTGTTGTCTATTGGAACCACAAACAGCGTTCCAGTGGCCCACCATACTTCGCAGGCTTCCAGGACAGAGCCAAACAGTAGCTGTCACAACTTCCAAAATCATGTCACCGGATCTGCCATTATTGGATACAATGTATGGTGGAACGCATAGCGCTTCACACAATCTGATACTGCACAGGCTCCAAATGGAAACGGGATAATACTGCTATAGAATAATATAATAGGACGTTACATTATAGGGGAGGACAAAAAAAAGAGGGGTGTTACAGAACTGCCTAATAAAAGGTGGACGCAGGCTATCAGGCAGTCAGGGTCCACCTTGTAAAGGAAACCTGCTGCTGGTGATAACAGAAGGTAGGAGGTATCGGTGATGCCCTGGCAAAGCCAGGTAGTCACAAAAGTGTCCATCCTCCTTGTCACCACCAAAAACCCACACTCAGGCAGAACACACAGCCATAAAGCCTAGCCCCCCCTCATGATAATAAGGGCACACCAGTGGGCGGGATCAGGCAGATGAGAACACCCACCTAGGGGTCCTGAGGTGTCTGAGGCGGGAACACGTCAGATCAGTTTAAGTTAAACTTGAGTTAAGTGAAGTTGGAGTTCAAGTTAACTGGAGGAGTAGTGAGTGGAAGTCAAGTGCAGACTGTGCAGTGGAGTCAGGGGTAGGGGCCCATGAACTACCTGGCTAGGTGGCAGACAGTGGGCAGGGCCACAGGCGACGGAGATCCGGTCACGGGAGACCTAAAGTGGACCAGGGCAGGGTCATAGCCCGCTGGTGCCTAAAGCGGGAATCCAGTCCAGAGGCCATGCACAGTCGGGGTGCCTGGACCCTAGGATGAGGAAGGTTGCATGCCCCTTGTTAATTCACCAGCAGAGGACGAGGTTTCAGGCCTTGTTCTCCTGAAGCCCAGAGAGTGAAACGGAAGCCCAACTCGGGGGATAGGGTGTCCATCAGAACCCACAGGAATCCCAAGGGTCATAGCTCCCAAACACATACAAAACCGGGAGTGGACTTCTCCGTTTCATGCAAAGTCGTCCAACAGGAAAGACAAACATAATGTGCAGGAGGAAGTTCACTAACCAGGGTGTGGGACCCTAACACACCCTCCAACGGCAGCCGGTCACTGGCAACTTGGTTTACCACTGGACTTGGGTGAAATTACTGAACTGTGAGTACACCATTGATCCACGGTCCAATCTGGCGTGCCACCTCCAGCAGACATCACTCCCATGTACTGACACAGGGCCCCAGGACTACACTTCCCCCTGCCCGTGGAGGGGATTCCATCTACTGTAGCTGCCCCATTTCACCAGCCCCGGACGCCCCATCACCAGGCAGCGGCGGTGTCACCATCCCTCACCACGACCCACGGGTGGCGTCACAGACAAAATCCCCTGTAAATACCCCCTTTACGATGGTTGTGAGGACGGACAGCTGTGCAAGCCCGGGTCCGGTCACCACTCGAGCCGCAGCAGTAACCCGGATCCGAGCAGCCCCAGAAGCGGCAGCGGCCCCCGCCCGCAACATGTCTGTACCACAAAAGCAGTACTTGTCGCTGTTACCTCACAGCCGCACTAGGGCCAACTGCGGTCCTCTCTGTTAACTCACAGAGACTACCAAATTAGCATATGTGTAAATGAGGGTAATGCTAAAAGGCTTATCGCGAGTGCCTAAATAATAATGGAGATAGACTTGCAGTTCCTGTTACTTCACAGAAACTACTAAGTGAATGCGGATGGTTACCCCAACCATAATCCAATAACTAGCACCCCTGTTGCCTCACAGAGGTAAAGTAAGATATAGTAACACGTGTGTTAATGCTCACACAACGTATATAGTAAGATAGGGAATCCATTACAGGTTACGGAGATCCCTGGACGCTAACCTCTATTACCTCATAGAGGGTGAAGCATGTGCCTAAGGTATGGATGAGACCAGTACTAACCGTACTGCTTAGTCTCAAATGTATGGACCCCTGCACATAAACCAGGGAGCTCTCTATGCTTGCCGCACAGTAGAGAACCAGAGAGTCACCTGGTGGCCCAGTGAGTGTATGAATCCCTGCCTAAGCCCTTTGTGCTTGCTGCACCGTAGGGAATCAGGGAGCTCTCTGTGCTTGCCACACAGTAGAGAACCAGAGAGTCACCTGATAGCACAGTGAGTGTAAGAATCCCTGCCTAAGCCCAGTTCCACTGAGGAACGTAGAGAGCAGGCACTAGTGGTACACTAGTAGGTAAGGAGTGCTTAACCAGCGGCTGCACACTGGCTTGTGACTGTAGGTATTTTACTAGTTAGTAGGAGAGGTCACACTTGAGGCGGCTACCCCATGCATGCACCAAGAACAACTGAACACCAAGCAGCATGCTGCGGGGTCCTTTATAGACAAAGCACCACCCACAAGATGGAGGCTCCCAGGGCACAATCGTCTCTCAACCAATAGCGGTCATGAACGTCAGCAGTGACGTCAACCGCGACCAATCAGCATCAAGCATGTCAGAGTCATGTAATCCCACGTCAGCGGTGACGTCACTCGCGGCCAATCAGCGGCTGCCACGTGGTAGGCATGCGCTGATCGGGTCCAAGCTAACTTAGAACAAAATCAGCTTGTCTACTCGCGCATGCGCAGAAGCCAGAGTTCTGGACTTAGCCTCCGCAGCTAAGGAGTGAGCAGATGGGTAGAACGCCGTAGCACAGAGTCAGAAGGAGAAGAAGAAGGACACAGATCAGCAGACCCACAACGCGTAACAAGGGGCGTTTGGTTGCTTACCATGCAAGCTGATATAAGAGGACAGTACCGATGGAATGATGATCAAGTTCTAAACAGACATAAGATGGTTTAGACACACAATACATATTCCATTCCAAAATACTATTGCCACTACCAGATACTGTACCATGTGGCTGGGTAAAATAACTATGTTGCCATTATAATAAGGTCCGTTCCCCTACATCCCACTGATATAATAGGATTTTAATATACAAATATACAATATAAAGCTGCTAGGAGCTCAGTTTGCTGATGACCACTCACAGTCACTTCCACCCTTTACTAAGTGCTGGATCCGGTTACCTCATCACCGATTATAGCTCCAGCGTTTCTGGTCTTTAGTGTGTGATCCAGTTTCTGGTGATCAGTTGTATGATAACTTGTGTGGTGTGGAAATATCCCTGTTGTCAGTTTATTTTCTCCCTGTATCTTATTTCTTCCTGTGCAAGTGTAGTCTCTCTTCTGTGTCTGATTGCAGTGTGTATGTGTTTGGATTCTCCCCTGTCTGCGTAATTTGTGGGGTTTTATAGTTCAGTCCTGGTCCCCAGTGGTGGGGGAGAGAGGGTGTTAGACCAGGGTTCGGACAGGAGTTAGGTTCACGCTAACAGTCCAGACCTAGTCACCATTGGGCTTACCTCTGAGATAAGGGACAGTGCCAGGTCCTTAGTCTGAGGGCCAGTCTAGGTCCACTTGCTTTAGTTACCCATCACTGCCGTGACATTTGTTTTTGGCTTTTGGTCCCCAACTGCCAAAATGAACAATTTTCACCCTTGGTAACTTATTGGCTATTCTTCCATTATTCCTGAGAGCGATTGTGCACATTCTGAAGAAATGTATAATATCCATTGATTATTTTTATGCTAGTAAACGTTATAAGACTTGACTTGGATATCCACTCGGTATTTACTGTATTGGGTTCCACAGCCAGGATCAGATATATCTCTAATTCAGGCCATTACTTATATTATAGCATTTGTTGGTACTGACACAGCTGCTGTGCCCATTTAGTTTGCTAAGTGTACTTCAGACTTCATACCTGCAGTTAGGACATAATGATACCATTTTGCCTGAATATGTTAAATATGGACCATGGGTTTGGCTATGCTATGTCAAGTCTATTTTAAGTTTAAGGTAATATTAAAATATGCAATCATGTAAAAATCAATTAGTTTATATTATAATCATCCTATTTCATACGCATATTTCATGTAATGTATTTCTACATCACTTCATATAATATTAATCATATGGATAAATAAAAGGTAAAAATTTAAGCAGAAGATTCACACATGCTCAACAATTTCTGTCTATCACGGTCCACATTTAGTAGATGAATTCCCTAAAGGTTTTTAACTTATCTTTTACTATGAATTTACATTAATGGTTTATTCAGTGGAGATCAATGGGGATCTGACGTCCTGGACTCCCTTCTACATTTAGAGCCTCAGTGTTTGTTATATCATACACAACAGTAATCCTGTCCATTTACTGTAGCTGTATCTGGTTATGTGAAGTTATGTGTATGATATTAAACAGAGTAAAGCTGAAAAGAGGAATCTTTTTTTATTTAGTAAAAGTAATGTTAGGTGTTGAGTTAAGCGGGCTTTACACGCTGCAATATCGCTAGCAATTGCTAACGATGTCGAACGCGATAACACCCGCCCCCGTCGGCCGACATGTGGTGATCGCTGCCGTAGCGAACATTATTGCTACGGCAGCGTCACATGCACATATCTGCTCTGCAATTTCGCTTTGGCCGGCGAACCACCTCCTTTCTAAGGGGGAGGGTCGTGCGGCGTCACAGAGACGTCACACGGCAGGCAGCCAATAGAAGCGGAGGGGTGGAGATGAGCGGGACGTAAACATCCCGCCCACCTCCATCCTTCCGCATTGCCGGTGGAGGCAGGTAAGGAGATGTTCCTCGCTCCTGTGGTGTGACACACAGCGATGTGTGGTGCTGCAGGAACGACAAACAACATCACTAAAAAGCAGAAAACGATTTTTTATTTCAGGATGACCTATCCACGGCAAACGATTTTGCCCTCTTTTGCGATCGTTTCAGATCGCCCTTAAGCCTTAAGTTTTACGCACTGCGTTTACGCCGGATGTGCGTCACAAACAACGTGACCCCGACGATAATTCATTAACGATATTGTAGCGTGTAAAGCCTCCTTTAGTCTGGTGTAAGTTAGAGAGAATATTGACTGAAGTGTTACTATTCAATATAAGTCTGTGATCATTAATTGAGTGTTGCAAACTGGAGTGCAGAATGAAGAGAAGTAGTGATCTAATGCACAGAGCATATTATTAGGCATCATGCAGACATGCAGGATTTTTCTGTAAAAACTTGGACTGCCATTTGTGTGCTTTCTGTGATTTTTACAGACCCATGAGCTTTCATGAGTAATTTTGATCTGTGAATCTCTGAATCGGATTAAAAATGGGCATGTCTCCGTGATTTTTTGCAGACCATACAGCAGAAAACACACAGACATATGAACAGCCTATAGACTCATGAAAATAACGGACGGCACACAGATGGAACCGAGTGCAACCCATGCCCAGTCTGTGGATAATATTGCAATTTATGAAAAACTTTACAATTTATTTATTCAGTTTTTCATACTTGAAAATCACTAATGATACATTGATGGTAAAAACTGATACATGATCAAACATTGATGAAACTTGCATCCAAAACACTGATGAAACTTGGACCTTGTTTTGGTTACGTGAAAAATCACTGACATCTGAATGAGGCCTTAGGTTGAAATCACAGAGAGGGTTTAGACGTTTTGTGGCTCTTTCACTAGTTACTTACAGCAACAAGAAGACCCTTGATATTTGGTTGTGGGCATCCGTATTCTGGTCATAATATTAACTAATACCTCATATATATTTTACATATATTTTTCTGCACATTATATTTTTATACAGGATGCAGCCAGGTCCATGAATGTAGCCTGCCTTGTAAAATTGGGTCTCCATTCCTGTGTGGTGCACTTATATAGTGCTGGGCAGCCTGCCTAGTCTAATAGTAAGGGTGTAACTTTTAGACTGCTAGCCAGACACTGTGCACCTACATGTGTGAACAGCGCCCCATACAAGTCTATTTTTTGTGCAATTTTATCACCAAGCAACCACCACCTCCATGCATTGGTAGTTTGTGAGTGGTTGTTCCATTAGTGTTTTGCATCTGTGATGCCTCCATTTTTATTGGGGGGCTTTGCTGCATCCTGTCAGTGTGTTAGATTCTTTGGCCTGGGCAGGTTAAAACTGCTGCCATCTTGTTGCTGTAAGTAATTGCTGAATTTTTGGAGGAAATTATATTTCTCTTTTTGTTGCTTTTTTATATTTATCTTTCACTAATTTCATCATTTTTAAAGCTATCTGTAGATAAAAAACAAGTGTTTTACAATGATAATGAGGCATAATCTGGGTATGATGTTTCTTCTGACATTTGCAATAGAGGCTTGTAAAATATAAGTATGACATGTATGTTTAAAATACCAAACCCCATCAATAACAGAGGTAAAACATGTCATGAAAAATGCATATAATTTTTGTAAATGTTTTTCTTTTTTGAAAGCATTTAGAACACTTAAACAATAACATTGTATGAATCTATAAAGTTGGCATGGTGAGCAATCAAGACTCTAAATCCTTATATTTATTGATGAGTAGTGATGAACGAGCACTACCATGCTCGGGTGCTCAGTACTCATTTAGAGCAGTTGGAGGCTCAGATGGGTGCAACTCGAGTAACAAGTATAATGGAAGTCGAAGGAGAACTCCAGCATTTTTCTGGAAGAGTTCCGAGAGAAATGTTTGAGTTCCCCATTGACTTCCATTATACTCGGTACTTGAGTCCCACCCAACCGAGCATTCAACTTCTCATTTTGATTACCAAACACTCGAGCATGGACGTGCTCGCTCATCCCTACTTATATTTAATGAACTGGCCAACACAGATCTATGAAAGGAGGCTAATTATTTTTTTGTTTCAATATAACAGTATAATTACTCATCAACTCCTGCATTTCTCAACTTTCGCCAGATAGAACAAAGGAGAATTCTAAATTCGGTAGTTAACTTTTTTTAATAATTTGTACATTAGCAATTCTGTTTAATTCTGCTTCAAGTTCTGAATGCTTTACAGGTCATAAATGCAGGACCTGACGGAATTGTATACTTAGAGATAATACAGCATTTTGCAAATGAGCATGTAATAAAGTGAAATGTTTGTTTTATTGATGTTATCCAAGTTATAAGTGGGGAAATTCTAATATCGGCTCTCCTTTAGCGATTAAATGTTAATCCTGCTTTCCATTGTAGTTAGTTAGGAAAGAATACATGCAGACAGCACCTTTTGTGCTTAGATGAAATATTTAATTCAAGTGTTGCCTCATAATTTTAAATCAGTTTCCCTCTGGGCATCCATCTCAACACAGATTTATCATCAGCAACAAACTGACAGTTTGATGCTTGCATCTAAAAACATACCGCAACTGAGGCTTTTTAATCCATTGACTTTCAAAACAGCTATGTCTCTTGCATGAAATCATGATAAGGGAACTTTTCCAATGAAAAATTTGTTAGCCGGACATCTGATAGAAAATGCTTTTCTTTCCAGAGGAAAATTGTGGGCATCATCAGTTTACATCACATTGCCATTATCTAGAAGAAAAAGGGCAGGAAAACATAAATGTTTATTATTTTAAGACCCCCGGTACATTTAGGATGTTTTTGACATCTCCTGTAAATATGGAATTTGTCTGGGACTTAAATCACTGATGCAATAAACAATAATGTTAATTGTTTGTTGAAAGTAAAGGTTTCTTCTATGGCTCTTCTACTTTAGTGATGTCATTACGGCCCCAGGCTTATTTGTTTTTGCATGTTCTGTTTAGTTTCACATGCTCATATTTTAATGACAAATGCTAAACTAAACTGCCCGGCATTACCAAATTCAACAAACTGATTCCCCTTTTGATTATCTTCACACAGACTATATAGTCAGGGTTGTATTCAAGAAATGACTTTTCCTCTCCTTTTCCTTTACCAGCTGCGCAAAAATTATGGAATTGTTAACTGTTAATCTGACGAAAAAAATCTTAATTTGTTACAACTGGAAACACTAGGCAAGCTTCCATGTCGTGAGAAGATTAAAATGATCACATCTAGAATATGTGACTTGTGATTTACAATTTGACTGGAGCCATTTCATCCTATTTCTGCATGGAAATTTTCATAAGTGGCTTGGCAGGAACGTTCAAATATCTGTGGTATTTGGCAGAAAGCATGACACAGAATTCAGAACTGCTGTTTCCATTTCATATTTCAGCAGAGGGTCTCACTCAAGTGATTTGTACCAATTCTGAAGAAAACAGGGACAGAAGTCATTATAAACAGGTTGCATAAAATGAAGACATGTGGCTTAACCACAAAAATGTCTTAGTTTAAAGGCATTGGATATTTGCTGTGTAATATTTGTTCCATATAACTGAGTTATTATACTGCCTGATTTACTTTGAGTTATCTAGTCTATGTCTTTGTGTCTTTTTATCTCTACTATTACTAAAGCTATTATGATTACAATCAACTATAAAGTATAATCACAGCCAATAATGTTAATGTTTTATTTTGTCTTTTTAATCTCTCTTTAAATAAAAGTCAGTTTTTACTTATTTTTACTATTTGGACTGTTATATATACAATTTCATTTAATTCATATACTATAATGTTAATTAATTATATTGGCAAAAAAAATTGTTGGCAGTTGTTATCAATGAATCTTCTAAAATCTAATTTGACAGATCAGTTCCAATTTAAGCAGAAAGTTCATTTTGTGTCATATTTATTTGTTGCAAATCAGATATGTCTTTTTGTGTTCTGAGGTCTCTCCAGAAGCCAGAGCATAATTAAAGATTGTTCTAAAAAAATGTATTTCAGTAATTCAATAGAAAAAGGGAAACACATATATTATATAGAGTCCTTACAAACAGAGTGATCTATTCCAAGTGTTTATTTCTGTTAATGTTGATGATTATGGCTTACAGCCAATGAAAACCCAAAATTCATTACCTCAGAAACTTAGAATAATTACCACAAAACACCTTCAAAGGCTTTCTAAGCATTTAAAATGGTCCCTTAGTCTGGATCAGTAGGATACACAATCATGTAGAAGACTGCTAACTTGACAGATGTCCAGAAGGCAGTCATTGGCACACTCCACAAGGAGTGTAACCCACAAAAGGTCATTGTTAAAGAAGCTGGATGTTAACAGAGTGCTGTATCCAAGCATATTAATGTAAAGTAGAGTTGAGCAAAAAAGTGTGGTGGAAAAAGGTGCACAAGCAATCGGGATAACCGCAGCTTTGATAAGATTGTTAAGAAAAGGCCATTCAAAAATTTGGGGGCGATTCACAAGGATTGAACTGTTGCTGGATTCAGTGCTTCAAGAGCCACCACACATAGATATGTCCAGGACATGGGCTATAACTGTCGCATTCCTTGTGTCAAGCCACTCATAACCAATAGACAACACCAGAAGCATCTTACCTGGACCAAGGAGAAATAGAACTGGTGGTCCAAGGTGTTGTTTTCAGATTAAAGTAAATTTTGCATTTCATTTGGAAACCAAAGTCCCACAGTCTGGAGGAAGAGTGGAGAGGCCACAATCCAAGCTGCTTGAGGTCTAGTGTGAATTTTCCACAACCAGTGATGGTTTAGGGAGCCATGTCATCTGCTGGTGTAGGTCCACTGTGTTTTATCAAGACCAAAGTCAGCACAGTCGTTCGCCAGGAGATTTTAGAGCACTACATGCTTCCTCCTGCCAACAAGCTTTTGGACAAGGCAGGACATGGCACCTGTCCACACTGCCAAAAATACCAATACTTGGTTTAATAATAACAGTATCACTGTGCTTGATTGGCCAGCAAATACCTGACCTAAACCCCATAGATTCTATGGGGTATTGTCTTTTCAGTTGGCTAACATTTCTGAGTTTAAAATAATTTTTTCAGTTGGTCTTATACAATATTCTAATTTTCTGAGATAATGAATGTTGAGTTTTCCTTGCTTGTAAGCCATATTCATCAACATTAACAGAAATAAACACTTTTAATTGATCACTCTGTTTGTAATGACGCTATATAACATATGCGTTTCCCTTTTTGTATTGAATTACTAAAATAAAATAACTTTTTGAAAATATTCTAATTTATTGAGATGCAGCTATGCATCCCCCTCCCTTAGTAACAATGGAGTAGACCACTGTTTTGGAAAGAAAATGATTAGGATATTAGTACCTTTTTGTCGAAATTTCCTTCTCCAAACTAAAGTAGAATATTCATCATTGACTAAACATTCAAATAGTTTTGTTTTTTAGTTTTTTATTTTACTTTTCCAATTATTTTTAGCATATTTTAATGTACCATGGTGATATTCATACTACTGGAAAAATGTGCCTGTGATATATAAAGAAATTATAATTACACTATTGTAAAATTTGACATCATTACCAGGAATTGCTTGTATATATTTTTTTCTATACATTACAATATAATGCATTGTAAGTAGATCTCTCAGAGAACAAAATATATGAATGAATAACCTTCTGTTTTATTATGTTTTCATTATCACTTATTTTATCTATGGTATGTTAATTCCTCCAGCTAGTAAAGCTACAGAAAGTATAATTATAAAAGATAATAGAGCATCTATTTATAAAATGACTTACTTCCCTTGTATTGTACAAGAATTTGCCTTGAAGCCTTACTTGACAGATTTTATCCTCACCTTACAATGACAATATGTAACAATGAAAGTGAAGCTCGACTTATATAAAATCAGAAAAATGAAGACAAGGCATCAATATGCAAAGTACCTAGACAGCACAAAGTTGTTTCTTGATATGAATTTGAAAGTACTTGAACTTTCTTAATCCTCTGTGCAGGGCTGGTGTTGATTAATACTTCAAGATTTTTTATTTTATTTTTTTAAATCTAATTGTTCAACGTGATGGTCTATTAAATGGAATGATTCTTAACCACTTCATAGAAATAGAACTGTGATGTTGGCTATCTTCACTTGTCACTGCTACGCCTTTAGGCAGGGGTATAAAGAAGTCTGGGTCAAATATCGAGAGTGTACGTCAAAGGCAGAAGGGTAAGATAAAAGAGAACCAGGTCACAGATCAGGGTCAGCAATCAAAACAGTGTGGATAGAGACAAGTCAAAGGCAAGGTCCAAGGTCATTCAACAAAAGATCAGAACAGCAAAATATGAGGAACATACACCAAAGCGAAAAGCTACGACTGACAATGGTCTGACCATCATCAGCTAGCTAAATAGCCAGGCAATCACCCTTAAAGGAGACACATGGAGAAATTCCAGCAGGCTAGCCCATGAGTCAGCTGATGAACGGTCCTATTCACAATATTGCCAGTGCAGATCCCCCTGTAATCTATTGGATTGCTGAGCTGTCACTCACTGCACTCCTAGTACACAGTGAGTGGTGGGTTCATGACCGGACTTTTATAGTACTGAATAAAGTCAATTTGACTATTTTTTAACAAAAATGCACATAAGGATTAGAAGTGGCCTACTTTCCTAGGATATATTAAAAAGACTGACCTGCACATCCAACAGTTGTGAACATGTGCTAGCTTAAAACACATTATAACTTTAAAACATATACAGCTGCATGGTAAAATGCTAACAATGAATAAGGGAACTATGACATTGCATTAATGCTATAGGAATATTTGAAAAAAAGAGATATTTAGCTTATATATTCCAATGCATGTGACCACGGCAAGGTACAGTTAGGTCCAGAAATATTTGGACAGTGACACAAGTTTTGTTATTTTAGCTGTTTACAAAAACATGTTCAGAAATACAATTATATATATATAATATGGGCTGAAAGTGCACACTCCCAGCTGCAATATGAGAGTTTTCACATCCAAATCGGAGAAAGGGTTTAGGAATCATAGCTCTGTAATGCATAGCCTCCTCTTTTTCAAGGGACCAAAAGTAATTGGACAAGGGACTCTAAGGGCTGCAATTAACTCTGAAGGCGTCTCCTTCGTTAACCTGTAATAAATGAAGTAGTTAAAAGGTCTGGGGTTGATTACAGGTGTGTGGTTTTGCATTTGGAAGCTGTTGCTGTGACCAGACAACATGCGGTCTAAGGAACTCTCAATTGAGGTGAAGCAGAACATCCTGAGGCTGAAAAAAAGAAAAAATCCATCAGAGAGATAGCAGACATGCTTGGAGTAGCAAAATCAACAGTCAGGTACATTCTGAGAAAAAAGGAATTGACTGGTGAGCTTGGGAACTCAAAAAGGCCTGGGCGTCCACGGATGACAACAGTGGTGGTTGATCGCCGCATACTTTCTTTGGTGAAGAAGAACCCGTTCACAACATCAACTGAAGTCCAGAACACTCTCAGTGAAGTAGGTGTATCTGTCTCTAAGTCAACAGTAAAGAGAAGACTCCATGAAAGTAAATACAAAGGGTTCACATCTAGATGCAAACCATTCATCAATTCCAAAAATAGACAGGCCAGAGTTAAATTTGCTGAAAAACACCTCATGAAGCCAGCTCAGTTCTGGAAAAGTATTCTATGGACAGATGAGACAAAGATCAACCTGTACCAGAATGGCACATGATCCAAGGCACACCACATCCTCTGTAAAACATGGTGGAGGCAACGTGATGGCATGGGCATGCATGGCTTTCAATGGCACTGGGTCACTTGTGTTTATTGATGACATAACAGCAGACAAGAGTAGCCGGATGAATTCTGTAGTGTACCGGGATATACTTTCAGCCCAGATTCAGCCAAATGCCGCAAAGTTGATCGGACGGCGCTTCATAGTACAGATGGACAATGACCCCAAGCATACAGCCAAAGCTACCCAGGAGTTCATGAGTGCAAAAAAGTGGAACATTCTGCAATGGCCAAGTCAATCACCAGATCTTAACCCAGTTGAGCATGCATTTCACTTGCTCAAATCCAGACTTAAGACGGAAAGACCCACAAACTAGCAAGACCTGAAGGCTGTGGCTGTGAAGGCCTGGCAAAGCATTAAGAAGGAGGAAACCCAGCGTTTGGTGATGTCCATGGGTTCCAGACTTAAGGCAGTGATTGCCTCCAAAGGATTCGCAACAAAATATTGAAAATAAAAATATTTTGTTTGGGTTTGGTTTATTTGTCCAATTACTTTTGACCTCCTAAAATGTGGAGTGTTTGTAAAGAAATGTGTACAATTCCTACAATTTCTATCAGATATTTTTGTTCAAACCTTCAAATTAAACGTTACAATCTGCACTTGAATTCTGTTGTAGAGGTTTCATTTCAAATCCAATGTGGTGGCATGCAGAGCCCAACTCGCGAAAATTGTGTCACTGTCCAAATATTTCTGGACCTAACTGTATATCTCTAAATAATGGGAATCTAAATTTAAATGCCATTATCTGGGATAAAAACCTACATTGCTGGGCAGCTAAACTCCAGCTATAAAGGAGAATGAACCTACAGCCTGGTCACAGAGCGGAGTGCCCAATCAGAAAGAAATGCACTACAAATATATCAAAAAGACTGACCTGCAAATCAAAAAGGGATGGGAAAAGATAGCAAGACCAAACCTACATACTCCCTTCCTGTTGCACCTGTCAATCAAATAGCAGTGCATTGCTGGAACTTTACTTGCACATATTTCTAAAAATAAAACATCCAATCTCTGAACAAAAGGTATACTTAGATTCAACATCCTAATGCTAGTATAGCACTGGCTTTACTTTATATTTAATAATCCTGTTGGTTCCTTGTAATGGATCTGTTTTCCATATACTTCTATGTTAAAAAAAAAGGATTCGACCAAAAATCTATTTTTTCAAAATGGACAAAAAAGTTGTGTTTGCAAAACTTTTTTACAACAGATTCCTGCTAGATCCATTCTAACAGATGATTACTGGAGATGTGAACTTAGCCTGAACCTGTTAGCTTACTGGTTTGCTCAAATCTGCATATATAAAATCGCCAAGATCTCAGCCAGAAACGTTGGAGTTTGTCATGTGATTGTCATTCCGTATATCATGCGAGTGATATGCAAGTGCAAGTATTTTCTTGCCAAACCTTCGTATATCATGCGTATGGCATGCATATGCCATCCATATGCAATGCATTATTAACATCATCTTTTACACACTATAATACCCTGTACGTTAAAGCTAGGTGTCATACTGTAAATACTAAAGCAACCATATATAAATATATAGAAAGATAACTAGAAGAAATAGATTTCCTGCAGATACTAGTATATAATTTCCCAAGCCCCCCAGATACTAGTGAATCTAAATAAATTAGAATATCATCAAAAAGTTAAAGTATTTCAGTAATTCAATATAAAAAGGGAAACACATATATTATATAGACTAATTAAACATAGTGATTTATTTCAAGTGTTTATTTCTGTTAGTGTTGATGATTATGGCTTACAGCCAATGAAAACCCAAAAGTCATTATCTCAGAAAATTAGAATATTACATAACACCAACTGAAAACATTATTTAAAACTCAGAAATGTTGGCACCTACTGAAAAGCAGGTACAGTAAATGCACTCAAAACTTGGTCAGAGATCCTTTTGCATGAATTACTGCATTAATGTGGCGTGGCATGGAGGCGATCATCCTGTGGTACTGCTGAGGTGTTATGGAAGCCCAGGTTGCTTTGATAGCAGCATTGAATTCGTCTGGATTGTTGGTTCTGTCGTCTCTCATCTTCCTCTTTACACTATCCTATAGATTCTTTATGGGGTTTAGGTAAGGTGAGTTTGCTGGCTAATAAAGCACAGCGATAATGTGGTTATTAAACCAGGTATTGGTACTTTTGGCAGTGTGGACAGGTGCCAAGTCCTGCTGGAAAGTGAAATTTCCATCTCTAAAAAGCTTGTTTGCAGAGGGAAGTATAAAGTGCTCTAAAATTTCCTGGTAGACGGCTGCGCTGACTTTAGTCTTAATAAAACACAGCGGACCTGCACCAGCAGATGACATGACCGCCCAAACCATCACCGATTGTAGAAACCTCACAATAGACCTCAAGCAGCTTGGATTGTGGCCTCTCCACTCTTCCTTCAGACTCTGAGACCTTGATTTCCAAATAAAATGCAAAATTTACTTTCATCTGAAAACAATACCTTGGATCACTGAGCAACAGTCCAGTTTTTTTTCTCCTTGGCCCAGGTAAAATGCTTCTGGCTTTGTCTACTGGTCATGAGTGGCTTGACACAAAGAATGTGACAGTTGTAGCTTATGTCCAGGATATATCTGTGTGTGGTGGCTCTTGAAACAATGACTCAAGCTGCAGTCAACTCCTTGTGAATCTCCCCCAAATTTTTGAATGTCCTTTTTGCTTTTCCTGGTTGCTTGTGCACCTTTTTCTACCATACTTTTTACTTCCACTCAACTTTCCATTAATATGTTTGGATACAGCACTCTGTGAACAGCCACTTTCTTTAGCAATGACCTTTTGTGGTTTACCCTCCTTGTAGAGTGTGTCAATGACTGCCTTCTGGAAACTGTCTAGTCAGCAGTCTCCCCCATGATTGTGTAGCCTACTGATCCAGACTAAGGGACCATTTAAAAAAACATTTGAAGTCTTTTTAAGGTGTTTTGTGGTAAATAATCTAATTTTCTGAGGTAATGACTTTTGGGTTTTCATTGGCTGTAAGCCATATTCATCAACATTAATCTAAATAAACACTTAAAATTCATCACTCTGTTTGTAATGACCATATATAAAATATGCGTTTCCTTTTTGTATTGAATTACTGAAATAAATTAACTTTTTGATGAAATTTTTTATTTTATTGAGATGCACTTGTATTATAAACTTGCACCCTTTAGTGCCTTATATGTTCTATTTTCTTTTGTTATCCTTAACGACTTCTAGAACACAGAAAGATAGTACTTCATTATATCCCTGGTTGTGTTATCTAACACTATTGGAAATGGGGGTGTCCCTCTTATGGCGTATGCCCCCCAAATGTTCACTAATTCATTTTTTTTAGTTCTATTTTGGTCTTCCCTATGTAGTAAAGGGGGCAAGTGCAAGTGTCTTTATAGATAACAGCTGTAGACTTTCAATTAGCGAAATCCATCCATTTTACCAGATGATGAGCTCACAAAACTCTTTCACGGTGTTATCCAGTTGCAAAACCTACTGCTATCACATGTAAAGGTGCCACAGATTTTTCTATCTAGACACGTGCCTCATTTTATAGTTTTGGTGTAGTGGCTATGGACTAAATGATGTCTTAGTAAGTCTCCTTTCCTAAATATTATTTTAATGTTCATGGGGATTATATCTTGTAGGCTGTTGTCAGCTCTTAGGATACCTTAATATCTTTTTAGGATCCTAAAAATATGATCTGCCTAATTGTCATAGGTTCCCATAATTTTCATAGGTTGCATGAAGATCTGAGGTTGGGAGTTGTAGTAATCACCTAGGCAAGTTAACGACGCAACAATCTTTATTTCTTCCATACACGGTCTTACAACAACTCCAGGTAGATTGCTACAAGGTGATGCCCCAGTCCACAAGATCCCAAACCAGGATCCATAGTTCCACTATCCTGTCCAGGCTGAAACCAACTTTTGGTTGACACACAGCTTCTATATCCCAAACTGGTATAGTCTGCAGTCACAGCCTATATTCCTCCAGATGGCAGATATCACAACCGTAGCACATGTATTCAGCTCCAGCCAGCAACAATAGTCCTTAGGATAGTTCATTAAATCCAGATGATGGATATCACAACCATGCATGTGTATCCATCTCCAATCTCTTTAGTCCATGGGCACCAGGACCTGGGCACAGCAACAGAACCTCACCCCTCCACCTCAAAGCACTAGCAACCTGACTAACTGTATTGTTTACCTCACCTCGGTTCAGCTCCCTGAATTAGCAAAAGTACTCATCCCACCAACCTCCTAAGACATTTTCTCCATGAATCTCAAAATATAAAGGTTCTAGAAGCCCACTTTTCAGCCCTGCTTGCAGGATTGTGTATTGGAGATGCCCCCTGCAAAGAGGAACACAAGACTCACAACCCCCACATCAGATGCAAGACAATGAATCATACTGATTCCTGATTATACATATTAGAGACATGCGTTTGGTTGACATACTGTTACAGGTTCCTTCTCATTTTTTTTGGGTCTGGGCAGGCGATGCAAATGTCTCTCCTTATCAAAGCATATCTATAAGTCGAGTTTAGGGTGCCTTCTGGATAGCCTCTTTGTTTGAATCTCTCTCTAAGTTGAAAAGCTTGTGTTTTAATTATTTCTACCTCTGAACAGTTTCTCCTCACTCTCATGTGTTGCCATTTTGGTATGACCCTCCTCAGTGTGGCTGGACGGAGGCTTTCCCAGCAGAGGAGACCATTTCTAGCTGTTAGATTCCTATAAACACTTGTAAAAAGATGTTCCTGATCCGTTATTCTTATTTTTACATCAAGAAATGGTAAACTCTGCTCATTTAACAACAATGTGAATTTGAGACAAAGGGCTAGATAGAAACTTTTATCAGTGACTCTCTAGGGGTTAAACGTTTTGAAACCCCTGGTGGCATGTCAACTGTATAGGCTCCTTTACACACTGAGACTCTCTAGCGATCCCACCAGCGATCCCAACCTGACCGGGATCGCTACAAAGTCTCTGGTGAGCTGTCAAACAGGCAGACCTGGCCAACGACGCAACAGCGATCCGGACCTGCAGAATGACCTAACTAGTCATTGGGGATGTTGTAAAGCAGCTTTTTGAAAGGGAAGTCGCTAACGAAGTCGCTGTAAAGTCCCCTTTACACACTGAGACTTTCTAGCGATCATGCTGCACAGCGGGAAACAAAGGACCAAAGAATGGTCCTGAACGATTTGTAGCGATTAGCAACTTCACAGCAGGGGCCAGGTTGCTGATGTGTTTCATACACTGCAATGTCGCTGGGGAAATCGCTATAACGTCACAAAACCGGTGACGTTACAGCGATGTCGTTTGCGATGTTGCAGTGTGTAAAGCCACCTTATGTCTGTTTTTAATACTTATGTATGTAGTAGTTTCTTTACTTTTTAACTAGGCACAATAGAAGTTAATTTTTAAACATAATTCTTTGTTAGCACCTTGATATGACCCTAAGTACTATAAAAGTTTTTCATTCTTCTGAGGTGTCTAATTGACAACTCTCCATTACTATCACCAGGGCTTAATGTCAGCTGTGTTTTGAGACAATTAACAGCTAACTTCAACCTTAACTACTATTAATTTGATTGCCAATGCACCAGTGTAATCGGTAAGAGCCAAGGTAAAGCGCCAGAATTGGTGCATCTCATGTGCTGTGCCACTTCTGGCCCCTGTGGGCTTACTAACATGCTAAGAGGGCGGCTAGTCAGGGGAAGTAACAACCTCACGACTAGTGGCTGGGCTCATTAGCATATTATAAAGAATATTTAAAAATACTTTTTCTAAAGATCTCTTTATCTATGCTAGCATATACAGGGACGATTAGGAAGGGATTAGCAATATGCAACCAGAACTGCTTGTGGTTCTGGGTGTACATTTGTCATGCTCCCCGGGTCCTCTGCTCCGCTCCCTGGCTCACCTGCCACGCTCCCCGCTCTCCAGCCTCCGGTGCCCGCGCTCCCCAGGCCTCCTGGTCCCCGCTCCCGGCGCCCATCGGCTTCCCAGTCTCTGGCCGGCTCTCCTGCGTCCTCCTCTCAGCTTCCTGTCCTGGCTTCTGGCACCCGGGCCGCGCGCATGCGCATTAGGGCGCGCGCGCGGTCACTGACCCTTTCTTAAAGGGCCAGTGTCCACTGACAGGAAATGAGGCACACAGGTACAGGGTATAAAGGGGGTTAATGTCCAAGGGAGCGGGGCCTGTTCTTCGTGTTTTCCCAAGCTAGGAGTCAGGTCTCCTTGTGTTCTGTGAGATACTTACCTCTCTGTCTTCTAGAGCCGATCCTGCATCGCCATCCGGTCCTGCTGTGTCTCGAACCCCGAACGCTGTCCATCTGCCATCCTGACAGTCCGTACCATCTCGGATCCCTGCGGTGACCCGTCATCTCGCTCCAAAGGTTCCGGACCCCGCCTGACATCTTCTCGGCTTCCGAACCTGAGCTGCGTCACCCGGACTACCACCAGTGACTCCGTGGTCCCAGGGACTTCTCCGTTATACTCGTGTGCACGGACTGTTCTGCTGCCTATAGTGCTCCAGCTACCGGACCCCTTACCACCATCTAGGAGTTCGGCCCAGTGGATCCACCTCCTGGGTCTGCCCGTCCACCTGGCCCTGACAGTAAGAACAGGCCATGGATCCCGCTGCAGCACTAGCAGCCGTACAGGAGGAACTCCAACGCCAGCGTGAGGCTCAGACCCGCATGCTGCAATTCATGTCTTCTGTGGACGCCCGCCTGAACACGCTACAAGCGGCAGTTACGTCTTCAACATCCCGGGCTTCCACTAGTCAATCCACGGCTCCAGCTCCCGTGGCGACATCTTCAGATACTTCCAGACTTCGTTTGGCCTCACCACCCCGGTACGCCGGAGACCCCAAGACCTGCAGGGGATTCTTAAACCAATGCTCCCTCCATTTCACGCAGCTGCCGCATTTGTTTGCCTCCGACCAAGCCAAGGTCGCCTTCATCATGTCCCATCTAGAGGGTGAGGCACTGGCGTGGATGAACCCCTTGTGGGAGAAGGGGGATCCTGTGACCACGAACATCCAGGAGTTCCTGCAGGCATTCCGTGGCACCTTTGATGAGCCCGGACGCGCCTCCGCGTCTGCTTCGTCTCTTCTCCGGTTACGTCAGGGGACTCTGACGGTGGGTCAATACGCAATCCGGTTTCGCACCTTGGCGTCGGAACTCGGGTGGAACAACGAGGCCCTAACCGCCGCCTTTTGGGAAGGACTCTCGGGGCGAATTAAAGATGAGCTGGCGGGTCGTGACGTACAGACCACCCTGGATGCCCTGATCGCCCTAGCGACTCGAGTGGACATTCGCTTTCAGGAGCGATCCAAGGAAGTGTCCCGTGAGAGACGTCCGGTACGGCATTCCTCCCGTCCACAGAAGCCCGCCGTACTTCAGACATCGACAGCTGGGGTCCCCGTCCACGAGCCCATGCAGATCGACAGAGTGCGGCAGTCTGAACAACGTCGAGCTGAGCGGCTCGCCAAGGGCCTCTGCTTTTACTGTGGAGAGGGCACACACCTGCTACGCTCCTGTCCAGAGAGGCTGGGAAACTCCAAAGCCTAGGGTTGGTAGGAGAGGCCACCCTAGGTGCTGGGACTCTCTCAGATCCGGTTACGTGGACTGTGCAAGTGACAACGGGAGAGACGCGGTTCACGGCTGAGGCATACCTCGATTCCGGGGCAGCAGGCAATTTCATCCAACAGGCCACGGTGGACAAGTACCAGGTGCCTGTTACTCCACTCGACAAACCCCTCGTGATTGCCTCTGTGGATGGGAGACCCCTCTCTGACACCATCTCCTGGATCACCAAGCCGGTGGAACTGCGTATCGGTGCCCTGCACACCGAGAACATCGCTTTCTACGTCCTCCCACACATGTCCCATCAAGTCCTGCTGGGACTTCCATGGTTGCGGACACACGAACCATCAGTCAGCTGGGGCACTGGCGAAATCACCCGATGGGGCTCTTCGTGCCATGAGAAGTGCCTGAAGACCATACAACCCATCCGACGACCTCCGGTTCCAGAGAACCTACCGGGGCTGCCCTCGGCCTATTGGTCCTTCGCAGACGTCTTTGATAAAAAGGAATCCGAGGTACTTCCGCCACATCGTCCTTACGATTGTGCCATCGACCTGCTCCCAGGAACAACACCACCTCGAGGACGGATATATCCGCTCTCTCCAGCCGAAACAAGGGCCATGTCTACTTACATCACAGAGAGCCTGGCAAGGGGATTCATTCGGAGATCTTCCTCTCCTGCTGGAGCAGGTTTCTTCTTCATCAAGAAGAAAGAGGGCGACTTACGCCCATGCATAGACTACCGGGGTTTGAATCAAATCACCGTAAAAAACAAGTACCCTCTGCCGCTCATCCCCGAATTGTTTGACCGGCTTAGAGGAGCTCGTGTGTTCACCAAGCTGGATCTTCGGGGTGCTTACAATCTGGTACGCATCCGCTCTGGGGACGAATGGAAGACCGCGTTCAATACACACGATGGGCACTATGAATACTGCGTGATGCCCTTCGGCCTGTGTAACGCCCCAGCCGTATTTCAAGAACTGGTGAACGACGTTTTCCGGGACCTTCTCTACGTCTGTGTGGTAGTGTATCTGGATGACATCCTTGTCTTCTCTCCGGACCTCCAGACCCACAGAGAGAACGTACAGCTGGTTCTACAAAGACTGAGAGAGAATCGTCTGTACGCCAAGTATGAGAAGTGTGTCTTTGAGCAGTCTTCTCTCCCCTTCCTGGGGTACATCATCTCTGACACCGGACTGCAGATGGATCCAAAGAAGGTCTCCTCCATTCTCAACTGGCCTCCTCCTTTTGGACTGAAGGCAATCCAACGCTTCCTGGGATTCGCCAACTACTACCGCCAGTTCATCCCTCACTTCTCTGCTCTGACTGCTCCTCTCTCCGCTTTGACCAAGAAGGAGGCTAATCCAAAGGACTGGTCACCTGCGGCCGACGCCGCGTTTGGCTCTCTGAAGCGGGCATTTGCCTCCTCTCCTGTACTCCACCGTCCGGAGTTAAACCGCCAGTTCACCTTGGAGGTGGATGCCTCCTCCTCAGGAGCCGGAGCAGTGCTCATGCAGAAGTCCTCCTCCGGGAAGATGGTGACTTGCGGATTCTTCTCCAAGAGCTTCTCAGCGCCTGAACGCAACTACACCATCGGTGACCGAGAGCTCTTGGCAGTCAAACTGGCTCTGGAGGAATGGCGCTACCTTCTGGAAGGAGCAGTGTACCCCGTGATTATATACACGGACCACAAGAACCTGGAATACCTGCGGTCCGCTCAGCGACTGAACCCACGGCAAGCCAGGTGGTCCTTGCCAGGTTTGATTTCCAGCTCCATTTCCGACCCGCGGACAAGAATGTACGCGCTGATGCCTTGTCCAGGTCTTTCATGCCCATGGAGCATGAGGAGGAGACATCCCAACCCATCATCTGTCCTAGCAAAATCATTCCGGTGGCTCCTGTCACCCTGGCCCAGATACCGCCCGGGAAGACCTATGTCTCTGAGACAGACAGGCAAAAAGTGTTAACTAACTAAAGAATGTATGTCTGGAACACCAATGGTGTGAACAGGGTGCAAGACTCAAAAATATACAACTAAACAATAGGATAAAGAGTTGCACACCAGTCACAATGTATAGGGGAATAATGAAAAGCATAACTGCTATATGAATACTAGACTGAAAAATACAATGGACTATCTGAGAACCCTGCCCCACCCATAGCCATGTCTCTTATTTCACACATATATAGCTTGGTCCCTTGCTTCCCATACAGAGCAAGTTTTTTAACTGCAGGTGAGGTTACACATAGGTTAGGGACCCCAAAAATAGAGATTACCTTGGCGTTTGGTTTTGGGGCTCCTTTGCATTGATCAATACAATGGCTAAATATCTCTCATTTCTATTTTTCATAGCAGTTATGCAGATACCATTTTCATGTTTTTCACTTATTTCAGATAGTCCATTGTATTTTTCAGTCTAGTATTCATATAGCAGTTATGCTTTTCATTATTCCCCTATACATTGTGACTGGTGTGCAACTCTTTATCCTATTGTTTAGTTGTATATTTTTGAGTCTTGCACCCTGTTCACACCATTGGTGTTCCAGACATACATTCTTTAGTTAGTATGCACTTTTTGTCTGAGAACCCTGCCCCACCCATAGCCATGTCTCTTATTTCACACATATATAGCTTGGTCCCTTGCTTCCCATACAGAGCAAGTTTTTTAACTGCAGGTGAGGTTACACATAGGTTAGGGACCCCAAAAATAGAGATTACCTTGGCGTTTGGTTTTGGGGCTCCTTTGCATTGATCAATACAATGGCTAAATATCTCTCATTTCTATTTTTCATAGCAGTTATGCAGATACCATTTTCATGTTTTTCACTTATTTCAGATAGTCCATTGTATTTTTCAGTCTAGTATTCATATAGCAGTTATGCTTTTCATTATTCCCCTATACATTGTGACTGGTGTGCAACTCTTTATCCTATTGTTTAGGCAAAAAGTGTTACACTGGGGTCATGCCTCGAAAACAGCCGGTCATGCTGGTCAGAAGAGAACATGAGGTGCGATTGTACGTCACTACTGGTGGCCATCCCTTCGCATGGACGTCGCTGCTTTTGTCTCTGCCTGCTCCTCTTGTGCCAGGAACAAGACGCCCAAACACCTGCCATATGGCCGTCTTCTGCCTCTGCCGATACCCTCAGTTCCGTGGCAACACATTGCGATGGACTTTATTACGGACTTGCCATTGTCCTCCGGACACACAGTCATATGGGTCGTGGTGGATCGGTTCTCTAAAATGGCTCATTTCGTCCCTATGGCTGGACTGCCCTCTGCTCAGGAACTCGCGGACGCCTATATACATCACATCTTCCGCTTGCATGGCTTTCCATCACACATCGTATCCGACAGAGGAACTCAGTTCACCTCCCGCTTCTGGAGGGCTCTCTGCAAACATCTGGGAGTGACTCTGGACTTTTCATCTGCATACCATCCACAGTCTAATGGCCAAGTGGAGAGGGTCAATCAAATCTTGACCTCTTTCTTACGTCACTATGTCAACGCCCATCACGACGACTGGTCCACGCTTCTTCCTTGGGCTGAATTCTCCCATAACCACCACATCAGTGAGTCGTCCTCCAGCTCTCCCTTCCATGTCGTTTACGGACTTCAGCCCTCCGTCCCATTGCCCGTATCCCCTTCTTCGGATGTCCCTGCTGCTGATACTGTAGCCCGTGACTTTGCAACCATTTGGGACTCTGTCAAGGGTCCCTTGGGCGTGCTTCCCTGCGGATGAAAAGACACGCAGACAAGAGACGTCTGGACCCTCCGTGTTTCTCTCCTGGAGATCTAGTCTGGCTTGCATCCAAGTATGTCTGATTGAAGATACCATCCTACAAGCTGGGACCTCGCTACATCGGACCGTTTAAAGTCCTCGGCAAGATCAATGAGGTCTCCTACAAACTACAGCTCCCGGCTACGATGAGGATACCCAACTCCTTCCACGTCTCTCTGCTCAAGCCGGTTGTCCTTGGTCCCTTCTCCGCTGCCGCCAGTCCGGCCCCTCCTCCTATTGCTGAGGACGACATCTATGCGGTAAGGAATATCGTGGCCATGAAGACCGTACGAGGTCGACAGTTCTTCCTGGTGGACTGGGAAGGGTATGGTCCTGAGGATAGGTCCTGGGAGCCCAGGGAGAACGTGGGCACTCCTCTGATCCGTGCCTTCCTGTCCCGGTTGCGGGGAGGGGGGCGTGGGGGGGGGTACTGTCACGCTCCCAGGGTCCTCTGCTCCGCTCCCCGGCTCACCTGCCACGCTCCCCGCTCTCCAGCCTCCGGTGCCCGCGCTCCCCAGGCCTCCTGGTCCCCGCTCCCGGCGCCCGTCGGCTTCCCAGTCTCTGGCCGGCTCTCCTGCGTCCTCCTCTCAGCTTCCTATCCTGGCTTCTGGCACCCGGGCCGCGCGCATGCGCATTAGGGCGCGCGCGCGGTCACTGACCCTTTCTTAAAGGGCCAGTGTCCACTGACAGGAAATGAGGCACACAGGTACAGGGTATAAAGGGGGTTAATGTCCAAGGGAGCGGGGCCTGTTCTTCGTGTTTTCCCAAGCTAGGAGTCAGGTCTCCTTGTGTTCTGTGAGATACTTACCTCTCTGTCTTCTAGAGCCGATCCTGCATCGCCATCCGGTCCTGCTGTGTCTCGAACCCCGAACGCTGTCCATCTGCCATCCTGACAGTCCATACCATCTCGGATCCCTGCGGTGACCCGTCATCTCGCTCCAAAGGTTCCGGACCCCGCCTGACATCTTCTCGGCTTCCGAACCTGAGCTGCGTCACCCGGACTACCACCAGTGACTCCGTGGTCCCAGGGACTTCTCCGTTATACTCGTGTGCACGGACTGTTCTGCTGCCTATAGTGCTCCAGCTACCGGACCCCTTACCACCATCTAGGAGTTCGGCCCAGTGGATCCACCTCCTGGGTCTGCCCGTCCACCTGGCCCTGACAACATTGCACCTGACAGGTTCCCTTTAAGTAGAATGTATTAGTGCTATATTGGTCACAAGTGAAAGCTGATTACGGCTGGTAATCTACTGCACAGTGCACACTGGCTGGACAGCCCTTTGTTCCATCAAGCAATATTGACCATAATAACTCCATCAACAGGTTCACACCCAGAGTTAATTTAATGGTACCTAGTGACAAATGAAGACATTACTCGAGCAGGTCAGGGTAGGGATGTAACTGTAAGCCTTAATGTGAATGGTTCCCAGTGAGGGCAAATAATTCACCATGTTAAAATTGACTTCGCACCATCTTTCCTTTAAAATTGTATTATGGAACATCAGTGCAACCCCTTAGACATAAGATAGTTAGGAAAACCTATAAAATTTGGTGGAGGTACCAAATTTCATCATATACTTCACAATTCCAGTCTTGGTACACTGTAAAAAAAGTTTTGATTTTTGTTTCCTTTGCCTTCCCAGGCATAGCTAGAGTTTCATCTGCGGGAAGGGTCAAAAACATATGAGTGGACCCCTAACCAGCTTGCTATGTTTTCAACTATGGTGGTACACCCTAATCAGGAATATAAGGGAACCATAGCAGATGACCATATGATATAGTTGTAGATACTAATCTTGCAAAATGTATAAGAGATTACAGTACAGTTTTAGTAACTTAGAGGGGACACTTGTTATGGAGTCACTTATTTTTGCTGTATGCCTTATGAACTATACTGCCATGACAACGTCTTGCAGCTACAACTCATCTGCAGAGATTACACCAAAGACACATTTGACCTCACATTTGTGGCACCATTACCACCTTTTCCCAACCTGCACAAAATCTGTATTCTACTGTAAGAAAAATACTACTGTATTTGGCCATAATACTACACCTGCTGCTTGACAGTGCTAATCATAGTGCTTCACATAATTCCCACCACTGTGCCCACTATAGTAAAAGTGCCCTAGAATTATAGAATCATAGAATGTTAGAGTTGGAAGGGACCTCCAGGGTCATTGTATCCAACCATTGTTCAATGCAGGACTCATTAAACTATCTCAGACAGATGACTGTTTAGTTCTGTTTGAAGACTTTCATTTAAGGAGAACTCACCACCTCTTTTGGCAGCTTGGTCCATTCATTGATCACTATCACTGTTAAAATATTTTTTTTTCTAATATCTAATCTGTATCTTTCCCCTTTCAGTTTCATTCCATTGCTTCACGTGTTTCTATATGCAAACAAGAATAAGGATGATCCCCTTACACTGTGACATCCCTTCAGATATTTGTATACAGCTATTAAGCATTATCTAAAGGCTGCTTTACACGAGTCGATCTATTGTGCGATGCATCGTTGGGGTCACGGATTTTGTGACGCACTTCCGTCATTCGTAACGACATCTCCTCATGTGACAGCTCCTTGCGAGTCCAACCGATGCCTAATCGTTTGAAATTCGGCCATCGTGTACTCATCGTTTAATTCCATAAAATCGGTCAGTTTAGTCTTAATGAACGACACATTGCAAAGTGTGACACCGTGTAATCGGCCATCCTCGTAGTTGTTTGTGACGTCAGTAAACGTTCAGGGCGTATTTGTGGTTTTAAATAATCACGCCTAATCTAATCGGATTGGTTGTAGCAGATGCATTTTGATTGGTTATTACTGTTATAAAATACGGAGCTGTAGTCATGATGTGTGAACATTCAACCTTGGCGTCATGCACAGTGTTTTATAGTGCATTACTCCTAATTTTTCTTACGTTTGTTTGTTCGCTGCCAATCGCCCCATTTTGTGACTCCTGAATGGAAAGCATACTTGTTGATGACCTTGGAATCTCTTGATCTCTTGTGAAGTGAAGTAGATCAAAATACCACAGCCGTGGGACATAAAGATCGGCAGTCGCAGCCCCTGAACGTCGTGACTCCTCGACTTTATTGAGTTCCTTTTGATATACAGTGCGTATTCCTTGTATTTTTTTCTTGATAAGATTTACATCCACAGGCTCATTAGGAAAATGGTTTTTATAGATAGTAATCAGATCCGCATAAGCTGCTTGTTTGATGCGTTTGTTACTATATTCAGGCGATTTAATTTTCCAAAGACAGGTTAATGTGCGATATTTTTAAATGAAATCACGCAAAAATAATTCATTTGATGAGCCGTCATCTGGGAATGAATATATGAGAACATTTTATTTGACACTGTTATAATAAACATGTAATCTTTTTTCTTTTTAAAAGAACAAAAAATAATAATAGTCTTCTTATTTGCAAGATTCCCAGATCCTTTAACTGTTCTTTGTAGGATGTAGTTTGTAGTCTGCTCACCATCCTTGTAGCTCTTCTCTGAACTTGCTCCATTTTTTTTAAGTATTTTTTAAAATGTTGTGCCCAGATCTGGACACAGTATTTCCAGATGAGGTCTGGCCAAAGAGAAGAAGAGCGGGATAATTATTTCACGTGATCTAGACTATATGCTTCTCTAAAGGCTGCTTTACACCAGACAAGCTATCGTGCGATAGATCGTCGGGGTCACGGTTTTTGTGACGCACATCCGGCATCGCTGGCGATGCCGGCCTGTGTGACACCTCCTAGCGACGCAGTATCGCTCACAAATCGTGAGTCGTGTACTGCTCGCTAGGTTCCATAATATCGTTTAATTTAGTTGTTCATCATTTCCGGGGTAGCACACGCCGCGCCGTGTGACACCCCGGGAACGATGAACAGCAGCTCACCTGCGTCACGCGGCCGCCGCCGGCTATGTGAAGGAAGGAGGTGGGCAGGATGTTTACGTCCCACTCATCTCCGCCCCTCCGCTTCCATTGGCCGGCGGCTGTGTGACGTCGCTGTGACACCGAACGTCCCTCCCACTTCAGGAAGTGGACGTTCGCCGCCCACAGCGAGGTCGCACGAGAGGTATGTGTGATGGGGGTTACTGACTTTGTGCGACACGGGCAGCGATTTGCCCGTGACGCAAAAAGGACGGGGGCGGGTACGATCGATTGTGAAATTGCACAATCGGTCGTACCGTGTAAAGCAGCCTTAAGCCTTTCAGAATTGTATTTGCCTTTATTGCTGCTGCATTATGGTGTTGACTCATGTACAGTTTGCGACCTATTAGCATACTCCAGTCTTTCTCACACATGCTGTTGCTTAGTTCTATTCCTCCCTCTCTGTAGATGTTATTTTTGTTTTTCTTGCCCAGATGTGCGGGCCTTGGGAACCAGGAAACAGGCTGGACAGCAATGAGGTAGAAGTGGCAGCGGACCTTTGGCGCTCCTGACATGGAGGAGGTGGGGGCACCGGTGAAGGTGTGGGGGAGACTTGGGGGCTGCAGGGCAGGACTGGAAGAATGGAGACCAAAGAGGTGAGCAGACAATGATGTTGGTGCTCCCGGGCAGCAAGCGCCAATGATGTGACACATTGGGGAGGCTAATGTCTGTTATATTTTAACCAGCGAACACCAGTGGTCATTCATGATAGAAATGATATATAGGTTAATCATGGACATCCAATTAGTCTGAATAGAGAATCCCTCATGGTAGAATGTTTGCCTATGTTATCTGAATAGAGACCACAGCGTTCTGCGCTTTTAATCAGTTTGTCCTAAAGATATTAAAATATTGAATTAAAAGTTATATATTAATTAATTAATTAATTAATTAATTAATCAGTCTTTAGTTTAGGGCTTTAGTTGCCAATGGCAAATTGTAAATAGATTGTCAATGATCCCTACGCTGACTGACAGAACAAGTTTTCATAGGTCAGGCAATGATGTCGGTGCTCCCGGGTTGCAAGCGCCAATGATGTGACACATTGTTCCCGAAAACACAGTATAATAACCTACACAGTAGTCCTCACATAGCTATGATGGCCCAACAATATCCTTCACACAATATAATGGCCCTTACAGTAGCTCCCACACTGTACAATAGCCCCACACAGTATAATGACCCCCACAGTAACCTCTATAGTGTATAATGACCTCCACATGGAATAATGTGACTTACAGTAGCTCAAAAATGTATAAAAGCCCCAAACTATATAATAGCCCCGCAATTGCCCTCAAACTGTATTATGATCCCCATAATAGTCTCAACACTTTATGATGACCACAACACTGTATGACAGCCCCCCACAGTATCCCCCATATTGTTTTAGGGCCTCCATAGTCGCCACCAAACTATATGAGGAACTACAGTGTATGAGGGCCCCAAAATAGAAACCACAGTGTATGAGGACCCAATATACATTATGATGCATCAACATTATATAAGGGCCCCTGTAATAACCCCAATAACCGCTTCACAGCATGAGAGCCTCCACAGTAACTCCCCATTTTATGAAGGTCCCCCACAGTAGCCCCCACACTGTATGAGGCTTACTACACTTTATGAAGGCCCTCCACAGAAACCCTTACATTGTATAAGGGCTTCCTTCAGGGCCACTCAGTAACTCTCACACTGTCATAGGATCCCAACAGTAACTTATATACTGTATGGGACCTACTACACTTTATGAGAGCACTCCACAGAAACCCTTACATTGTATAACGGCTTCCTCCAGAGTAGCCGCCTTACTATATGAGGTCCACCCAATAACTCTCACACTGTCATAGGCCCCCAACAGTAACTCATATAATGTATGAGGCCCCACACACACTTTATGCCTCCATAGTTGCACTATAAGAATTAATTAAAATAAATATATCCCACACTCACCTAACTCCGAATCCCAATGAGTCTGCCAGAAGTCAGCAGCAAGGTGCAGCGGACCAATGTGTGATGTGTCTGCACCATCCCTGGCTCATCCAGTGCCTCACCCTGCAATTCTGTAGGCCACATCCTGCAGTCTACAGAACAAAGAGTGACAATGCAGGGAGACTATATGTCTTTGTCATACTGCAGAGCTTAACTCTTTAGTTAGGAGGAGCACAGGATTTCTCAAACCTAACAAAAAAAAATGATTTGATATTTGTGTACATCTGACATTGGCACTGTAAATAGGTCAGCTTCCAACTAAAAATTAAAAGATTTTAGAATTAAATACATATATACTAAAATAAAATAAATGTATTATAAAATTAGTTGGTACAGAATTACACCAGAAAAGAAAATAGCAAAATTTTCTACAGATGGTATTTAAGTGACTGTTAAAAATGGCTTCCAGAAAGTAACATTAATGAACCAGCCTTATCAGGCCAGTAAAAACTGCTAAAAACTTGTGTTACTATTTGTAATGTAAATAAATCCTTAAAGGGGTTGCCTACTTCCCTTTCTTTTTACTTAAATTCATATATTTAGAGCTAAAAATGTTTTGACAATTGGGCTACATTAAAAATATTGCAAAGTTTGTCTTTCAAAGGTACTTTATGTCCCTGTTGTCTCTCCAGTAAAGGAGACAAACTCTAGCACAGCGCCACCTATTAGAAGTAGCGATCCTAAAAGTCACAAGTGGATTTTTAACAATCCTTTGCAATATGACTCAGGATATATAAGCTAGATCAGAATCCCAATTTGCAGACATGGTGTTTCGGGGTGCTTGCCCTCGTCAGTGCAAGTATGGGGGGTGTCTGATCTGGCTCATGAGAAAGCTATGTGGGGACCACGGGGGAACACTATTCTCCTTAAGGAGACTTTGCAAGCCAGTCTGGCTGCCAGGTAAGGGGACTTATAGCTGCCACGCCCCTCTGGGAAATATTCAAATTGTCTCTTCAGTAAAGGAGACAAGCTCTAGCACAGCGCCACCTATTGGAAATAGCGATCCTAAAAGTCACAAGTGGATTTTTAACAATCCTTTTCAATATGACTCAGGATATATAAGCTAGATCAGAATCCCAATTTGCAGACACGGTGTTTCGGGGTGCTTACCCCTTGTCAGTGCAAAGTATGGGGGGTGTCTGATCTTTATGTCCCTGCACATTTAACTTTAATGTGATTTGTGGAAATAAATAAGCTGAGAGAAGCTAAGAAAAAAATGGATCAGACCATTGCATACTGACAAATTCTCATTTAACTCATTTTATAGCAATATACAGTGTAACACACAGGGTACAAAATACAGACAGTGAATTATTTTTAATAAAACACAAACACAAAAATAATCTTTAGCCCCATTCCATGTATTTAAGCAAGAAGAAAATAATATCCTCTAAGGTGGACAATAGTGATAAGCAAGCACTACCATGCTTAGGTGTTCGGTACTTGAAACAAGCAGGTTGGGTGCTCTGACAGCCACGACTCATGTACTGAGTATGATAGAAGTCAATTGGAAACTAGAGCATTTTTTCCAGAAGATCTTCTAGAAAAATGTTGAGTCCCCCATTGACTTTCATTACACTCGGGTACTCGAGTAGCTCCCAACTGAGCATCCAACTACTCTTTACGAGTACAGAGAACTCGAGCATGGCAGTGCCCCCTCATCATGAGTGGACAACCCTTTTAAAACATAGTCCAGAAAATAGGAAACACTCCGGCACTATCTTTGCATGGTAACTCCTGTGGGCATAAGCCCGCTTTACACGCTGCAATGTATCTTACGATGTGTCGGCGGGGTCATATTGTAAGTGACACACATCTGGCATTGTAAGGTACATTGCAGTGTGTAACAGCTACGTGCGATTGCAATTGAACGGTAAAACGTTCATCGCACGCACATCGTTCATTTCTCTAGAATTGAACGTCAGATTGTTCATCGTACCCAGGGTAGCACACATTGCAGTGTGTGACATCCTGGGAACGATGAACAGATCTTACCTGTGTCCAGCGGCTCCCGGCCGGTAATGCGGAAGGAAGGAGGTGGGTGGGATGTTTACGTCCCGCTCAGCTCCGCCTCTCCACTTCTATTGGCCAGCTGCTGCGTGACGTCGCTGTGAAGCCGAACGTCCCTCCCACTCCAGGAAGTGGACGTTCGCCGCCCACAGCGAGGTCGTATGGACAGGTAAGTACTTGTGACGGGGGTTAATAGTTTGTGCGGCACATTCGGCAAATTGAACGTGCCGCACATACGATGGGGGCAGTTACGATCGCATACGATATCGTATGCTGGATCGTAAGGTGTAAAGCAGGCTTAGAAACCTATGGCATTTAAACAAGGAAAGAGTAGTGCTCACTTTTAGAAGCCAAGTAGCATGATCCAACAACATTTTTTTTTTAAAAAAAGGGCACTCACAATCCTTAAAAAACAAGACTTTATTTACTCACGTTTTAAAAGTCCAGCCAAGGCAGGAGGAAAGGAGAGACACAGGGCAAAGGTACTATTCTTTTAGAAGTATTTTTTTTCTTCTTAAAAGTAAATTGGGTATTTTAAAGTGAAATAAATAGCTGAGAAAGCTTAAAACTTGGTATATTATTCCACTTTTTTTTCGCCAAAAACTTCTGAAATTAAAAATATATAAAAATGATGATGCATTGCTTTGTTTATAATCCACAAAAAATAAAATATTATTATTATTATTTATTATTATAGCGCCATTTATTCCATGGCATTTTACAAGTGAAAGAGGGTATATGTACAACAATCATTAACAGTACAAAACAGACTGGTATAGGAGGAGAGAGGACCCTGCCCGTGAGGGCTCACAGTCTGTAGGGAATGGGTAATAAATATAAAATATAACAAACTAATAAGAAATGTAATCTTACAAAAACTTTATTGTAGACTATTCTACTATTCTTGTTCATCTATTAATATTATTTATGGGTTACTACTTGTATTACTATTGTGACTATTACTACTATTACTAATAATAAAATGCTTATACCAAAGCAATGGACTATATTGGATCTTTATCTGCTTTTCACTTCTCAAGATAATGGTATAGGTGAAATTGATTCATGTGTTTGCACAATACAGGATGTTTGGTGAAAAGATATGAATAAATTCAAAGAGCATTCTATTTTTGTTAAGGCTTTTGATAACTAATTTGTCTTGTGCACTAACCTATTCATTTCTCATCTGTCTCTTTGTGTCCTGTAAAAAGGATTATGAAGAATGCCATGCGGCGACAAACTCATCACTCGACCCACCCACATGCTTTTTTCTTTAAATAAAATATTTATGTAACCTTTAGTATAAATCTCTATACCAGGCGTCCCTCAGTGTTTGGAACTAGGTTGTTTTCTTTTTATTTTACAGATCTAAAACTTGCTCACATTCAAGTAGCAGGAAAAATTCCTTCTACTAATGTTATTTCATAAATATAGGAAGAGGTCACAAGTGCCTTGGGCAATACATAAATTAATACAACTGCTTTTAGGATCAACCTATCATGGCTTTTCAAACACTTGTAGATAAAGAAGGTATTGCATATGCTTAACTGGTGTAACTTAGAAAGTCATTGTCCTTTAAAATACGCTCATACTTTCAGGGTTATGCGAGGTTCACATCATATTTAATTAACTAGTGTTGGTGTAACCCTTTACATCTTAAAAGATAAGTTTTATTACGGACGGCCAGACGTTCATAGCTAAGCGTAGGGTGTTTGCAAACAGCGTGTTTCATACTAATTATCTCACATATTACATTTGTTTTATTTCATGGGACTAATTTTCAAAATTCCTACTACTCCATTCATAGAAGGAATAAATTACAGTCAGATGTTTAAAGAGATTAAACAATGGTGTGAGTCATCCGCTTTATAAGCATATTACTGAATAACTAAAAACATACCTTATAAGCCGATATGGTAACATGAACAGGATTCATTTTCTTTTCATGTCTGATCTCTGAAATCACTTATACACATGACATCACAGCTGTGAATGAAAATCAATTCATTTTAACTGGTATAAGTTGGTCTTACTTATTCCCCTTATAATTTGAATTATTTTATTGATAAATTAAATATTATTACTAATGATGTTTTTTGGTATTTGTTTCTGGTTGTTCATCTTTGTACACCCTTATAAACTATAAGTTTTATGAAGTAAGCTGCTGCTAGGGAGGCATTTGCCATTTCTGCATATCATACAGAAAATGTAGTGCTAAATTGTAGATATTCAGATGAGTAATTCAATCAAACCAAATTTGTTTGTTTCAAAGTTAGCAGATCCTGGTCAATTCAAGCCATTTGATATGTGCAAATCAGTCAAAAAAATTCCCACTACCTTTTTATACATTGCAGAAGAATGCATTAGTCACAGAAGGAAGACATGACCTCAGGTGCGACCTGTCACTAGGAGGTTTTTACAAACATTGCCGACTGTCATGGCAGAGTCAGGATTTGTGGAGACTACGGATACTGGCACTATGCCTGCTAATGTCTCTGATGTCTGTGATCAGCACAGGCAGACAAAGGCATCTATCCACAGACTAGTACTGTAGTTCAGAGCCAGACTAGCAAGAATTAATATCTGCTGGGCAGTTTGTTAGTCTCCTTTAATCACAGGCTGTGGGAAATCCAGTCACATTTGCTCCCTCTCTCTATATATGCTGGCTGGAGCATTCATTTAATGCAATCCGCCGGCAATGCTGAAGGAAGGAGGTGGGCGGGATGTCTACATCCCGCTCATCTCCGCCCCTCCGCTTCTATTGGCCGGCCTCTGTGTGATGTCACTGTGACGCCGAACGTCCCTCCCCCTTCAGGAAGGGGATGTTTGCCGCCCACAGCGAAGTCGTTTGGAAGGTAAGTGCGTGTCACGGGTTCTACAGCATTGTGCAACACGGGCAACAAATTGGGGGCGGGTGCAATCGCACGACAAATTGTAAGGTGTAAAGCAGCCTTTACTGGTCATTGTTGTGCAATATTGCTGTAACTGGTTAATGGGTAAACCCTTTTTGTCCTTTTGTTGTTGCCTTCCTTCTTTTGCTTTTCTCCTTAGTCTTTTACTGTCTGTTCCTGTGTGTTTTCAGTGCATCTGAGTTTTATTTTACTTTTTTTCACTGTCTGTCTTTATCTCTTTTACCATGTTACTCCTGCCCCTTTCTTCCCTGGGAAAGGGGGAACAGATTAGTTCTGGTCAGGAGAATAGTAAGGCACGGGACTCTGGCATCTCCACAATCAGAAGTAATCTGGAGATGAGGGATAGTCTAGGGTCCCATAGTATGAGAGACATTATTGGAGCCACTTGTCCCTTGCTATTTTGCAGGCACATGATGACACATCCACACAGGCTTTTTCATATGGACTTGCAGCAAGCATATCACATGGTACAAAGCAATAAATTAGTAAGAACTATCATAAATTATATAAAAGCTTAGGAAAGGAATGCAGCAGTCATTTTCGGGTGATATTAGAATATTCAAAATATGTCAGAGCTCACAGCTAAGCAAGGGAGACAAGCAGAGAAAACTCGAAAGCATTGGACAAATACTCCAGATATTAATGTGTTGTATAACTGTAACACTGAAGATTAGAGTTATTATTTCAAAATAAAAAATTGATGCAATTGATAGCAGAGGGAAGAGATACTAAAGGGTTTAGCGGAAGTTACAGACTGATACAGTGTAGGGCATCTGTCTAGTGGCATTTGTATTACAAAAACACTTTTAATTAGAATCAAGACAGCACAATAGTTTTTATAGAAACAATGACCTGAAATCAATTTTAGATGGTGTGCTATATATAAAATATGCAATTTTTTAAGGTATATATCTAGGTATGTATGAAAATATATCTATGTAGCGATGTCTCTATCCATATGGATTAGAGCCAGAAGAGGAGATATGGTGACCAACCGTCCCGTCTATCTCTTCAGCCTCCTTACTGCTCCATGACATCGCAAATGTGTAATTTAAAACACCAACACCTCATTATACCTGGATGTGGTATGGGTAGCACAATGTTAAACTGGGAACAGAATTGTGCTTTCTCAGCCCACAATTTGGGTTCCGCCTGCACGGTTGTCCATGGTTGCCATGGCTATGATGTGGGCACAAACTGCGGCTGCGCAACTGTCAGTGCTGCAGTGCATTGTGGGATATGGTTACATCCGCAACTGGCAATTATGTATGTAGATCAGAGAAATCTGCTTCTTTCTCTCCTCTACTAAGTTGTTACTCTGAATTCACACTTAAAACTTATATTAAGTAAATTCAGATTTACATATTATTGAAATAGTAGATAACAGATGGTTCTTTTAAAATTCTGTGGCTAGTCGAAAGGAGGAGAGAAGAGCAAGAGGTTGACACAGACATTTTGATGCATGTTTCATAGAACTTTACAAGCACCAGCTGTCATTTCTTACCTCAATAATGGGGAAATATGTATTTATTTAAGACAGATTTTACCTATGAATTGAGAATTTTGAGAATGAATGATCAGTCCTAGTGGAGAAAGAGGCATATTTCTTTGATTCATTATAATGCCAGGTTTCATATTTTCATGTGTACTACTGATTCACTACAAAAAGTATAAAACAAGAGCAACTCTTTAATTACCAGGGTAAGCAAGGTGTTCTAATAGATTTTACTACACTTGTGTAATGATAGTCCTGGGAGTGGACCCACTGGACTTTGCACTGGACTCCTCCGTGGCGCCGCCTCGAGTAAACCCCTATACTGGCACTCTCGGGCGTAACCCCAGAGGGCCTAGATGCACAGAAGCCGGGATCAGCAGGATTTGCAGGATAGCGTCTTATAGAGTCTGCGGTGGATAGAGGACCAGATCTGAGCCAGGGACAGGTTAAGGGGATCAGACTGAAGTCCAGAACTGAAGAGTGGTGCAGGTTAACGGGATCAGGCTGAAGTCCAGAATCAAAGACTTGTGCAGGTTAAAGGCAACAGGCTGGGAAGCATGCTCAGGAAGGTACTCAGTATCTGTAAGCAGAGAGAAAGTTACTCCAAGCACATGGCATAGAGGGGCCTGAACAACTGGTACAAGAGACAAGCTACAGGAACACATTGAACAAGCACCGGCCAAGGGAAATAGGAAGTCTTAAATGCCCAAAGCTAATTAATAGGCAGATCCCGGACAGTTGTGCTGGCCCTTTAACCCCGTCACGACCTTTGACGGATCTAGCCGTCATGGTGCCCTGGTACTTAAAGACCCATGACGGATACATCCGTCATGGCGAAATCGCGGCCCCGGAGCCCCGGGCACCGCGATCGGTTTTCAAAAACTGTAGATTCAGGAAGGACAGGACTTGTACCTGACCTCAGGAGGGGTGGTGTCTCCTTCCCGGACCTACGGAGGCTGTGATTGGCTGACGAATGCCGCTCAGCCAATCACAGCCAGTGTAATGTTTCAGTCATTGAAAATGGCTGGAGCATTGAAATCCAGCTATGTCAGTGCAGCTGCAGCACTGGCCATTGGCTAGAGCTCGGTAAGCTTTACTGCACCCGCCCCCAGCTCTGATTGGAGAGATCGGCCTTGTGACCGATCTCTCCAAGCACCGTGCATCTGGGACCGGGTGAGCTCGCTGTAGGAGATCGCTCTCCTTAGCTTCTCCCTCCATGGAATCTGAGGAGAGCGATCCCTGCGGGTGCCCATCTGTGAGTCACACCGCTGCCCTCCTCCATCTGCTTTGCCCCTGCTCTTCCGCTGTGCCCCTGCATGTGAAGCCACTACTCTCCCGCTGCGCCCCTACATGTGACACCACTACTTTCCCGCTGTGCCCCTGCATGTTACGCCGCTACTCAGCAGAAAGAGAGCAGCGGCGTCAGATGCAGGGGGTGGCGCAGCGGGAGGAGAGCAGCGGCGTCAGATTCATGGGGGCATCTGACGCCACTGCTCTCCTCACGCTGCGCCCCCTTGCATCTGACGCCGCTGCTTTCTTTCTGCTGCCTCCTTGTATCCGCCGCTGCGACGCCCCTGCATCTGCCTCTCCACTCCCCCATCAGCCACTGAGCTCTCCCATCAGCCACTGCACTCTCCCTATCAGCCACTGCACTCTCCCCATCAGCCACAGCACTCTCCCCATCAGCCACCGCACTCTCCCAATCAGCCACCGCACTCTCCCCATCTGCCGCCGCACTCTCCCCATCAGCCGCCGCACTCTCCCCATCTGCCGTCGCACTCTCCCCATCTGCCGCTGCACTCTCCCCATCAGCCACTGCACTCTCCCCATCAGCCACTGCACTCTCCCCATTAGCCACTGCACTCTCCCCATCAGCCACTGCACTCTCCCCATCAGCCATCGCACTCTCCCCATCAGCCGCCGCACTCTCCCCATCAGCCGCCGCACTCTCCCCATCTGCCGCCACACTCTCCCCATCAGCTGCCGCACTCTCCCCATCTGCCGCCGCACTTTCCCCATCAGCCGCCGCACTCTCCCCATCTGCCGCCGCACTCTCCCCATCTGCCACTGCACTCTCCCCATCAGCCACTGCACTCTCCCCATCTGCCGCTGCGCCGCTGCATCTGCCGCTGCGCCCCTGCATCTGCCACTTCACTTCCCCATCAGCCTCTGCCCCCTCCCTGATCTGCTGCCTGCTCTCTCCCATCCCCTTAATCCTCTGCCCCCTCTCCCCCTCCCGGATCTGCTGCAATCCTACTGCCTAGCTCCATTCTGTAAGGTAGCTATCCCCAATCTCACCTCCTACTCCCCTTTCACCCTTCCCATCTCCCCCTTCCTCCGCTGATCCTGCATCCATTGTGCCCTCACCCATCCTCCGCCGCTCCCTCTCCCATCCTCCGCCGCACCCTCTCTCATCCTCCGCCGCGCCCTCTCCCATCCTCCACCACGCCCTCTTCCATCCTCCATCCATCTTTTTTTCCATCCCACCTAGTCCCCCCCTCTTTGCAGCACATCCGTGCGTTCGTCCTGATTTTTTTCCTGAAAACTAAGAAAGAAATACAAATAAACTTAGTTTAGTGCCAGTAAAATTATACTGTAGTAATCGTCAACTACAGTATTTTTTACTGAATATTGTAAGGGTCAGCCCTGTGCCACACATGAGAGCGATGCACAAGTCTCACACCGCATCATCCGGCACGGTCGCTCTCTTCCAGACAGGAGTGTGCGGCTATGCCGGGTAATGCGATGCGAGATTTGTGCATCGCTCTCACGTGTGGCACTTGCCTTAGTGTCAGTTGCAGGCGCTCATATATATATATATATATATATATATATATATATTTTTTTTTTTTTTTTTACTGACGTCTGTATTTTTTAATTTTGACAAACTAATATTTCTTTGTATTTAGGGGTCTATTTTCCAACATGGGGCCACATGTGGGGGAGCTCCACTGTTTGGGCACATCAGGGGGATCTCCAAACGCAACATGGTGCGGCTAACGATTCCAGCTAATTTTCCATTTAAAAAGTCAAATGACGCTCCTTCCCTCTGGAGCTCTGCCGTGCACCCAAACAGTGGTTTTCTGCCACATATGAGGTATCAGCATACTCAGAACAAATTGCCCAACTAATTTTGCAGTCCATTTTATCCTGTTACCCCTGTACAAATTAAAAAATTGAGCCTAAAGTAACATTTTTGTGGGAAAAAAAGTACTTTTTTGTTTTTATGCCTCAATGTATGAAGCACGTGAAGGTTCAAAGTGCTCATTACCCATCTAGATTTATGCCATGGGGGGTCTAGTTTCCAAAATGAGGTCCCTTGTGGGGGAGCTCTATTGTTTAGGCACATCAGGGGGTCTCCAAACGCAACATGGCGTACGCTAATAATTCCATCCAATTTTGCTGTAAAATGGCGCTCCTTCTCTTCTGAGCCCCGCCGTGTGCCCAAACAATTACTTTCCACCACATATGAGGTATCTGTGTACTCAGGAGAAATTGCACAATACATTTTATGGTGCATTTTTTTCCTGATAGCCTTGTGGAAAAAAAGCTACCTGGTTGAAATAACAATTTCATGATAAAAAAAAAATATATATATTTTCACGGCTGAACAGTCTAAACTTTTGTGAAGCCTCCAGGGGTTCAAAGTGTTCAGTAAACATCTAGATAAATTCCATGAGGGGTTTAGTTTCCAAAATGGGGTCACTTGTGGGGGAGCTCCATTGTTTAGGCACCTCAGGGGGTCTCCAAACATAACATGGCATCCACTAACAATTCCAGACAATTTTGCGTTTGAAAAGTCAAATGTCGCTCCTTGCCTTCCGAGCCCTGATGTGCGCCCAAACATTTGATTTCCACCACATATGAGGTATCTGTGTACTCACGAGAAAATGCACAATACATTTTATGTTGCAATTTTTCCTGATACCCTTGTGAAAAAAAGCTACCTGGTTGAAGTAACAATTTCGTGGTAATTTTTTTTTATTTTCACGGCTCAAAGTTATTAACTTTTGTGAAGCCCCCAGAGGTTCAAAGTGCTCAATAAACATCTTGATAAATTCCATGAGGGGTCTAGTTTCCAAAATGGGGTCACTTGTGGGGGAGCTCCATTGTTTAGGCACCTCAAGGGGTCTCCAAACGCAACATCGCATCTGCTAATTTTGCTTTAAAAAATTCAAATGATGCTCCTTCTCTTCCAAGCCTTGCCGTGCGCCCAAACAATTGATTTCCCCCACATATGAGATATCGGTGTACTCAGGAGAAATTGCACAATTAATTTTATGGTGCATTTTTCCTGATACCCTTGTGAAAATGCTAAATTTTATGGCTAAGGTAACACTTTTGTGTAAAAAAGTAAAATTTTCATTTTTTTCCTTCCACATTGCTTTGGTTGCTGTAAAGCTCCTAAAGGGTAATAAACTTCTTGGATGTAGTTTTGAGCAGTGTGAGGGGTGCAGATTTTAGAATGGGGTCACTTTTGGGTATTTTCTGTCACCTAGGCCTCTCAAAGTCACTCCAAATGTGATGTGGTACCTAAAAAATATTTTTTGTAAATTTTGTTGGAAAAATGAAAAATTGCTGATGAACTTTGAACCCTTCTAACTTCCTAACGGAAAAAAAAAATTGTTTCGAAAATTGCGCTGGTATAAAGTAGACAAGTGGGAAATGTTATATAGTAACTATTTTGTGTGACATATCTCACAGATTTATGGGCATAAAATTGCAAAATTTTCAAAATGTTCGCCAAATTTCCAAAATTTTCACACATAAACGCAAAAAATATTGGCTTAAATTTACCACTGACATGAAGCACAATATGGCACGAAAAAACAATCTCAGAATCACCAGGATCCGTTGAAGCCTTCCAGAGTTATAACCTGTCAAAGTGACACTGGTCAGAAATGTAAAAAATGGCCCGGTCTTTAAGGTGAAAACAGGCTGGGGGCTGAAGGGGTTAAGTCTAGGTGAGTGCACATGCGTGCCCTCTAGAGTGCATGTGTGAAGCCCACAACCCGGAAGTCAGAGCTGAACCCACAGGAGGAGAGGCAGGACCCTGGAGCACAGGTGGCTGCAGTGGGAGTTCGGCGCGGCATCGGGACCGACGGGGGAAAGGTTTGGACAGGGTAGCAGGAGAGCGAGCTCATCAGGGAGCGGGGACCCCAAGGGGCGGAGCGACAGGTGGTGGGTGGCGCGGTCGGACCGGAAGCGTGACAACTTGTAAGAATTAACTGCTACTAATTAAGCATGAAGACAATGTAGCACACCAAATAACTTCTTAATTAGATTTTTATTGTTATAATCTACTACACAGAAAGTATTATTAAAAAGCCATGTTGAAAAATAATAAAGGTTGTATGATCTGAAAAAGGATACTGTGAAGCCAATATTAAAGGGATAGTTTGGCATCTAAAATGTCCTTTCTAAATATCTATCTTTACAACCTAACCACTTTTGTAATTAGCTCTATTATAAATTACCCTACACTTCTCTTTATCTAGTTAATCCCTAAATGTATTTTTTTTACTGCACTTCCTGTGATGTCTTGAGAGAATTCTCAAATATGACGTCACAGGAGGCTGGAGCTGCACTCACTCCCTGCATTATCTATCGTCTCTCCTGGAACTTACTACCGATTCTTGTATCACTGCTTTTTGAAGATGTTCTGGATCCATCATTATAGACAATGTTGGAGGTATGAGTGCAGCACCTTCACTCTACTTCTCTCTCCACCACTGCCATAACTTCTGTGAAAGAAGACGTCAGAAATAGATCTGAAAATTGTAATGTGCATTTACATTTAGCCCCTCTGAGTCAGTACTTTGTAGGAACACCTTTAGGCCTCTGCCACACATACGTGAAAATCACGCACGTGCCGCGAGACACTTATTTTCCGTGTTGGTAAGTACGTGTCTCCGGTACGTGCAGACTATGTGTGTTCTACGTGTGCTATCCATGATAGCACACGGAGAACCGGTAATTTGCATACTCATGTGGTCCTTCCTGCTGTCCAGGGTACTGAACTTTGGTCTCCAGCCCTGCCGACTCCCCGCTGCTGCTGCTTCCGGACGCAGTGAAGTGAATAATAAATGAGCATAATGAGTGGCGGTCGGCAGCAAATGACAGCAGCGGCAGAGACAGGAGGGCTGGAGAAGGTGAGCAAAGATTTTTTATTTTTTTCTCTGACACGTGAGTTTTCTCCGGCGCATGTCACACGGGACCGCATCCACACTACATCCGTGTGGTACGGGTGCAGGCCGTGTGACACCCGTGATGCCGGAGAAAAACGGACATGTCAGCGTGAGAAACACACGGAAACACGTAAGTATGGAACGGACACACGTTCCGTTCCAAAATACTTATGTGTGTCCAAACCATTAGGAATACATAGGTCCACGTGTGCCCGTGTCTCTGGTACATGAGAAAACTGTCAAATACGTACCGGAGGCACGAACGTGTGACAGAGGCCTTACCTGAAATTACCTCTGCAAGTCTTTTAGGGTATATGTCAACTAGTTTTGCACATCTCACTGAGCTACAGCTTTTTTTGCAAGCAAGAATGGGTAAACATTTTAGTCTCTTAATTTGCAAAGCTAGTAGAGACATCCCCCAAAAAGACTTGCAGCAGTAATTACAGCTAAATGTGCTCCTACAAAGTATTGACTCAGGGGGGGCTGAATACAAATGCACGTCACAATTTGTAGACATATTTTTAAAATAAAATTCATGTATCATTTCCTTGTATGGAATGTAATGCATACCTAACTACATATGTAGTGTAATGCTGGAATTTCACATAACATCCCAATAAAATATATTTAGTTTTTTGAGTGTAATGTGAAAAAATGTGGAAACGTTCATGGGGTATGAATACTTTTTCAAGGCAATGTAAAAGTCAAGGTGGTTGACGTTTTGTGAACCTATACATGTACATATATTTTTCAATTCTGATTGTTATAAAAGATAATTTAGATAGCAGAATTTTATTTTTATATGTGGTATACAGTTTTCTTGCTGAAGTAAATATACCTAATGGTTAGGCTGTTAGATCTAGACTACGGTAAACAGCTGTGAACCACGTATCCACCAGTAAAACAGAAACCCAAAACTATGTAATGTGTCTTGAATTTGAATGTTATCCGTGTGTAGCTGCAATGCTAATCTGTTTTATATCTTTTGTGTTTTTTCTTTTATGCTTTCAAAGCAAACAACAGAAATTTACAATATTTTTATTAGTCAGATATTAATGAATTGAACACAACATTTAAATATTATATATGCTGTTTATTTTCACTTGTAAAGCACCATGGAATTAATGGCGCTATAATAATAATAGTAATAATAATATTATTCAGCAAAAAAACTGTTATCTGTTATGCACTCTACGGTGAGCAGCTTTGGGCAGGTATTAATGGAAACTGGGGAAAAAAAGCTGCAAATGGTAAAGATCTTTTCGTTTAGGGATTGACATGAGAAAGAGAAAAGTGATGTAGTCTGTGTCTCACAATAGTCTCTCTATCCACATATACCATGATGTCCCTTCCGCTTCATGATTAAGTACTGTAAAGGAAATAATAACATAATAACGTAGTTGATAAGGTTGCTTAAGACACAGGTTAATCAAATTTGACTTATAGTCCTAAAGCATTGCATCAGAGAACCAGTATTAAGCTATTGCCGCATAATGAGAGGGAATATTTTCTAAAAATTAGAATAAGCAATTACAAAAGAAAATTTGAATTAAGAAAAATCTTCACCATTTTTTATTATTTCTCTTGTTTTTTTAAACATTTCTGTCCCCCCATTTCACCAAAGTCCTGTCCCATCTCCTGTTAGTTTTCATATGAAATTGAATTTTTTGGTCGGGAAAGAGTTAATGGAGTCAAGCATCAGTACTGCCTGACCATTGCTGATAGGTCAGGCTGCTCTCCCTATAAAGGCTTCTTTGAGAGGAGAGGAAAGAACTACCTGGCTAGGAGGAGAATGATTCAGCACTGAACTGTTGAACACTCTCAGCAGGGATGTATGGATGATGGCCCCTTAAGCAGTGGCATATCTTGGGAGGGCAGGAAGGGCATTTGCCCTGGGTGCAGCTGACATGGGGCGCCATTGGGCCACCTGATGCAGCCTTCCAAGGCATCTCTTCGGCGGCTGCATTTTGCCACTTCTGTTGCCACACTGCTGACATCAGGCTGCATAGGTGTGGTAGATGCTCCAGTGGAGCTAAATACATCAAAGATTTATTGTAATTAGGGGAAGGGGGAAAGAAATTTGAGTACATTACATATGGAGAGGATGAGGGGTACTATCTATACTCAGTATGGGGAATGAGAGGGGAGTGTACATAGACCAGTATGGGGAGCAATGGGGAGAAAGAAATTGGAGGACACAGTATGGGGAGCGAGGGGGCAGGATGGTCCAGACACAGTATGGGGAGTGAAGGGGGAGAAATTTGAGAACAGTAAGGGAAATGAGTGGCTAAATTTGAGGACAAAGTATGAGTAGTGATGATGGGAATCTATGTGGACAGAGTATGAGGAGTGAGGGTGGATGGGTGTGCACACAGAATGTGGAGCAAGGGGAAGATGAGTGAGGTAGTGAGGAGACAGTATGATATAAGAAAAATGTGAGTGGGCACAGAATGGAGACTGAGTAGTGTGTGTGGGGGGGGGGTGGTATGGAGAGGAGGCAGCATGGAGGACAGTGTGAGGCAACAGAAAGGATGGGATCGTATGCAGAGGTGAGGGGAGTGTGATGAGCAAGCACAATATAATGAATGTCTTTACTGCTCATGGTTATGATGATGAATTTCTTTACTGCTGTAGTTTTGTGATGAATTTCTGCACTAAAGAATGTTGTGATTCTGTATTTTTCTACAGATGAGAGTTCTATTCATGTATTTCTGTACTGCTGGTGGTTCTGGTGATGTTTTTATGAACTAGTGAGGGTATTGATGCTATGTTTCTGTACTGATGGAGGTTCCACTGATATATTCTTGTGCTGTCATTGGTTCTGATCCTCTACACGTGTAACAATCCATAACTTGTAAGATTACGTGATACATGGCCTAGTTAATAAAGTGTTGTGTTATCTGACAAGTTAAGGGTTACTATGTTTTTATTTATATTAGGAGTATTAAAGGGGTTGTCCAAGTTTGTGATGAGCCAGCAGTCATTCTATGTGACTGCAGACTTCTGAATTATCATGCTATCAGGATTCTCTAGTATCAGCAGTGAGAGTGGGAGGTCATAAAGCCAAAAGTATGCGATATGCATATTGCAGTCACATGCTGACTAGAAATGCGTGGGCTAGCTCAATGAAATTGAATTGAGTGAGGCCGAACACATCTAGTTGGAATGGGGCCAGAAGTACGGCATATAGCATACTTGTATTCATATGACCACTGGCAAGGGAGAATCCTAAAAGTGTGCCATTTTCATATGTGACAACTAGCTATTCTTCTTACTTCTCTCAGTTTTACACTGGATGTTGAGAGAATTAGGAAGAGCGGCTCATTGGCACGTGACTGTAAGTTTGCAAGTCACATGTGAATGATTGGTAACATGACAACTACGGAAACCACTTGGGGGAGGCAAACTGAATTCTTGCCCCGGGTGCCAGAAAACCTAGCTACACCTCTGCCCTAAGTCTTTGTTTTCTTTGCTGAGCATCTTAGAAAGTGAATGCATATATTTGAGACAGGGGTCGTATAGAATGACCATATATTGAAATGGATACCTCACCAAAATCAATCCAATCTTGTAGAGCACGGACATGGCAATGAACAATCTATATATATAATTGCCTTATTCTGTCTGTCTTGCTCCAAAATGACGTCATTACAGTGACAACCGTCGCATTGGCCGCTTGGCTTGGCCTGGCCCTGCCCCCCGCATGGATTGGCCGCTCGACCCGGCCCCCCACACGCATTGGCCGCTTGGCCTGGCCCCGCCTTCTGCACGCATTCCCCGAACCCACATGGAGCCCCGATTCCCAGTTGACTACTGCACCCCCGGGAGCCCACACCAGCAACCCAGCAGAGACATACCCTTGCGTTGCTGGGATCGTGCCGGAGCCGGCGTTCGCTGGTAACCATGGTACACATCAGGTAATCATGGAAACCACTTTGCCTAATTACCTGATTGTGTACCATGGTTACCAGCGTATGCCGACTCCCTGCCCATTCAGATTGTTGGTTTCCCGCTGTCAAACACGCCAATGCGTGCTGCACAGCAGGAGACCAACAAAAAAAATGAACCAGCACTGTAGCTTTGAATAGTTACCTGATGTGTACCATGGTTACTAGCTTACCCCGGCTCCCGGCAAACGTGTGCCGGAGCCAGCATACGCTGGTAACCATGGTACACATTGGGTAACTATGGAAACTGCTTTGCTTAGTTACCTGATGTGTAACATGGTTACTAGCTTACCCCAGCTCCCGGCACACGTGCCGGAGCCGGTGTACGCTGGGAACCATGGTACACATCGGGTAACTATGGAAACCGCTTTGCTTAGTTACCCGGGCTCCGCTCCGACAAACTGTGCCCGCTCGGCCACACCCCCTCGCACACTATGCCCGCACGGCCACGCCCCTCGCACACTATGCTTGCTCGGCCACACCCCCCCGCACACTTTGCCCGCTCGGTCACACCCCCCGCACACATTGGGCACCTATACACCTCCCCCAGGACTACTCCACCTATTAGACACCTCCCCCCAGGACTACTCCTCCTGTTAGACTCCTCCTCCTCCAGGACTATTCCTACTATTAAACTCCTTCCGCTCCAGGACTACTCCTATTAGACTCCTCCCCTCCAGGACTACTACTCCTATTAGACGCCTCTCCTCCCAGGACTACTCCTCCTATTAGACTCCTCCCCAGGACTATTCCTCCTATTAGACTTCTCCCCCCAGAACTACGCCTCCTATTAGACTCCTCTCCCCCAGGACTACTCCTCCTATTAGACTCCTCCCCCAGGACTACTCCTATTAGATTCCTCCCCCCAGGACTACTCCTACTATTAGACTCCTCTCCAACCAGGACTACTCCTCCTATTAGACTCCTCTCCCCCCAGGACTACTCCTCCTAATATCCTCCTCTCCCCCCAGGACTACTCCTATTATCCTCCTCTCTTCCCAGGACTACTCCTCCTATTTTCCTTCTCTCCCCCCAGGACTACTCCTCCTATTATCCTCCTCTCTCGCCAGGACTACTCCTCCTATTATACTCCTCTCTCCCCAGGACTACTCCTCCTATTATCCTCCTTTCTTCCCAGGACTACTCCTCCTATTATCCTCCTCTCTCCCCAGGACTACTCTTCCTATTATCCTCCTCTCTCCCCAGGACTACTCTACCTATTAGACACCTCCCCCCAGGACAACTCCTTCTATTATACTCCTCTCCCCCCAGGACTACGAATCCTATTATCCTCCTCTCACCCCAGGACTACTCCTCCTATTATACTCCTCACCTTCAGGACTACTTCTCCTATTATACTCCTCTCCCCCCAGGACTACTCCTCCTATTATACTCCTCTCCCCCCAGGACTACTCCTCCTATTATCCTCCTTTCTCCCCAGGACTACTCCTCCTATTATACTCCTCTCCCCCCAGGACTACTCCTCCTATTATCCTCCTCTCTCCCCAGGACTACTCCTCCTATTATCCTCCTCTCCCACCAGGACTACTCCTCCTATTATACTCCTCTCTCCCCAGGACTACTCCTCCAACACACACACTGCACAAAACATACCTCTCCCCAAAACACACACACCCACACAAACCGCTCAACACACACACAGCACCCCACACACACAACGATGCAGACACATAGCGCTCCACAAACAACGCAACACACAACGCAACACACAAACAACACCGCTGTCACACCCCCCCCACACCCAGACAACACTCAGAACATTTTCAGCGCCCTACACAAACACTTGGCAACTACACACAACAACCTCTATATATATATATATATATATATATATATATATATATATATATATATATATACATATATAACAAAAATCATACATTAACTACACAATAAATTCTAGAATACCTGATGCGTTAGAATCAGGCCACCTTCTAGTAAAATAGATATACAGTTAGGTCCAGAAATATTTGGACAGTGACACAATTTTCGTGAGTTGGGCTCTGCATGCCACCACATTGGATTTGAAATGAAACCTCTACAACAGAATTCAAGTGCAGATTGTAACGTTTAATTTGAAGGTTTGAACAAAAATATCTGCTAGAAATTGTAGGAATTGTACACATTTCTTTACAAACACTCCACATTTTAGGAGGTCAAAAGTAATTGGACAAATAAACCAAACCCAAACAAAATATTTTTATTTTCAATATTTTGTTGCGAATCCTTTGGAGGCAATCACTGCCTTAAGTCTGGAACCCATGGACATCACCAAACGCTGGGTTTCCTCCTTCTTAATGCTTTTCCAGGCTTTTACAGCCGCAGCCTTCAGGTCTTGCTTGTTTGTGGGTCTTTCCGTCTTAAGTCTGGATTTGAGCAAGTGAAATGCATGCTCAATTGGGTTAAGATCTGGTGATTGACTTGGCCATTGCAGAATGTTCCACTTTTTTGCACTCATGAACTCCTGGGTAGCTTTGGCTGTATGCTTGGGGTCATTGTCCATCTGTACTATGAAGCGCCGTCCGATCAACTTTGCGGCATTTGGCTGAATCTGGGCTGAAAGTATATCCCGGTACACTTCAGAATTCATCCGGCTACTCTTGTCTGCTGTTATGTCATCAATAAACACAAGTGACCCAGTGCCATTGAAAGCCATGCATGCCCATGCCATCACGTTGCCTCCACCATGTTTTACAGAGGATGTGGTGTGCCTTGGATCATGTGCCGTTCCCTTTCTTCTCCAAACTTTTTTCTTCCCATCATTCTGGTACAGGTTGATCTTTGTCTCATCTGTCCATAGAATACTTTTCCAGAACTGAGCTGGCTTCATGAGGTGTTTTTCAGCAAATTTAACTCTGGCCTGTCTATTTTTGGAATTGATGAATGGTTTGCATCTAGATGTGAACCCTTTGTATTTACTTTCATGGAGTCTTCTCTTTACTGTTGACTTAGAGACAGATACACCTACTTCACTGAGAGTGTTCTGGACTTCAGTTGATGTTGTGAACGGGTTCTTCTTCACCAAAGAAAGTATGCGGCGATCATCCACCACTGTTGTCATCCGTGGACGCCCAGGCCTTTTTGAGTTCCCAAGCTCACCAGTCAATTCCTTTTTTCTCAGAATGTACCCGACTGTTGATTTTGCTACTCCAAGCATGTCTGCTATCTCTCTGATGGATTTTTTCTTTTTTTTCAGCCTCAGGATGTTCTGCTTCACCTCAATTGAGAGTTCCTTAGACCGCATGTTGTCTGGTCACAGCAACAGCTTCCAAATGCAAAACCACACACCTGTAATCAACCTTAGACCTTTTAACTACTTCATTGATTACAGGTTAACGAGGGAGACGCCTTCAGAGTTAATTGCAGCCCTTAGAGTCCCTTGTCCAAATACTTTTGGTCCCTTGAAAAAGAGGAGGCTATGCATTACAGAGCTATGATTCCTAAACCCTTTCTCCGATTTGGATGTGAAAACTCTCATATTGCAGCTGGGAGTGTGCACTTTCAGCCCATATGATATATATAATTGTATTTCTGAACATGTTTTTGTAAACAGCTAAAATAACAAAACTTGTGTCACTGTCCAAATATTTCTGGCCCTGACTGTATATTAGAATTCTAGCATATCAATATGTAGTTAAAATTTCAGGCTTTATTTGTAGGGTTTTAGAAAAATCCATAACTAAGGAAGAGGAGGTGTTATCAACCGCCACCGTCATAGCGTCAAGTAGCCTCCTGCAGTTCCTATTGCGCCCAGGCGCCGGCTGCCGTTCTTGGCCGTGCTTTGGGTCGTCCAGCTGGTTGCTCCTTACGCCACGTCTAAATGTGGAGAGGCGGCTAGTGCGCATGTGCACGCCGAGTCACCCCAGCCAGAGCTTAAGTCCAGTGTTTCGCCTAGTGAGCATGCTCATCCTGATTGTGTCATTTCTGAGACTACGTGACCGATATCGCTAGCGTGGGTACCCGACCCCATCGGTTGTGCGACATGGGTAAATTGCTGCCCGTGGCGCACAACATCGCCCAGACCCGTCACACTACTTACCTGCCCTGCGACGTCGCTGTGACCGGCGAAACGCCTCCTTTCTAGGGGGGCGGCTCATTCAGCGTCACAGCGACGTCACAGCTGTGTCACTGAACCACCGCCCATTAGAAGCGGAGGGGCGGAGATGTTGGGACGAACATCCCGCCCACCTCCTTCCTTCCACATTGCAGGCGGGAGGCAGGTAAGGAGAGGTTCCTCGTTCCTGCGGTGTCACACGTACCGATGTGTGCTGCCACAGGAACGAGGAATGACTTCGTTACTGCTGCAGCAACGATATTTGAGAATAGACCCCCATGTCACCGATGAGCGATTTTGCATGTTTTTGCAACGATGCAAAATCGCTCAAAGGTGTCACACGCAACGGCATCGCTAAAGTGACCGGATGTACGTCACAATTTCCGTGACCCCAACGAGATTGCTTGAGCGATGTCGCAGCGTGTAAAGCAGGCCTTAAGTCCTCAGTTCAGGCTACTGAGCATGCTCCCACAATTAATCCTAACAGCCTCTTTGCACAGGTACTTGGACTTCGTGCTTTGTCTAAGTTCTGGGATGTGCCTACTGAGCATGCTCAAGCAGATAGTCTGATTTCTGAGTCTGTTGTTCAGGCTACTGAGCATGCTCAGGCAGTTAGTGCATTAGAGGCTAGGTCCGGTAAGGACCTCACTGAGCATATCCGTGAGGTGGCAGGCCCTGATAGGGCAGAGGGTGTCAGGTGTCCTGATGACGTGGCCACTCCAGACTGGCTCGCAGAGGCCCGCCCCTATGATCTGACACCTCACCATTGGTCGTCAGACGATGACTGGTGAAGTGTTTGGGGCGTTGCTGTCATCAATGACGTTGCGGTTCCAGATAGGTTGCTGGTGACGTCGCTGATGATATGGCACTCTGCTATTGGACCTTGGTGGTTCCACCCTGGGCTTGGGGCGAACCCAGGTTATAAAAGGGGCTGGATACAACATGGAGGTGTGCAGTCTTCTCATATGCACTTAGAGTTCGTGGTGGCATAAGCTTTGTTGGAAGCGGTAGGTAGGGTTAGGCAAACGGTGCCTGTCACACCAAGATTCGTGGCTCAGCACATCAGGGTCGGGCGCCGTGCTTCCTTGCTGCCATTCCAGTTGTGCTATAGCAGTCCAGTGGCGTTAACTGGACTGCGGCTGCTGCGTCACCTGTCCGTTTGTGCCTTCTACGTACATGGACAGCATTCCTGGTGCGTTACTTGTCCGGTTGTGTCCTCTATGCACAAGGACAGGATATCTGCTGCGTCACCTTTCCGAGAGTGCCCTCTACGTGCACGGACAGTGTATTCCAGAACCCCTGTGGAGTTAACATGGTGTTCCTGGATTGGGTGTGTGAACCCTATTTCCCTCCTCGGCTTCCCAGTCAAATGCTACTGGTGTGACTACCTGGTCTGATGTGTCCTTCACACACGTGGCCAGTCGAGTGGTGACCAGAAACGCTAATTGGAGGACCGCTCGGCCTGACCTGTCTTACACACGTGGCCGACAGGGTGCTGTCGCAGCGGTCTTCTTGGTCAATGCTAACTGGTTACCATCTGGCCTGACGTGTTCCCTACACACGTGGTCGGAGTAGCGCCCACTCCACCGAAACGCTAACTGGGTTGTCGTCCGGTTTGACGTGTCCCTACACACGTGACTGGTTCCCAGGTCTCCTGGGTTATCTCTGAGTCATCAGCTCTATAGTCTCCGCCTAACCCACAGGGTGCTAGCAGCTCCATTACCATCTGGGAGCATGGTGGATCCCGACTGGCGATTGGGAATACACCACTTTATCCTAATCCTCCAGTCCCCCCGTAACAGGAGGCTTTTGGGTCGTATGTTATAATCCAATAGCCTAGGATGAAATGAGGGAGAGCAGAGGGGATGATATGACATATCCAATGTGTTTTGGATTTCATTGGGGAGAAAAAAGGTAAGGCCAATTAATAAATCCATATTTTTTTCCAAGGTTTCCAACAAAAGCATAAAGTACACATCTTATCCATAGTAACCATATACAGCATGTAAACTGCTTATTTATTAGACACATGCAGTACAACAGCTGACATAGTATACACATCCAGCATACACACAGATAACATACAGCACAAACCATTCACATATCACATGCATACAGTACACATGGTGTTTACACATTATAGACATGCAGCATACACATTAGATGCATACAGCACAACTATGGCTCATATGTTAGAACCATAAATCACATGCTGTTCATATATTTGACTCGTGTATTACACACAGCGTATAAACATTTGACACATACATCGCACACTGTTCACATATCAGACATATGCAGCACACCTTTTAGGCTGTTTTCTCATTTCTTCTTGGGAATTCTATTTGTATGTTCCATTTACATTTCACTTCCATTTCGTGCCAAAAAACAGATCTTTTCATAACTGATGCAGAAAAAAAGCGTCTCTGTCTGTTTTATGCTTGGTGTCAGATTTTAAAAAGAAGGAAAACGTGCTGCATATAGTGGATGAAATGGATGCAGTTGTGCAACTGTGGTGCCCCTGAGGCTTCAGGTGCCAAAGAGTAGTGCACCTCCGTTAAGGTGTGGTACTTATTCCGGGTCTAAGGAAGGTCGGTGCCGGTTTCACCAACATACACATACATAAACAGTGGGTTGCACTCCCCAATGGGAATCGGGCCAGGGTCAGGTCACAGAAGGGGGTCAACACAGCAGTTGGGTTTACAGGATGCCATTGCACTAGGGGCTCCCGATCCACTAGAACCGGGACTCAGGGTCAGGGGGGGTTAGGAGCACACAGTGGGAGAAGCAGGTTGACCTAGTGAGAGTAGTAAACCAGCCAGTGGCAGCAGCTGGAGGCAACAGCTTACAACACACAACACAACTAAAAAGAGAGAGAACAGCTACGGATGCCGAGCAGAGTGGACATGCCATGAGGCAGCTCTGTGGGCCAAGGCGTTTCAATGTGGTTGCTGGGGAGAAGCAGGAGGCTGCTTCCACAGAACCGGCGCTGTCGGGGTACAGAATCCTAGGGCAAGCATACTTCAGGTTGTCTACCATCTCTACAAGGCTCGCGGGAACAGGCTAGAAAAGTCACCGGACCTGTCCCACCATTCCTGGAGCCAAATAGCATATAGGAACTGGGGCTGAGGTCTTCGGCCAGCTCCACAGCGTAACCACGCTATCAGTATACAGAATGGGACACTTTACTGACACCGGGATCCCCAAGTGCTTCATGCCACGGGGATCTGATACTTAGCACATCAAAGGAGGAAGGGCCCATAGGCTGACACACCGGACCTGACATTCCATGGATTCAGGATCGGCTGGAGCCCATCATGGCAGAGACCGGTACCCTGGAGCAGCGCCTGAACTACCAGTGAGTAAAAGACCAGGAACCACAGCCCCTGTCTATGCTTTTGCCAGCGCCGTCGGCCAGCGTTGCGGCACAATCGGGGACTACTAATTCTCCCATCTGTCCTACATCATCCTCCCCGGGGTAACCTCACTCCGCCTGTGGGGAGCAACATCATCCTGGCTGGAACATTCACCATCAGCTCCACAGAGCAGCACCCGCAGGGGTGGCCTATCTCTGGCCATGGACCACAGATGGTGCCACGATCTAAAAAAGACTTTCCTCACCATCACTACTACCCCCATCCTCCATCCTTCCTTCCGTTTACCGCCTTCCCCCTCCTCCTGTACACCTTGGGGTCACAAAACCGGGCCAGGCCTGTCCGTGATGACGCAGAGGGTCTTCAACCCTGGCAGGCGATGGGTCAGGTGAAAACCCCTCGAAACCATGGTTTTACACAACAGATCAGTTTTAAGCATAAATACCATTTGTCTACTCCTTAAATATTAGACAATACAGCACATCGAGTACTAGCACAGAAAAATATAACACAAACTCCTACCCCTTACATATCAGACACACACAGCAAACACCATATTTTGGAAGACAGCTGAATACATCATAGACATCACTAGATCACATTTTAATACATACTGGCATAGGGCTTTGATTCTGTGGTAGCAGTTTATTAAACACCTCTCACTTGTCTACAAAATCCTGCCCATCACACTGTTAAGTTCTAGTACCAATCTAATGATGGCAATTATAGTCTTATTCAGGCCATTAAATACAAAAAAAGACAGTTTGCACTCTGAAATGCTAAAGTATGAAAACTATGAATGTGTGAATATAGACCTGCATTACTGATAAGGGAAATCTAAGAAAAATTAGATATTTAGCATAAAGAAATGGCCATTTGTATATCTGCCCAGTTGCCACGTCACGTTGGCATATCTTGTAGCTGGCTACCTACTCTATGTTGAAGCTTCTCTCTCTGTGTTAAAAAAACAGGTTCCTACTTGCCCATACACAGGAGATCTTTTTTTGTATTTTATATCATGTTCAGTTATGCACCTGTCACATTGCAGTTTGGTGAGTGCCGTCAGTCTTTTTGTCTATATTCAAGAGGGTCATACGTTCTGACCCTGCACCCCTCCCCCACTTGCCACAGGTGATTGTATCCTATATAGCAGGGTCCTACTTGCCCATACACAGGAGGTTTTTTAACCCAGTGAGAGGTACATATAGTAGGTACCCAGTTATGAGATATGCCATGACATGCAACTGGGCAGATATGCAAATGGACATTTCCATATGCTAAATATTTCGTTTTTCTTAGATTTCCCTTAACAGTTATGCAGGTCTATATTTACACATTCATAGTTTTCATACTTTAGCATTTCAGAGGGCAACTGTCATTTTTTGTATTTTATGTCATGTTCAGCTATGCACCTGTTCACATTGCAGTTTGGTGAGTGCTATCAGTGTTTTTGTCTGTCTTCATTCAGGCCATTGACTGCCATGCTGGAGAGCCATCACTAATTCAAATCAGTCTTAGGGTTTGAAGCACAAGATAATGGTGTATGCTCAATTTGGCAATGTGGCAGCTAAACTTTGTCATATAAGGATGCACACACCACCTTGGCCTGTGGTTGAAATTTTCTAGTGCCATGAATCTTAAGGCTCTTATGTTGCAGTCCATTATTTTTTTTATTCTTCTAAGACTATACTTGCTGCCTGGCACTTTCCAGTTCATAAGTTCTGCTTTTAACTCCTAGCCATCACCTAAATTTGCAGCCATGAAAGTTGAGGTTCCCCAGGTACAGAATATTTCCCATAGTAGGCTTCTGTCACAACTTGTAGCATCTCAGAGCCCCTGTCAAGGAGATAATGTCTACCTGTGCGTGACACACTGACACTGCTGAGACAGGTAGTGCTTGTCTCCAATTACTGTATTTTGGTCTTAATTTAAGTTTTTAATAAATGCTGATGGTCTACTTACAGGTCTGTAATAAGGCTGAGGTTTCATTTGGGTTCTGAATTGTTTTTGAGGTTTCTTTTATTTTAATTTTTGGTGTTTCAGACTGGAGTCTGAATTCTTTTTAGTGTCTGAAGACTGCAGTCTGAATTACATTTTTTGTAGATACAAAATATTTATTTGCTATGCATTTGTATATCGTGTGGCATTTTTTAGTATTATTTGTATTTAAGTTCAAAACTAAACAGCACGTTGACTTTTGATAGAGATGAACAGACCCATGGAAGTTTGGTTTGGTGAGTTCAGCTGGACTTTAGATAAAGTTTGGTTTGGGACCAGGATTTGACCTGAACCCCATTGGAAATCACTAATTGGGCAGTTCTGGTCTCCACCCACATAAAGCCAGCAATAAACAGAATATTTCAAATATGAGCGGGTGAGGTTTTTCCATTTTTTTTTGTTTGGTACACAGTACATCAGATCATGCCGTTGATACCCCCAGTGTGAGCCGATCAAACACTGCAAGCGGCTCATACTGGGCTGAGCACTGAGCGTACCCAAGCTCAACAATGCTCATGTGAGTGGTTTGCATACGTAAACTGCCTAGGGCAGTAAAGGTCGCTTTACATGCTGCAACATCGCTAGCGATGTCGCCTGCAATTGCACCCACACCCGTCGTTCGTGTGTCACGGGAAAATCGCTGCCCGTGGCGAACAATATCGCTAGTACGTGTCACACGCACATACCTTCCTATTGACGTCGCTGTGGCTGGCGAACAAACTCTCTTTTAAGGGGAAGGTTTGTGCGGCATCACAGCGACGTCACAGAGCGGGCCACCAATAGAAGCGGAGGGGCGGAGAGCAGCCACATTAACGTCACTCCCACCTCGTTGCCGGAAGATGCAGGAACGCTGTTGTTCGTCATTCCCGGGGTGTCACACGTAGCGATCTGTGCTGCATCAGGAATGATGAACAACCTGCATCCAAAATGAGCAATGATACTTGGGAAAGGAACGACTTGTCAACAATCAACAATTTTTTGCCGTTTTTCGGATCGTTAGTGGTCACTCGTAGGTGTCACTCACAACAACGTCGCTAACGACGCCGGATGTGCGTCACGAATTCCGTGACCCCAGCGATATCTCGTTCGCGATGTCATTGCGTGTAACGGGGCCTTATGTATTCCTATTTTGGTCCTGACTATATAAAAGTGAAGAAAAACACGCAATCAAATACATGAAATCTTACACAGAGGTAGAAACATTTAAGCAGTAGAAGATGTAGGGTTTGATGATCTGGTATAGTTAGTCAAACAGAAGTTTTATTTGGAGATTATGAGGAACATTTGTTTTGTGGCAAAGTGTAAAGAAATTAGCTGCTCCTATGTGGTTTAGAGTTTGGCCACAAGAGCCATGGAATGCAATGCAATTGGATGTGTGAGGAGAAATTGCACCACAAAATTAAGTTACTTATTAGTAACACATGTTTTTGATTCAAAAAATAGACAGAAATTTCCACTACAGTCCTGGAAGTCACCACAAGTTTGAGACTTTGCAATATCATGGAAAATAATTATAAACAATGGGCCACAGATTGTATCATGGGAATTTAAGGATTTGATTTAAAACAAAAGGCACTGCTGGTTCATTGGAGAGAAAATAAAACACTAAAATAAGGCTTCAAAATGCATCCAACTAAAGGAACTGTAGGTTTTGGTTACAGTTCACCAATGCTAGATAGCTAGATAATGGTCTGTAGAATACAGCACAAATAAGAGGTCCACAGAAATTTCATGGTCACTTGTGACTAACCAAAATAACATGCACAATGTAGATCAAATTTATTTCTGGCCAGTAGATAAAAGAAAGATTAACCCCTTCACCCCTTGGCAATTTTCAGTTTTTCATTTTTGTTTTTTCTTCCCCTTTTTCCAAGAGCTATAACTTTTTATTTTTCTGTCAATATTACCATATGCGGTTTTATTTTTTATTGGACAAGTTGTATTTTTGTATTACATCATTTATTTAACCATATAGTGTACTAGCGAAGAGGAAAAAAAATTCCAAATGTGGAGAAATTGTGAAAAAAGTGAAATTTCACAATATATTCTTTTTCTTTTTTTAATTCACAATGTTCACTATATGGTAAAAATAACATGTCAGTATAAGATCTCAGGTCAGTATGAGTAAATACCAAACGTACTTTTACTTTTATCTAAGTGGTGAAAAAAATTCAGAATTTTGTTTAAGAAAAGAATTGCGCTTTTTTCTGAGACCCATGGCGTTCTCATTTTTCAGGATCTGGGACTATGTGAGGGCTTATTATTTGGCATCTTGAGGTGTTGTTTTTAATTATACCATTTTTGGGTAGATGTGCTGTTTTTATCGCCTGTAAGGCCCGTTTCACACGTCAGTGAAAAACACTGACGTTTTTCACTGGTGTGTAAAACACGCACATGTCCCTCCGTGTGCCGTGAATCACGGCACACGTGGGTTGTCTAAGTGCAATCCGGGCTCCGTTCTCCGTGGCCCGTGATTGCACTTAGAGATTAACTCACCTGTGTCCGCTCCCGCTCTCCATGGTGCTGATCGCTCCCGCGGTGCAGCATCCGGTCGGCACTGACCGTCGCAGCAGCTGCTTCCGGGTTGGCTGTGTCGTGCATCATGAATATGCGTGACAGTAATGAGCCGGCTCAGAAGCAGCAGGCTGCACGGGCTGCAGAGGACATTGCTGGAGCCGGGTGAGTAAAAATGATTTTTATTTTAAAAGCACATTTTTTTCTGGCACGTGTCTCACGGATCACACCACTGCGTGGTCTGTGGGACATCAGTGATACCAAAAAAAAATGGACATGTCTCCATGCGGCAATCACGGACACGCGTGAACGCTGCACGGAGACATGGTCAGTGAAAAATCACTGATGTGTGAGCAGACCCATTCATTATAATGGGTCTGCGTATGTCAGTGATTCTGGTACGTTTAAAAAAAAGCAGAAACGTACCAGAATCACTGACGTGTGAAAGAGGCCTTATTACATTTTAATACAATGTTGCAGCGACAAAAAAATATATAATTTTGGCGTCCATGTATGGACCCGTGAAAGCACCCTTAGAGGTGCAAAACGGTACCGTCGTCCTCATGCTCTCCTCCCTCCGCTCCCCTATGTTTGTATCATGTGTCTGCATGAAGCTTTATTAAAAATCAAGTTAAACCGCAGAGTGCTGACAATCTTTCTTTTTGAATACCTATAAATATGTATGCTGAATTTTGAGCAGGCAATCAAAATTGCCAAGAAATACTTTTTACATTCTTTTCTAGCAACTTTTATATTCCAGGTACTAATAAGTAACAATAGCTATAACTGTATTTGCAGAATTGTCAGCAGTCAATTAAAGTTGCTAAGAAAAATTTTTTACATACTTCCCTAGCAATTATTTATGCCAGGCACTAACAAGTAACAAATAACTGTGTTTGCAAAATTTTGAACAGGCAATTAAAATTGCCAAGAATCACTTTTTAGCTATTTGCCATACAAGCGTCATCATGCCAGCACCTCCTTGATCCTGGAACCTTTCCCACAGCGACTTTTTGAAAAAGACCCTGATGGATTGTATCGTCCCTAGTGACAAGACGCCTATCACTATTAAAAAAATATTTTTTGTATATACACCAAATAAATTCCACCATTGCATGAACTTTTAGAGAGTGCAGTGAGTTATTAAGTTGTGATTTTTAGGCTACCCCATTTTCACGTGCACCTCGACTTCTTCCGAGTGCAAAAAAATTCTCTTTACTTTGCAGAATTTTGAGCAGACAATTAAAATTGCCAAGAATCACTTTTTAGATATTTCCCTAGAAACATTTTAGGCTAGGCACTAATAAGTAATATTACCTATAACTGTGTTTGAAGAATTTTGAGCAGACAATTAAAATTGCCAAGAAACATTTTAAACATACTTCCCTAGCAACTTTTTTAGACCAAGCAGTAACAAGTAGCAATACCTATAACTATCTTTGCAGAAATTTGAGCAAGCAAATAAAATTGCCACTATCCACTTTTTAGATACTTCCCTAGTAGAGATGAGCATACCTGTTCAATAAAGGTTCACCAGTTTCAAATTCAGTTCGTTTGGGCTTGGCAAACCCGAGTCCCTCCCCCAAAAGTCGGTAATGTTCGCTTATGTTCGTTTTCCACCCCTGAATACTGGCCATGTTTCCAAAAATGCAGTGCTGTTTAACCCCTTCACCCCCGGCCACTAAAACACCCTAATGACCGGGCCATTTTTTGCAATTCTGACCAGTGTCACTTTGACAGGTTATAACTCTGGAACGCTTCAACGGATCCTGGCGATTCCGAGATTGTTTTTTCATGACATATTGTACTTCATGTCAGTGGTAAATTTAAACCGATAATTTTTGCGTTTATTTGTGAAAATTTAGGAAATTTTGCAAAAATTTTGAAAATTTCGCAATTTTCAAACTTTGAAAATTTATGCCCATAAATCTGAGAGATATGTCACACAAAATAGTTACTAAATAACATTTCCCACTTGTGTACTTTACATCAGCGCAATTTTCAAAACAAATTTTTTTTTCGTTAGGAAGTTAGAAGGGGTCAAAGGTCATCAGCGATTTTTCATTTTTCCAACAAAATTTAGAAAATAATTTTTTTTAGGGACCACATCACATTTGAGGTGACTTTGAGAGGCAGAGGTGACAGAAAATACCCAAAAGTGACCCCATTCTAAAAACTGCACCCCTCACTCTGCTCAAAACCACATCCAAAAAGTTTATTAACCCTTTAGGTGCTTCACAGGAACCAAAGCAATGTGGAAGGAAAAAATGAAAATTTTACTTTTTAACACAAAAATGTTACTTTAGCCATAAAATTTTCATTTTCACAAGGGAGAAAAGAGAAAGTGCACCCTACAATTTATTGTGCATTTTCTCCTGAGTACGCTGATACCCCATATGTGGTAAAAATCAATTGTTTGGGCACACAGCAGGACTAGGAAGGCAAGGTGCGCCATTTGAATTTTTGAACGCAAAATTAGCTGCACTCATTAGCGGACGCCATGTCGGGTTTGAAGACCCCCTGAGGTGCCTAAACAATGGAGCTCCCCCACAAGTGACCCCATTTTGGAAACTAGAGTCCTCAAATATTTTTTCTAGATGTTTGGTGAGCACTTTGAACACCTGGGGGCTTCACAGAAGTTTATAACGTTGAGCCGTGAAAAGAAAAAAATTTTTTTTTACTACAAAACGGTTGCTTCAACTAGGTAGCTTTTTTTTCCACAAGGCTATCAGGAAAAAATGCACCATAAAACGTATTGTGCATTTTCTCCTGAGTACGCAGATACCTCATATGTGGTGGAAATCAAATGTTTGGACACACGGCAGTGCTCGGAAGGCAAGGAGCGCCATTTGAATTTTTGAGTGCAAAATTAGCTGCACTCATTAGCGGACGCCATGTCGGGTTTGAAGACCCCCTGAGGTGCCTAAACAATGGAGCTCCCCCACAAGTGACCCCATTTTGGAAACTAGAGCCCTCAAATATTTTTTCTAGATGTTTGGTGAGCACTTTGAACACCTGGGGGCTTCACAGAAGTTTATAACGTTGAGCCGTGATAAGAAAATTTTTTTTTTTTACCACAAAACGGTTGCTTCAACTAGGTAGCTTTTTTTTCCACAAGGCTATCAGGAAAAAATGCACCATAAAACGTATTGTGCATTTTCTCCTGAGTACGCAGATACCTCATATGTGGTGGAAATCAAATGTTTGGACACACGGCAGTGCTCGGAAGGCAAGGAGCGCCATTTGAATTTTTGAGTGCAAAATTAGCTGCACTCATTAGCGGACGCCATGTCGGGTTTGAAGACCCCCTGAGGTGCCTAAACAATGGAGCTCCCCCACAAGTGACCCCATTTTGGAAACTAGAGCCCTCAAATATTTTTTCTAGATGTTTGGTGAGCACTTTGAACACCTGGGGGCTTCACAGAAGTTTATAACGTTGAGCCGTGATAAGAAATTTTTTTTTTTTTACCACAAAACGGTTGCTTCAACTAGGTAGCTTTTTTTTCCACAAGGCTATCAGGAAAAAATGCACCATAAAACGTATTGTGCATTTTCTCCTGAGTACGCAGATACCTCATATGTGGTGGAAATCAAATGTTTGGACACACGGCAGTGCTTGGAAGGCAAGGAGCGCCATTTGAATTTTTGAGTGCAAAATTAGCTGCACTCATTAGCGGACGCCATGTCGGGTTTGAAGACCCCCTGAGGTGCCTAAACAATGGAGCTCCCCCACAAGTGACCCCATTTTGGAAACTAGAGCCCTCAAATATTTTTTCTAGATGTTTGGTGAGCACTTTGAACACCTGGGGGCTTCACAGAAGTTTATAACGTTGAGCCGTGAAAAGAAAAAATTTTTTTTTTACCACAAAACTGTTGCTTCAACTAGGTAGCTTTTTTTTTCACATGGGTATCAGCAAAAAATTCACCATAAAATTTATAGTGCATTTTTTCCTGAGTACGCAGATACCTCATATGTGGTGGAAAGTAATTGTTTGGGCGCATGGCGGGGCTCAGAAGAGAAGGAGCGCCATTTGACAGCAAAATTGGTTGGAATCATTAGCGGACGCCATGTCACGTTTGGAGACCCCCTATGGTGCCTAAACAGTGGAGCTCCCCCACAAATTACCCCATTTCGGAACTAGACCCCTCAAGGAATTTATCTAGATGTTTGGTGAGCCCCTTGTACCCTCTGGGGCTCCACAGAAGTTGATAACGTTGAACCGTGAAAATTATTTTTTTTTTTTTTAACCACAAAATTTTTGTATCAACCAGGTAGCTTTTTTTTTACAACAGTTTCAGGAAAAACTGCGCCATAAAACGTATTGTGCAATTTCTCCTGAGTACGCAGATACCTCATATGTGGTGGAAAGTAATTGTTTGGGCGCACGGCGGGGCTCAGAAGAGAAGGAACGCCATTTAACTTTTCAAACACACAGACGCGGTACAATGATCGGCCGCTGCAGGATGCACGGTCGGATGAGATACAAAAAGCGTTGGGGATACGGAAAAAAAAAAAGGTCACGCCAAAAATTGAGCAGGGATGCAGATCCGTTATGTGCATCCCTGATCAGCGCTCGGCGGGACGCACGGACGGACGCGATACAAAAAGCGTCGCAAATACGGAAAAAGTCACGCCAAAAATTGAGCAGGGATGCCGATCCGTTATCTGCATCCCTGATCAGCGCTCGGCGGGACGCACGGACGGACGCGATACAAAAAGCGTCGCAAATACGGAAAAAGTCACGCCAAAAATTGAGCAGGGATGCCGATCCGTTATCTGCATCCCTGATCAGCGCTCGGCGGGACGCACGGACGGACGCGATACAAAAAGCGTCGTGAATACGGAAAAAAGTCACGCCAAAAATTGAGCAGGGATGCCGATCCGTTATCTGCATCCCTGATCAGCGCTCGGCGGGACGCACGGACGGACGCGATACAAAAAGCGTCGCAAATACGGAAAAAAGTCACGCCAAAAATTGAGCAGGGATGCCGATCCGTTATCTGCATCCCTGATCAGCGCTCGGCGGGACGCACGGACGGACGCGATAAAAAAAGCGTCGCAAATACGTAAAAAGTCACGCCAAAAATTGAGCAGGGATGCCGATCCGTTATCTGCATCCCTGATCAGCGCTCGGCGGGACGCACGGACGGACGCGATACAAAAAGCGTCGTGAATACGGAAAAAAGTCACGCCAAAAATTGAGCAGGGATGCCGATCCGTTATCTGCATCCCTGATCAGCGCTCGGCGGGACGCACGGACGGACGCGATACAAAAAGCGTCGCAAATACGGAAAAAAGTCACGCCAAAAATTGAGCAGGGATGCCGATCCGTTATCTGCATCCCTGATCAGCGCTCGGCGGGACGCACGGACGGACGCGATACAAAAAGCGTCGTGAATACGGAAAAAAGTCACGCCAAAAATTGAGCAGGGATGCCGATCCGTTATCTGCATCCCTGATCAGCGCTCGGCGGGACGCACGGACGGACGCGATACAAAAAGCGTCGCAAATACGGAAAAAGTCACGCCAAAAATTGAGCAGGGATGCCGATCCATTATCTGCATCCCTGATCAGCGCTCGGCGGGACGCACGGACGGACGCGATACAAAAAGCGTCGTGAATACGGAAAAAAGTCACGCCAAAAATTGAGCAGGGATGCCGATCCGTTATCTGCATCCCTGATCAGCGCTCGGCGGGACGCACGGACGGACGCGATACAAAAAGCGTCGCAAATACGGAAAAAAGTCACGCCAAAAATTGAGCAGGGATGCCGATCCGTTATCGGCATCCCTGATCAGCGCTTGGCGGGACGCACGGACGGATGAGGTGTAAAAATGGACAGGATACAAGAAAAAAAAAAAAAAAAAAGTTATACTCACAGTACCAGGAGGATCACTGACCAGAAGAGCTGCAGAGGAACAAGAAGGCAGTGAGATGGACAGCTTTACAGGAGCAGCAGGCAGGACGTTGAACAGATCAGCAGAAGGACCCAGCGATGGAGGCAGATGTGATCGGGCCAGTGAAGACCTCGGACGACCCGTGAAGGCAGGTAAGAGGACGTCGGGGGGGAGCAGAGGGGGATGGGGGGGGATGGGGAGAGGGGGGGCAGATGGGGGGGGCAGAGGGAGAGCAGAGGGGGCGGAGAAGCAAAAGCAGAAGGAAGGAACCTTGGAAGCAGATGACAGAGGAGGCAGGCAGAGCGCGTGGGGAGCAGATCGGGATGCCGGGGGGCAGATCGGAGCGTAGGGGGGGGCAGATCGGGGCGTAGGGGGGCAGATCGGGGGGGGCACGGGCAGGGGCCTTCACGGGAGCGCGCAGGGGCCTTCACGGGAGCGCGCAGGGGCCATCGCCGAAGCGCAATACTTACCATTGGAGCAGGCGCGGTGACAGCAGAGGCGGCGTCTGCGGCGGCAGCAGCGGTGGCGTGGTACCAAAAGTACCAGCCACACCACGCTGCAGACATGTTGGGGGAGGGTCCCCAGACCAGGACAGGCCTGGGGAGGGCGGCCACCTCCAGATCAGACCGCCCCACTGCACACTGATTGGAGCGATTGCGCGTCATAGCACGATCGCTCCAATCAGTGCTGCAGGGGCTGGGGGCGACATGTTTGAGGTCCACCTATGATATGCTGCAGCAGCTGCGGCATCTCATAGCTGGATCTCACAGGATCGCACTAATTCCGGCATTATTTTTGCCGAAATTAGTGCGAACGATGTGGTTGGCGGTTCAGATTTGAACAGCCAATCACATCGATCGCCTATGGGGGGTGGCGATGCCACCCCCCCTGGGGTCAAGCAAAGGTCCCCTGCTGTAAGAAACAGCAGGGGACATCATTTGAAAGCCGTTGCTATGGCCACGGCAATCAAATGAAGTTTAGGCAGTAAAATTACGTCCCTGGTCGTTAAGTCACGTTAAAATAGGACGTAATTTTACTGCCCGCGGTCGTGAAGGGGTTAATGTGGGGATGTGTAAAATCAGTGGAGGAGGCAGGGACACATTTAATAATAGAAATAGGGATTACAGGTAATTGAGTGAAAAACAGTTGCCAGTGAGGCATTCAAATAGGTACTGCTGCCTGTTCCAAATTACACAGGCCAACACATTAATAGGTATTGTTAGTGCAGTATCTACATATTGTATCTTGCCTTTACAAAAATTAAACACCGCTCTGGGTATTATAACCCCGTATTATTGGTGATCTTAAAAAAAATGTTAGTGCAGTATCTACACACTGCATCTTGGCAATTTAAATTGCCTTTAGAAAATTTAAAAACATCGCTCTGGGTATAACCACGTATTATTGGGGGAAATAAAAAAATTGTTAGTGCAGTATCTACACACTGTATCTTGGCAATTTTTTATTGCCTGTAGTAAAATTTAAAAACACCACTCTGGGTATAACAACATATTATTGGCAGACCTAATAAACTTTTTAGTGAATTATCTAAAAAGTGGTTATTGCCATTTTTCTGGTTCTGCTCTAAATGGTGCACTGAAGTAAATTTATAGGTAATTTTAGTGGTGTCTGCTGAGAAATTGCTATTGAACAAGGTAAAACAGTGTTCTTCTAACTTTTAGTAACTAAATAATTTATCTTTTGTGCCACATGTCTAACAGGTGTGGGCATAGGGTTGCAAAACATCTGTTTCAAATGGGAATGACATATTAACCATAAGCTATAAATCACAATGAGATTGTTGTACAAATGGGAATAGGCGGTGTGTTAGAGGTGTTCTGTTAGTCAAAGGTCTAGTGAGCACACGCAAGCTCATCCTATCCCAAGAGAAATGAGAACAACTTATGTTAGTGGACAGCCTACTGTACTTGATTTTTTTGGCAGCTGCACATCACTTCAGCTTCGAAATGAGGCTGATAAACAGCAGGTGCTAGAGTAGCTGGCAAGCGCTGCATCAAGTGGCCTCGACTTTTTCCTGCACCTCAACATCACAAACAGTTCATTGCTCAGAAGTGCCACCCCAATTATACTTGTTTTTCCCCATGTCACAAATCTCTAACTGGCAAACAGACTTTAGGGAACCACACATGGACGAGTCTGCAGAGCTGTTCACATATTCTATCCTATGGACATCAAAAGTCTGCTCCAAAGATTCCCAGACTCAAGAGGAGTAAAACATCTACACTGATGCCCAAAATCTTTGTTGGTTGGAGCTTGTCCTGAATGAAGTAGGGTCTGAGCAGGATCCCGACCTTCATCACCTGACGTTAGCTCCCTGGAGTGGAGGTGATGATGATGAGACTCAGTTACCTAAGGCACACACTTACTGTTATGTGATGTCAGGTCAGGAAGAAGAGGAGTGGGACAGCAAAGAGCCTGACAAAGTTGTAGATCCCACTTGATGTGAACTCAGAGGCATGCAGGTGTGTAGCTCAGCAGATGAGGAGGAGAAGGGGAGGAGGAAGCCAAGGATATTACATTGGCAATTCCCATACAAACACATAGTGAGGCAAATATGATAAGCACTGCATCCTCAGCTAGAATTCTGACTGTGGCCAGCAGTGGTAGCGGGTGTGCAGTTTTCAGGAAGTGTTGCCAAACCTGGGCCTTTTTTAAGACTACAAAAGATGACCCAACTTTTGTTATCTGCCAACATTGTAAACAATGACTCAGTAGAGTAAAAAATTCAAATAATTTGACTACTACATGCATGAACAGGCACATGCGCAAGCAACATGCGTCACTGTGGGAATCTTACTGCGTTGAAATGCAGACTATTGGGTCTACCCAACCACTGGTCACCAAATCATCTGCATCTGCTGTTCTTCCTCCTCCTGCATCACTGTTGAAACTATTCACACACAGGTCTCCGACTGCAGAACCTCCACTTGTTTACCTGCTACACTCAGAGTGAGTGAGAGCCGATCAGCTGTTACGGAAGTGAGCATGCCTGATGTTTTTGACCCATGTGAGACACCGAGGTCCCATCCTATGTGTTGCATGAACCATACCTCCCTGCTCCAATAGTCTCCAATATTGTTCTCCAAGTTGTGTCTTGTCTGTAGTGCCAGATTTCTGGGAGTAAGAAGCCTACGCTTGTCATTCATGCATCTCTTGATTTTTTTAAAATCGAAATACCAGTACACATCCTATGTGTTGCATGGACCATACATCTCCGGTGTGCAAACTCACTATGGGCAATTGGGGGTAGGCCTTTATGCCACTGTCTAGTTGTCTTCCTGAAAGGTTTTTAATCTTTAAAACTTCAAGATGGGTCTCCAAATTGTCTTTTGTCTGTATTGCCAGGGTTCTGGGTGCAAGAGGCCTATGCCTGTCACTCATGCATCTCTTAATTTTTAATGAAAATGAAAATGTTATTGTTAAAAACAGTGCCACTGTTTTGTCTCCAGAAATAGGGGGATAATTTTTGGTGGCTTGATAAAAAGTTATTGTAATTGCCTAATGATTTTGTGATTAGCGAACCAGTTGCTGACCACAATAAAAGGACATTTTTTCACTTCTGGTGAAGAGGCCATTACTTTTTCACATTCAAATTGACATTCAAAACAGTACACTACACCTGTTTTGTCTACCTATTAAAGTGATTATTTTGATGGCTTATAAAAAAGCTATCGCTTCATCATTTAAGAAAGTGCAAAGCTCTTAATACCCCTACAGGGTTGCACCCAACTGTGTGAAAATGCTACGACTTCTTCCTTTTCCACCACCTGTCTATAAACATCAGCAATGTATGCATTTGCTCCCTCAAAAAGTATAATTTTAAGACCTTTTCATCAATTTAAGTAGTCTAAACAGTCTGATGCTGTAGTATGTTCTTAAATAAGCTGGGTTTTTTTTTTACCTCTGGTTGCCATCTCTTTTCCCCCAGCCAGATAGATGGAAATAATTTCGACATAAAATAGACTGGGTTTGCATTACAGAGCTCAAAACATGTTCTATTGACTGCAATGGGGAACTCCCGGTGTTTTACACATACCTTCCATGGAATCAGGGGCTTTTCAAGACAAATAAAATTATTGGGGAAAATTGGCAAAGTTGCGAATTCAAAATTGAAAAGATCTAATCATCTGTTACCCTTCAAATCCATATGCCACTGAATAGAGAATCAATCGTTATTTTTTAGCTCAGTATACACTTATTTTAACAAATGTAAATACACAGAAGCATATGGCTTATGTTGGAAATTCTTAGGTGTCCATATTTTCTAAAGAATGTTAAGAAAATTTAATCAAGAAAACCCCATAAGTATAAATAGGATTTCTAGTCCATTTTCTGGAACTAACGGTATTTGCATTCTTTCATTTAGAGGATTTAGAACTCTTTGCTTTTGAATATAAACATTATATACAGTAAGATCATTATGGTAACTAAACATGATAGGTGGTCTCTCAAGCTCCACTAATCTGCTCAAATCGCATAGCAGGAAATTACTAACCCTTGATGATTTGGGCTAAATTCTGTCTAATTCAATAATACTTGGAATCAAGCAACAACTGCAGTACAATAGAACTAAAACTTATCTCTGCTTTATAATAATCCTGTAAATGCATATAATATGTTCCCTAGTCATTTTAGATAATCGTTTCTACAACAAAACTTTAAACATGTTAGTGTAGTCTGCATTTACCATAAATACAAGGTCATGTCCAAAAGAATATTCTAGTTGGTGTTTGCTGAATAATTATTTTACACAACCTTCTTAGAACAACTATAAAATAATTTATATGTAATTAAATTGTAAGCAATACATGCCTTCTGAATTAGCAATGAAAGAAGAACATTTTTTCAACATAGCAGTTGTTTGTCACAGTCTATTACGCCTTTTAATTAGAGCAGCACCATTCCCAGTTGTGAGAGTATTTCTATTATAAACTTCTATTTGCAGAGGTTTATGTGATTCAACCATAACAATTCACAGCAGGGTAAAACGTGGAATAGAAAGTATCGACCTAAAGGTAATTTTTTAACCAATTCAGAGAGAGGATAAAGGTGAATTGGATGGCTTAGCTCTTTTTGTGATACTTTTTTTTATTATTGACGTTAACAAAAGACGCTGAGAAAACACAATCCTATTGGGAAATCCCCAAGAGATACATATTTCAATAGAAGTACTGTTCAGAGATCTTCGGACAACTGTACAATTCGCTCACTGCCTTAAAAAGCTGAAAGTACAATGGTATATAGGGATGACAATATAAATCTATGTTTCAAGGGCAACTTATCCACAAAAATATTTGAACAAACCCAACAAAGCTGCATCTTCTGTTAGACAATTCTGTGCCATCAATTTGAAATCTAATAGTGGCTTAAAATGTGAAATTAATTTGACAGTAGTCAAAATCAAAGGCATATAAAAGGTATCTCAACTAAAGCATTTTCAATGTATTTTTTAACGTTTATTGATGGATATTGGAGATATTGTATGAAACAATAAAAATCACGGCGAGAGCACTTAATATCAGTATTACTTGCAGACTTAACTTTGTTGGCAAACAGAGTGGAAAGCTTGTGAGTTGCAGCGTCAGGCAAAAATGGCAGAGCATGGATTAATGTCAAGAGACGAGCATTATTTTTACAACTTCTATTGTAAATACTGCCTTATTGTTTGTCATATTTTAAGTCTGTTAAGGCCACTTTACACGCAGCGACATCGCTAGCGATGTTGCTGCCGATCGCACCCGCCCCGTCGGTTGTGCGTCATGGGCAAATCGCTGCCCGTGGCGCACAATATCGTTAGTCCTCGTCACACATACTTACCTGCCTAGCGACGTTGCTGTGGCCGGCGAGCCGCCTCCTTTCTAAGGAGGCACTTCGTGCGACGTCACAGCGACGTCATACGGCAGCCGTCCAATAGAAGTGGAGGGGCTGAGAGCAGACGAAAGAAACACACGCCCACCTCGTTGCTGGAGGACGCAGGTATGGTGTTGTTCCTCATTCCTGGGGTGTCACACGTAGCGATGTGTGCTGCCTCAGGAACGACGAACAACCTGCGTCCTGCAACAGCAACGATATTTGGGATTAGAACGACATGTCAACGATCAATGATTAGGTGAGTAATTTTGATCGTTAGCGGTCGTTCGTACGTTTCACATGCAACGACGTTGCTAACGAGGCTGGATGTGCGTCATAAATTCCGTGACCCCCAACGACATCTCGGTAGCGATGTTGTTGCGTGTAAAGCCCCCTTTATTCTACAAATATGTTCAACCTATACAATAATGGTAGTGTTACTCACTGGTGCAGACTCCAGTGCCTCATCTCTGCAGATGGTTCCGTTCCTCTACATGTCAGATGTCTGTTTTCTATGCAATTAATAATGCCTACCTACTCCATTCCTGTCTGAGAATTGCTGGACCAGGGCCATATTTGTTTGTTGGTTTTTGTTATTTTTTTTTCCACAAGAATGATAAAATCATATATTATTTTCTACTATTTTTGAAAATTATTGCTAAAGTTTTGCAAGATGCAATTATTGCTAAAGTTTTGCAAGTCATTGCAAGAGAGAGAGAGGACCCCACTGACCATTAGACCTTACACTCCACGACAGAGAGAGAACCCTGCTGACCATAAGAAATCACACTCTTCAGGAGACAGTGTATCTTGCTGATGGTTAGAGCTTACACTCTATAGGAGATGGAGGATCTTGCTGATCATAAGAGCATACACATTACAGGAGAGAGAGAAAGAAGACCCCATTTACCACAAAACCTTACACTCTACAAGAGAGAGAGAACCCCTACTGATCATAAGACCTTAAATTGTACAATTATTATTGTACATTTTTTTTCTTTGCCTTTATGTACCTTGCTAACGAAGCCTATGATTAAAAACCAAAGAACACCGTTTCTAAAATTCAGAGAGTAAATCATTACGTTAAGTTGCCATGGCTATGGCTTCACAATGAAGTTTGGTATTGGAAGGTCACAAAGTTCTAATACTTACAAAGTCATCCCCTGCTAGGCTGAAATGGAGAGTCATAGGGAAAATGTCAAAACAAATGAGCAAGAACAGTCAAGATCTAAAATGTGCCACTTCTAAACACATTTTATCACATTTCTAAATTAGTTATGTACACAGTGAAATAATTCACTACAAAAAGCAGTCATAATTATCACTTCCAGATGAATTACAGAGCCCTGAGCTAGCATAGGGGACTTCATTACGTAATTTTTCTTAAAGTCCCAACAGTTGGCTTAGGTTACTCAAAGCTAGCTAATATATTAAATATTTAAAGACAAGGCTTCACAATGTATGCTCTTGAAGTTCCAATGGGAAAAACATTACAGGTTTAATTATCAGACACTGTCATCTAGTGTCTAAAATAAAAAAAAATATGCAGCGCTAAGCATTAGTGAGTACACCCTAACAGATTTGTAAGAAAACCTTTATTTTCCTTTCAATAATCAACATTTTCCTTGGGATACCTTGCTACAATATAATCTAAGAAATATGGGCCATTGATTGGAGGCAAAATTTGTTATTTTGCACACCCAAAAAAGTGATTTTCCTAACAAATCATTTAAGATCACGTTTCAAAAATAAGTACACCCCATTGAAAGTCTTACAAGCAAAGCTAAAGTTTTGATTGCACAACTGTAATTAACAAGAATTTAAACACAGGTAAGTCTAATTATTCATTAAACCCCTGTCCAGCACCTAGTTGACTGTAAAATGCCATTCATTAGCAAAGAAACCCTCTTCCCAATTTCATGCCATTGGCAATGTCGCCACAAGAAGAGAAATGTCACAAGACTTGAGAAAGAAAAAACAATTTATACAAGAAAGGTGAAACCTACAAAAAAATCAGCACAACTTTACTTATCACTGAAAATACTGTAGCAAAAGTGATGCAAAAATGTATCAAATATGCTGCAACCATCTCATAGGGAAGTCCAAGCTGACTACAGAAGTTAAAAACTTAAACAGGACCATCTTCTGATCAGGTTTGAAGAAAATAAGCATACAAGTATGATGTAGTTAGCTAACAAGGTTGAGTGTTCCCCATGACACAATGCGGCATACACTGCAGAGAAATGGCATGAATGGCTGTAACCGATGAAAGAAGTCTCTTCTAAAGCCGATGCACAAAAAAGCCTGCCTACATTTGCCGTGGCTTATGCTGAAAAATATTAAGATTACTATAGGGATGAGACCAATATAAATGTGTGTTGAACTGATGGCTTAAAAACTGTATGACATTGCAAAGGTTGAGGAGTATAAAGAAAAATGCATTGTGAAGCATAGTGGTGGCAATGTCTTTATGTGGGGCATGAGTGCTTCTTGTGTTCAGGAACTACATTTCATTGATATCATGAATTCCCAGGTGTAACACTCCATATTTACTCCATATTGAAAGATACAGCAAAGATCTCACTGAGAAGCCGCATAAAATACACATCTGAATAAAGTGTGTCTAAGCCTGGAGTCACACTTGCATGGGACTTGCACGTGGATTGCATCTCACTGCCTGAACCGGCCAGCAGCTCTTCTGACAGAAGCGGGTCAGCTGCATGTATTTCTATCCAGCTGCACACTCTTGTCATGAGAAGCGGCAGCTAGTAGGGGCAATGTGATCCTTGCACTAGATACGCTCAAGCAGGGGCATACATAGAAATCATAGGGCCCCAAAGCAAAAGTCTGAATAGGACCCCCCCACCCGATAAAAAAATACAATAAAATATTAACATAATAAACAGCGCACGTCTGGGGGGACATACATATTTTTGGTGAAAGGTAAGTAAAATACCAAGCCAAATACACAAAGAGAAGGTGTGTCACCCCAAGTAATGCCACTCCAGCTTCAGGGATGCCACAGGACCTTCTTCTGTGTATTTGGCGACAGGTAAGTAAGTTTTTATTATCGTGACGCCACACTCGGTTTGTGGTCAGGGATTTGGGTGACCGCCACTGCAGTTTTTAATGGATGTCTGGGGCTGATGGGGTCTGCAGTCAGATGGTGTGGCCTCCCGTGAGTGAGGCTGGCCCCAGGGGCTCGGGTGTGTAGAAAAACAGGTCCCAGAATAACTCAGGCCGAGTCCAAAAGTCTTTCAACTGCTCTTTGCTCACTTTTAGATGTTTCTGTGAGCTGACCTGGGCAATGCTGTAATAAACCAGGTGAAACCAGGTATCCTTTGGGCTAATCTGAGGTTAACAGGTAGCTCGCCGTCCTAGCACTTCTGTTTTTGGGTAACCTCTGCCCTGAAGTACCATGGGGTCTATCCAGAGAGTCACAACTGCCTTTTCTCCCCTGTGTTCGGTCCGTTTGCCGGCAGCGTGGACCAAGGAAAATGGCTTCAGGCTCTGTCTCCTTTATGGGTCCCTGCGTTGCTGCTGAGGCTCGGACCTGTGAGGTTGGTGAAGCACTTGTTGTTCCACTCACCAGCAGGTTTAGCAGATAGTTAAACTAGAGTCTGCTCTAGGGACCTGTAACCCCGTGCGTGCCTAGTCACCAGGAGCACCTCTTTCCATGTCCTCCTGAGACCATTCTCCCCTGCCAACTGTCACTACACTGCGCAGGGTCTGACTACTGGCAGTGCGTGTGTTTCCTAACAACTGGCGCACTCGCTCCACTACCAGACTGGCCCTCCTCTCTTTCCTTACAGCCTCTGCACTTTAGCTCCCAGGCACTCCGCTTCACCTCTTGAAAAGAATTGAAAGCTAGCCCTCTCTGGAGACTACCCAAGGGTCCCCTCTAAAGGTGTGGGAGACCGGGTTGCTATGTGTCTGTGCGTACACACCTCATTCTGGCCTTTAGGATTACCTGGAAGTACTGTCCCAGCATGGGTGCAGTACTCAGTGGTGCCTGACCAGGTCAGGGGCGCCACAGATGCCCGGGGTCTTGTCTTCCCCTGGTAAATGGGCCCTAAGTAAGGATGGAGAGTATGAGCGCTAAGTCAACACCCCTAACACTAAATGAAGAAGGAAGACATAAGGAAACATTACAGGGAAAACACGACTACAATCACCAGAGGCCTGATAGATAGCAAAAGACAAACACTTATCTAATGTATAGGCAGCAACCCCAGTAGTCTCTGGAGCAACAGGAGATGACTTGCAGACCTCAGCAAGGAACAAACTATAAGGCGCACTCAACCCACCTCAGGGTCAGGTTAATAAAGGAAGTCAGAGGATAGCAACTGAGAGGCAGGATGACAGTTCGCCAAAGTCATAGAGTCTGCATGCTGCAGAAACAGGGAACTGTCAGATAACAACACATGCTGCCAATATCTGTGATCTTCTAGCATATGCTGCCACTGGATTGTCAGACGGTCATAATACCTCTGTGACAGGCCATGACACATCTGTGAATTCTGCCCACTGTATTTTATAATTATTATAATATCCTGCTGCAGAGTATGCATACAAGAAACAGCTGGCAGTTGTCTGTGAATTTGAAAACTCTGTGATTCATCAATCATTTTAGCCAGTTGAAAAATTATTGATTGCTGTGTGAGAGAAACAAAATTTTAATCTTGTAGTTCTGATACCTTTTAGTGGCTAACTAAAATAAAATAAATGATGTTACAAAGCAAGCTTTCGAGACTTCTCAGGTCCCTTCATCAGGCATAGTATAAAAAAAATATCTGACACAAATATATACACAAAGAGCAGAGGCATGATATAATAAAAGAACATTTAAATAAACAAACACTGAGCTTAGAGAGTGAATCCTTAATTAGCTTTCATTAGTGGTGTGAAAGTTTTATTGTCCCAATATACATGTAGGATGAGAGAGCTTGTGCCCTCACCATCTCTGGACTCCTCAAATTTTGTAGTTTGTCATAAATCCTCCTGACAGATTGAGTCCTGTGTGCACAGAGTTAAACATTGTAATACATTTGCATTACCAGACCCTTCGATAGTTCTGTGATCTGAAGTTATCTTTTAATATGACAACTTTCATGTGGTTTATGTTGTGTCCTAACGCACAGAAAAGTTTGGCCACAGGTAAATGGGCTTTTTGTCTGTAATTATGTGACGATGAGTCCTCATCCTTGCTCTCAGTCTCTGTTCTGTTTCTCCAACATAAAAACTCCCAATAGGACATATAGTGCACCTGATTATGTACACCACATTAGAAGCAGAACATGTGAATGTCTCAGGTATTTTATAATGCTTCAGTGGGAACCCTAGAATGCATACCTGGGGCCTCGCAGGCCTGCTAGGTCATTTTTTTCTGTGGTAGATTTCTATGGTTGCGCATTCTAGTGTTAAGGATCTGTACCCAGTCTTTGGTCTCTACATGAGAGTATGTTTTGCAGATGTTTACCTTGCAAAGATAAATTCCTCTTGGTATTTCTGAGGGCATAGAACTTATGATCATGATGTTTCATAAATTAAGATGTTGCCTGTAACACAGCAATGGTGGATCTTTGAATATGACTGGTTATCCCTGTGTAGAACATGGTTAAGTTTCTTAGCTGTTTTTCTTAGTACCTCAAGCTGTAAGTTTTAGGTCACCACCAGAGGTACATGACTATTTTCCTTTTTTTGTTTTTATTAAAGTAGTTCACTTCTAGTGGTCCTTGTGGCTCTAATGATCTGATCATCAATAGTGGTGGGGTGGTAACCTTGGTTTAAAAATAATGATACATGGATGTCAAAGAGGTCCTGACACTCACAGTCTAATGAACTGTGAGTGCTTTTAATCCAATTAACCTATAGGGCACATTTCAGTCCATCCAAAGTCTTCATCAACAATGAAAAAGGAAAAGGTTGTACAAAATATATATAGAAACAAAGCAAAATGACCTCATCAATGACATTTTCGAGCAAATGGCACAAAACAGTATAATATAAATCTATACATTTTACAGAAAATGATAAATAATACTCATACACAGGGGGTGAAATAAGTATTGTACACATCACCAATTTTCTAAGTAAATATATCGCTAAAGGTGATATTGACATGAATTTCTCACCAGTTGTCAGTAATAATCTATCCAATCAACACAGACAAAGAAAACAAACCCAGGATGTCCATAAATTAAGTTAAGTGTAATAATGAGAAATGACAGGTAAAAAAAGTCATGAAAAGTCATGACACCAGCTGAAATCTATCAATATTTAGAAAACAATGCTGCCCCTTAGTGAAAAATAATATCAGACTATTCAACTGATGGTCTATAAAAAGGTATCTTATTACCAAGGTGCCACACAAGAAACATCTCATGATAGGTTAAACCAGTGAATAGTCTCAAGACCTTCACAACCTTATTGTTGCAAAGCATACTGATGGTATTGGTTATAGAAGAATTTCTAAACTACTGAAGAATCCAGTGATCACTGTTGGGACCATAATCCAGAAGTGATAAGAATAAAATGTAATCAGATACCTGTCACAACCAGGTGCTCCCCACAAAATTCTAGACAGAGAAATAAAAGGAATTATCCGAAGAATTGTACAAGAATAAGGGGATTGTTATATATATATCATACAATACGATGACAGTGGAACCTTGGTTAACGAAAACAATCCGTTCTGGGAGTGTGCTTGTTAACCAAGTTACTCATTCAGCAAAGCAAGATTTCCCATAGGAAATCATTGCAATACAGACAATTCGCTCCACAACTTGTTAAATGTCTCATCCTGGTCCCCTATTGTGCCATTCCACACATGTACAAACACACACAAACTCACACAAACACACACAAACACATGCAAGCACTCATGCACACGCACATATTATGCTCACCTTACCTTCTGTTCCATCGCCGGTCTCCTGGGACTTGCTGTTCGCTAGTACGGGCTGTGTATCAGGTTACCATCATGACGAGGGAGGAACTTCCGCACCCAGAGTGCTGACATCAAAGGCAGGAGCCACTTGCCTCTGATTGGCCAATGCGCTGCCTTTGAGTAGCGGCTGACAGCGGAAGTTCCTGCCTCGTCGTGATGCTTGCCGAAACACAGCCTGGAGCTGCGGACTACAGGACCCAGGAGGCCGGCGATGGAATGGGAGGTACACATATTATGCTCACCTTACCTTCTGTTCCATCGCCGGCCTCCTGGATCTTGTAGTTTGCTGTGAGGATTCCTCCCTCGTCGCAATGTACCGGTGAACTACAAGAACCATGAGGCCGTCAATGGAATGGAAGGTAAGGTGAGCATAATACTGTATGTGTGTGCGTGCGTGATTGTTTGTGAGTGTTTTGTGCGTGCTTGTGTGTGTTTGTGTGGACTTAAAGAGTGGGTTAGAGCGCGGTAGATTTACGGAACCGGAAGAGTGTGCGGTGAGTATTTTGCTCGTACAGCAAAGCTTTCTCGTAAACCGAGTTACAAATTTACAGAAAGGTTTGATTGTTTAGCGAAATTCTCGTTAACTGGGTTATTCGTTAAGCAAGGTTCCACTGTAATTTCATTATCTGTATTCAATCTCTTTGGTTCCAATGTTTGCAATGTGTGAATGCAGAAAGCCTCTCTTTAGAGAAGAATCTTTTTAATATTATTGCCCCTCCTAGAGGGCACTGCCTGCTCAATAACTTAACATTTATGGTGAGCTACTGAATGATTTTTTTCTTTAAAATGAAATGAATGTGGCAACAGCATATTCCTACATCTAATTGTCGATTTATGTTTATTGATGCAGATACCTTCTCTCCAACAAACAGTGGCATGTAAAAGTTTGAGCACCCCTGATAAAAATGACTATTATTGTTATTGTGAACGGTTAAGCAAGTTGAAGATAAAATAATCTCTAAAAGGCAAAAGGTTAAAGTTCCTATGTATATTAGACAAAAAAACAATAACAAATATTTTCATTATTTGCATTTTAAAATTAACAAACTGGAAAATGGGCAAATGCAAAAGTTTGGGAACCTTGCATGGTTAGTACCTTGTTGCACACCCTTTGTTAAGTATCACAGCCTGTAAATGTTTTTTGTGGCCAGCCTAGAATCTTGCATTTCTTCTTTGGAGGGATTTTCATCTATTCATCAACTGGAAAAGTCTTCCGGTTCTGTAAGATTCCTGGGTTGTCTTGAGGTCTAGTGTCAGAAAATACCTACTTCCTTTCAATAACATTTTAAAATTTATCTCTTTATTCATATACATTAAAAAATCCTCAAACCAAGACAAACAACAAAAATACATATAAAGTGAAAGTTTAAGAAGGTGTCTAGATCACTTTACTTCATACACTTGAGAGGTGGAAGGTAGAGGAAATATCACACTCTTGGAAAAAACATTAATACTAGAGGGGGACGAATCGAAATATAACCATGTCCTTAATCTCACCCTCACAAGGACTTCCCCTGCCTGTCAATGGAGTACATCCTTACTTAACCGATGCCCCCATTCCTCGGCGGCTCGCCCTTGTGTGTCCCTTCTCTTTCCCTCTCAGACAATAATCAAAACAAGTCTCTATAGTGAAAAAGACCATCTAAATCTCTGGCACCTAGTACATATGATACATACATTGACAGTATTTCCCAGTGTGGGCTATCCCTCAGTCTCTCTCCTGCCTGGCAATGGAGTACACCCTTATTTTTCCAGTTCCCCCACTCCTCGGCGGCTGGCCCTAAAGAAACCCTTATAGTCCTGGTTATTTTCCTTATAGTCCACAGATTTTCAATGATGTTCAGATCACGGTACTGTGAGGGCCATTACAAAACCTTCAACTTGTGCCATTTGAGGTAGTCTATTTTGGATTTTGAGGTGTGTTTACGATCAAAGAAAAGCCCAGAAGCCACTTAGGAACACTGTAAAATGTGGATCTACCACTACTCTGCTGGAGATACGACACACGTCCAGGAGAAGTATAATGCAAGGTGGTTTAATTCAACATATTTCGAAGTGTACCCCGCTTCTTCCTCAGGAAATCCACCAGATTGACAGGCAACAATAGTAACACAGTCCATACATAAACTGCTGGTTGTTCAAAACAAGGGCACCAAAACAAGACACATGACAATGAGTCACGGTTGAGAAGGTGAAAAGGGGCGTATAGTCTGCACATTGTTTGATACATATACAAATACATTTTTCTATTTGTTTTCAAAGAAACCATCCTCTTTTTAACTTCAGCTTTTTTACAGATAGTGTTATGTTTTCTCCTCTCTACCCGTGAAATGTTCCCCATGCCATTGGCTGCAAAACAACCCCAAAGCATGATTGATTCACCCACATACTTAAGGGCTAGTGAGATTTTCTTTTTTTGAAATTCTGTGCCCTTTTTTCTCCACACATACTTAATCATTGTGGCCAAATAGATCTATTTGAACTTTATGGGCCTGCAGGACTTGTTTTTTTCCAAAATGCGTCAGGCTTGTTTACATATCCTTTTTCACACTTCTGACTGAATTTTATGGTGAGGACGCAGGAAATGTTTAGAGGAGGCTTGGGTTTTCTAAACCTGTGAAATTTGCATCATCTGGCCTTTCTTAACAATGATCGTGAGCAAGCCATAGCCTTAACAGACTAATTAAGGTCTGAAACCTTGGTCAAAGTTATCTGAGCACACAAATCTCCAAGATGGCCTAAACCTTTGCATTGGACAAATATCCATTTTGTAATTTTTCAAATATAAAATATGAAAATATATATTTTTTACCAAAAATACTAAGGAAATGTGTCATCTTTAACTTTATGCTTTTTAGAGACCTTTTCATCTTTAAATTGCTTAACTGTTCACAGTAACAGTAATTTTGACCAGTGGTGCCCAAACGTTTACATGCCACTCTATAGGAATCTGAATGGACACAATCAAATAAAGCACATTTAAGGATTCACAAGTAAAAAAAACATTGATTTGAATAAGTGTCCTATATGTGGATGGGAAATGTATTATAACGTTACAACATTGTGCACAATTTAACCCCTTTACCACCAAGAACATACTGGTACATCCTTGGCTGCCACCCTCTGTTACCACGGGCTCTGGCAGCAAGCCTGCAGTATTAACTGCACATATCTGCTGATCTGATTAGCAGACATGTGTGGTTAACAGGCGCGTATGGATCAGAGATTCACCTGCTCTTGTTAACTCCTTGGATAGCAATGTGAAATACTGACAGAGCAATTTAATAGGCCTCAGCGGGGATTGTACATTTCCTCGCCACCATCGGTGACCCCATGATGCGATCATAGGGTGCCAATGCTTGTCATGGTAGTGCAGAATAAGCTGAGGCTGCCATGACTCACTTACTATGGGAGGTGACAAAGTACCGACACTCAGAGGAGATGAGCATTTCTGCTGATCAGAGCAATGCAGCTGTAATCAGCAGAAATGCACAGGCGAGATGACTGTGCAGTGACAAAGTCCTCTAGAGGGACTAGTAAAATAAATCAAAAATGCAAAAAATAAGTTTTTAAAAATATAAATTAAATTAAAAAAATCCCTAAAGTTCAAATCCTCCTTTCTCGCTATTGAAAATAAAACAGTTAAAAAATAAAATAATACACACATTTTGTATCACTGCATTCAGAAATGCCTGATCTATCAAAATATAAAATCAATTAATCTGATCTGTACACGGTGTGGCGAGAAAAAATTCCAAACGCCAAAATTATGTTTTTTGGTTGCCACAACTATTTTTTACAATGCAATAATAGGCAATCAAAACAGCAGATCTACACAAAAATGGTATAATTAAAAACATCAGCTCAAGATGCAAAAAGTAAGCCACCACTGAGCTCCAGACCCCAAAAATGAGAACACTACAGGTCTCGTAAATTGGCTACAAAAGCGTTATCCTTTTCTTGGACAAACTTTTGAATTTTATTTCACCACTTAGAGAAAAGTAAAAGTAAACATGGTTGATACATACAAACTTGCAACGACCTGAGGAATCATACTTGCACATCAGTTTTACCATATAAGTGAATATAAAACCAAACCATTGTGGAATTTCACTTTTTTCACTATTTTTCCGTACTTGGAATTTTTTACCCGTTTTCCATTGCACAATATGGTAAAAGTAATGATTTCTTTCAAAAGTACAACTTGTTATGTAAACCATAAGTCCTCATGGGGCAATATTGTTGGAAAATTATAAAGTTATGGCTTTCGAAAGAAGGGGAGGAAAAAACAAAAATGGAAAACGGAAAATCGCCTGGTGGTGAAGGAGTTAAGCAATGATGTGTACCATTTTTTTGATAGAAAAATTTGCCATGGTATTCTTAAATCACTGCCCATATATGCATCGAACCAGATTATTCTTAATGTTTTTCAATTAGTGGATTAGATCTTTCAGTGTAGGATCTCTGAATACTAATATGTTGGGAAATGCCTGTTGTAAGATGTGCCAATGTTAATAAGCTATCCAGTCTACATGCAAATTGATCAGATGAGAATCTCTTACAAACAAAATTCTCATAGAGTTATCGTCTATTACCCTGCCACACTTTCGATTCTTATTGCATTTCAGCTAGTCTCTGTTCACAGAATGATCAGTCACTATCCTGATTCTTTGAAATTGCAATTTTGATGTTGCAATCTTGATTGACCATTTTTGTCAGTACATTTTTTTTAAAAGATCAGTGTATTATATGTTGTCTCTATGTTTTATTACTCTGGTGTAATAAAACGAATGATCTTATAATCATATGACAGTGTAAATTTTAATTAATTAAATATGTCATTAACCAGAAATTATAAGTGGAGTATACGTGATGGCCAAAAGAGCTATTGCAACATTAACCTGCCGCATTTATTGGTGTGTAATGTGTCTGTGTCATTGATTTGACAAAAAGGTGTGCCAAAACAGACCAATACACTTGCATGTGTCAATTTAGTGTAATAATTTGTCTGCAGATTTTTGCTTAAATCAGATTAGTTCTTCATACCCAAAAATTACAATGTACTCACATTCCAGAAAATAGGAACATGGCCTAAAATTGTTGCAACAGCTTAGAGTATAGTACTGTGTGTGTCGTTGTCAAATTAGAATATTAAAACAAATATGCAAAAAGTAAAATGCATGTAGAATTTTCTCAAAATTCACTTTTTTATGTACAGTTGAAAGCAGAAGTTTACATACACTATCTAAAAAGACACATATTAATGTTTTTCTCACTATCTGGCATGAAATCAGAATAAACTTTTCCCATTTAAGGTCAATTAGGAACCAAAATTATTTATATTTGCCAAATGCCAGAATAATGAGAGAGAGAATGTTTTAAGGCATTTTTATTACTTTCTGCAAAGTCAAAAATTAACATATACTAAGAGTACTATGCCTGTAAACAATATGGAACAGCCCGTATGATGATGTCATGTCTCTGGAAGTTTCTGATTTCTTGGCAACATCTGAGTTAAGGCTCTTTTCCACTTGCATACCACTTCCGAAGCAGGAGCATTGGAAGCAATATGCTAATGACCCTCTGCTGGGGGTGTCAGCCAAGGGTCATGCGACTGTGATGCGATCTTGCGATATCACAGCCTCAGAGAAGATGGAGGGAGCACTTTCTCCCCATCTCCTCCACTGCCTGTCTCTGCATGCATTGCACTACAGTTGCATAACATGGTACAGTGCGATTTTTCACACATGTAAGCAGAGACTCGGTGCAAAATGCAGCATGCTGCAATTGCACCGAGAGCCCAATTTTTGTGGAGAATTAACAGTACAGAGGAAACTGCCTCATTGATTAACACTGGTGCGAGTGCAATCAGACTTTTTATCGAATCGCACTTGCACCAGGAAATCGCAGATGAAAAAGAGCCTGTAATATGAGACACATCTATTGATGTATTTTAATGCACACCTGAAACACACTGATTCTTTGTGTAGCATCATGGGAAAGTCAAAAGAAATCAGCCAAGATCTCAGGATGAGAATTGTGGACTTGCACAAGTCTTGTTCATCCTTAAGTGCAATTTCCAGATACCTGAAGGTGCCTTGTTCATCTGTACAAACAATTATATGCAAGTACAAACAAGATAGCAATGTCCAGACATCATACCACTCAAGAAGGAGATGGGTTGTGTGTACCAGAGATGAAAGTGCTTTGGTCAAACATGTGCATATCAACCCAACAACAAAAGCAAAATACCTTGTGAAGATGCTGGTGTGGTGCCCTGGACAAGCCAGGTCGTCACAGAACTACACCAACACACCCCACACACCGGTTAGGCACACCAAAGCCAAACACAAAATCCTTGTTGCCTTCCTCCAGGGGCTGATGCCCACACCAGGGGGTGGGCCAGGCGGTTGGTCCCGCCCACCGAGGAGTTCACAGTCCTGGAGGCAGGAAAAGAAGAGAGTTGAGAGTTTGAAGTGAAAGTGAGAGGACGTAAAGTGGTAGTGGAGTAGTCTGAAGGTGGTCCGGGTGTGTGGCCCGGACGGAACAGCAAGGTTGGCAGACGGTGGTGACCGTCTGCAGGAGAGGCTTATTGGAGCCAACCGCAAGGACCGTGGATGGGTGGTGGCCCGGCGGTACCGGATCGGCGAGCAAAGAGAAGCCAGCACTATCCGGCAGGGCTTACGGACCCCGACAAGGCTAGGAGTCGCCGTTGAATTTGTCAAATCCGTTAGCGAAGGGAACCTCCTGGGTTTCCCAGCACTCAAGTCCCGATTGAAGGCAACCGCTAAAACCGTAAAGGGAAACACAGTCATCGCCAAGGCTACAGTTCCCAGGGCCAGAGCCTGCAGGCAAAAGGGGCTCCCTCAGCATCCATCCAAGCTGGGGAGCGGGTTATCGGTGGGAAGCCATTGGAACCGTAACACAACACAGGTGCAGGGAAAGGCAGTCACCATCAACCTGCCAGGAGGAGAAACACCGCAGCCGTCTGTGGGACCCGTCCATCCAGCCGTTTGTTTTACCGGAGACTTTGCATTCATCATTGGCTGAGTGAGCATCACCGTGCCGTGCGGCACAGTGCTGCCCCCGCGACCCAGCACCTCACCAGGCCCCGTAACCCGCCTGCCATTCCTACCCAACCCTCACTGGGCCCCGGGACAACCAACCCCCCTACCCACGGAGGGGAGAAACAACATCCAAGCTGCTCCCTGTCATCGCTCCCGGGATCCCCGTCCAGAGCAGCAGTGGTGTCACAACCTCACCACAACCGTGGGTGGCGTCACGGAAAATATCCCTAAACCAAACCACCCCCTTTTACTCACGGGCGAGGAGCGCCGCTCGAGTCCCCGGGATCCGGCCCACCGCTCGAGCCACCACCGAGCAGCAGCAGCCGCAGCAGCCGGACCCGAGCAGTGGGTGAGTGCAGCGTCCCCTCCTCCGCCCGCGACACTGGATGAAGCTGGTAAGGTTGTGTCATGCACAGTGAAACGAGTAGTGTATCAACATGGGCTGAAATGCCACTCTGCCAGAAAGAATCCATTACTCCAAAATAACAAAAAAAGCCAGATTATTGTTTGCAAATGCACACAGGAACAAATACAGAGACACACTGCCACACAGAAAGAGAAACACATAGACACACAGAGAAAGAGACACACAGAGACACACACAGACAGAGAAACACAGACAGACACAGAGACAGACACACACAGAGAAAAACACGGAGACACACTCAGACAGTGACAGACACAGGAACAGACACACAGAGACAGAGACATGCAGAAATACAAAGCCACACAGAATGAGACCCACATAGACAGACACAGAGACAGACATATACAGAGACAGATAGAGACACACAGAGACAGAGACACACTGAAACAAAGACACACAGAGACGTACACAGAGACAGAGACACAGACAGACACAGAGAGACAAATAGATAAGGACAGAGAGACAGAGATACATACAGAGACACATAGAGACAGAGACACACAGAGACAGACACACGGAGACAGACAGACACACACAGACACTCAGAGACAGAGACACACAGAGACACACAGACACAGAGACACACACAGAGACAGAGACACACAGAGACTACTACAGAGACACACAAAGACAGGGACACAGAGACATACACAGAGACAGACACACACACACAGACACACAGAGACACAGAGACACACACAGAGACACACAGAGAACCACATAGAGACAGAGACACACAGAGACAGATGCAGAGTCAGAGACACACAGAGATCGACACACACAGAGACACATACAGAGACCCACAGAGACAGAGACACACAGAGGCAGAGAAACAGAGTCACACAGAGACAGGCACAGGAACAGACACACAGACACAGAGACACACCGAAACATTCACAGAGACACACACACAGAGACACAGACACAAAGAGATATAAAGACCCAGAGAGACAAAGACACACAGAGACAGATACAAAGAGAGACAGAGACACATAGACACACAGAGAGAAAGAGACATACACACAGACACACAGAGAGAGATAGAGAGAGACAGGCAAACAGAGATAGAGAAAGAGACAGCCAGAGAGGGAGACAGACAGAGAGGGTGACAGACAGAGAGCGAGACAGAGAGAGGGAGTGTAAGTGGGAGAGAGGTAGAGTGAGAGAGACACTTAGGTACTATCCCGGGCAACGCCAGGAACTACCACTAGTACATAGATATCTATATATATATATATATATATATATATATGTATATATCTATATCTATATATATATATATATATATATATATATTGTGTGAGCAAGGATGGTTGACCTTAGGGAGATCAACATCCACCACTGCGGAGACACCATCACGTGTTTCTCAACGCAGTGATTCTAGAGCAATGCCCCCTGGGAAATATTCAAAGCAAGAAGGCCTGCGGAGACACCATCACATGTTTCTCAACGCTGGCAGGAAACTAGCCAGGTCTTTCACCGGGAAGGAACAACCACGGGAAGGGCAGTCTCCAGTCAAAGAGACCACCTATGCCAAACATGGTATCCATCCACAGACAGCCGTTTCGGAGTATTTGCCCCTCATCAGTGTGGAGTAGGAATCTGGCTAGTGGGACATTGCCTAGTAAAAGACTATGTGAGCAAGGATGGTTGACCTTAGGGAGATCAACATCCACCACTGCGGAGACACCATCACGTGTTTCTCAACGCAGTGATTCTAGAGCTGTCTGTGGATGGATACCATGTTTGGCATAGGTGGTCTCTTTGACTGGAGACTGCCCTTCCCGTGGTTGTTCCTTCCCGGTGAAAGACCTGGCTAGTTTCCTGCCAGACATGAGAATCATGTGATGGTGTCTCCGCAGGCCTTCTTGCTTTGTATATATATATATATTGGTGATGAGCAAGCGTGATTGCCAATGCTTGTTACTTGATCAACCATCATAGTGCTCAGCCCTCAACTAGAGTACCACAAGTATAATGGTAGTCAAAGAGAAACTTCAGAAATGTTTTAACTTGAGCGTGCCCGAGCATCTTGATGCCCGATTGACTAACAAACAGTGGCAATCATGAACACTCTTTGAATATAATAAATATAAGTTTTAGGGTCCCATCAAAGAAAAGTTTGCTTTGCCATTGTTAATGGATTAACAAGAATTTGCCAATTTGTGCAGTAAGTACCGTATTTTTATCAGTATATTCTGTATAACAGCAATGCAGTCTTAATTTTATACATAGCCAAAAATACTTTGAAATTGTTCCAAAAAATAAAGTATTTCACCCAGAAAATAGTTGTAATTACATTGGGAAGCTCAAGCGAGACTCGAGTACAGTGCATAATGGAAGTCAATTGGAAACTGGAGCATTTTTAAACTCGAGCGCATTCAAGCACCCTCATGCTTAATTGAAATTGACTAAAGAGCAGTGGTGAGCATGCTTTCTCATCCCTAATGTATATATAAATAAATATATATATATAAGTATTAAGTTTATGGGCTGATCAAACAAAGGTATGCTTTGTCATTGTTAGTGGGCTAACGAGAATTGGGCAATTTTTACACTAATAACCATATTTTTATCAGTATACTCTATATAGCAGTACTGCAGTCTTAATTTTATAAAGTCATGGCCAAAAGTGTGGGCACCCTTGAAATTGTTTCAGAAACTTAGGTATTTCTCCTTCAAAATTACTGCAATTACACGTTTTGTTATCTCATGCTTACTTCATTTTTGTGTATTGGAACAACATGAAAAAGACAAAAAAGCAAATTGGACATATTTTGACACAAAATCCCAAAAATGGGCTGGACAAAAATTACAAGTCTGTCAAAAGATGTATATTAAGCACTTAGATGCAGCTATTACGTTTCCCAGCAATATTTAACAGTTTCATCCAGAAAAAATCAGATAGTTTTCATCCAGTTTTCATCCATACTGTCATCCATGTGTCCGTTTTTATGTTTTTGACGTATTTTATCCATTTTTATGTAACATTCATGTGACATCCATGTGAAATCTGTTTTTGTACATTGTAACATTGCGCCCTGCAACGTGGGGGCTCCATTCACTTGCAACGGTGTGAGGTAGCTTCAGCAACATATGCACACAGTTTCTTTAGAACAATTCCGGCAGTTTATTTAAAAACACTCTCAGCATAAACTGCTCTTAAACATAAACGATCCACGTACCGTGGGCATCCAGTCCATTACAAGTCCATAGTGGAAGTTTAGCAACTTCCCCACTCTCTGGCACCTGCCAGCGTACAGCTCTAGCCAAGGTTCCTTCCAGCACACAGGGCCCTCTGCAGACCCCTGTCTGTCTCTCCTGCCGGAGAGATTCGGCCCTACAGCCCTGGCCTGGCTGCACTCACCTCAGACTCAATATCAGAGCCTTGTGTTCAACCTCCACACAGGCTGAAACACCCAGAGCTCCCGGCTCTGCTCTCGCTTGTTTCCAGTCCACACACTGGACATCTAGAGCCAGTCTCTCTCTAGACTGCCCTAGACACACACCACCCAGGTTCAGAGACAGGATTGCTTTAACCCCTGGAGCCACACCCACAGGTGGTAAGGAGTGTGTAATCAGCATCACACACCCTTCCATGGCTCTGCATGTAATGCAATCCTGTGGAACCACAGGTCCCAGCCAGCTTCACATTGCAGAGCACCCACACTTCTGCAAAACATACCGGCCCTTTGTAATACAGCCGGTTGATACCTCACAACATCTACACTGAAAATTATACCTGGCCGAATAGTTTCTTATATTTAGAACGGAAATGTATGCATAAAAATTGGATACTACATTAATGCTTTGTGTTGGATCAGTTTTTTTTGTCACTCACAGATTTGAATGGGCAATTCTTATCTGAGATTTTAACTAAAGCATTTTAAGCTGCAATATTTTTCAAACGGACACTTTATCTATGAGAAGAATTTGTCATTTGATCTACTCTATTGAGTTGCATTGGTCAATGCGCTGTCCGGTTACTGAGACAGCACATGTCCATATTGTACACTCGTATGAACGAGCCTTTAAGCTAATTGCTAGTGATTGCAGCAGTTGGACACCCTATGATAAACATCTTTTCAGGGAACCTCTCAAAAGGAAATTGTGAAAAGCAAGCAACCCATTAACCCTTTCACGACATATGACGTATATTTCCATCATTTGTCGTGTTCCTTGCTTTGATGTAGCCATGCATGCCGAACCCCCATCTTTCCCTGCACATGACAGCTGATTTGATCAACTGTGGCTATTAGCCAGTTAAACCCCACTGTCAATCTCTGACAGAGAGCACGCCAGTCCCCACTCCCAATAGTCTGCCCATGGTATGAACGCGGTGTGCCAATGGGTTGTGCAAAATGGGAAAATGGCCATGGCAGGAAGGGGTTAAAGCCCTATATATTTATGAGACATGTGACAGGTGACAAATGACAAGAAGCTATCTATTTCAAGATATTTCATATTTTATAAGGGAGAAAAATGGGTATATAAAGTTAACGATACATAAAATATTATTAAATATCAAGTGAAAAATATGTTTGGTATATTTGCCGAAAGAGAAAACATTAACAGTCTTACCTTTTAAGCACATTCTTTCATGAGATGCTATATAACTACCATACACACATTTCAGACCATATTAGCAACTTCTATAAACATTTCAGCATTAAACAGTTTCAGCAAAAATATTGTTCCCAAGACACAAAGAGCTCACATTGCTTTCACCAAGTATATCAAGAAAAGGTCCCATGAGGTTCAAACAGCGTGCTTGCAACATTTCATTTGTTTTATTTCCCTTTCTTTTATTGTGCTGTGTTGTTGGTTTAAATTAAACCTTACTGAAGATTGAATGACTTCTTAATATAACAATGCCTGTCAGGAATTCTTTATTGTGTATGATAAAATGTAAAATCTTTAATTAGCTTCTTTAAGCTAAGATGAGCTACCATGAAATGTCAAAAAGAATAAAACATTATCTTTCATTAAAGATTACTATGTCAATAACTACAGCTTTTCATTGGATTTTTGCTTAATGTTGGCAAATTAAATGACAAATATAGGTGATTAAAGCTTACCATATTTTTAAGACACACTTTTTCCCTCCAAATATTGAGGAAAAGTGGGGGTGCGTCTTATAGTCCGAATGTATGCTGAAGGTGCTGCGGTGGAGCGGGTCATCAGAGGCAGGAGCAGCGCCTACCGTGACCACATGGGGCCGCTCATTAGCCTCTTTTCATATGCACTGCATCCTCCCGACCATCATCTCTCAGCGCTGAAGCCGGCACTGACAGGTGGGTGGGATGATGGGTGGGGGATGCGTGCATAATTAACAGCCTGCCTGTGTGATCATCCCTGGCAACTACAGCCTGGAGTGATCATTTGTGGCTATATTCACTGCCCCCCGCACATCATCAACATAATAATAATAATAAGTATACTCACCGGCCACCGATCTCTGCAGCATCGCCCCATCCTCCTGTCTACTGGCCCGCGGATGTACGTGGAGAACGGTGCGAACAGCGATGACGTCATCGCTGTGCTCACGGCTCCACACAGGTCAGCAGTAGAGATGAGCGAACTGGTCCCGGTTCGGCTCGAGGCCGGTTCGCCGAACGGGGGTCCCGTTCGAGTTCGGCTCGTCGAACGTTCGACGAACTGAACTCGAACGTATAGGCTATAATGGGAGGCAATCACAAACACATAAAAATGCATTATAAATGTACACAAACAGTTAATAAACATTGCCATAACACTTACCGGTCCTTGCGATCCCTTCTGCACTCTGTCTTCTGCCGCTATTCCATCCGATGATCGCTGAATCCTCCCGGTGACCTGCACTGCCAGCAGAGAAGCAGGACCTATCGTGACGTCAAAATAGCCATGTGACCAGTCACGTGGCTATTATCTCATTGGCTACAGACTGGTCACATGACTATGACACGTCATGTAGGACCTGCGAGTGCATCTCTCCGGTACACGGTGCACATATGTGTATCGCCGTGTACCGGCGACATGCTCTAGCACACGGTCGACTCCCCGTTCCGTTAGGGACCGGCTGACACAGCCGATCATTAACGGAGATCACCGTTGCCATAGCAACGCAGTTAGCGGTGACGTCACCGCTAACCGCGGCTCCGAGAGCACCGTTGCTATGGTAACACGTCTGTCAGCGTTACCGCTAGCAGCCAGCACTGATCACTCACGGAGTGAAGGCTGTACGCTGCTTCCCTATTGTAGTGAGCATTGTAGTGAGGATGGAGGTTCCCCAGCCCCAAGTGATGAGCTGGTGAATCTCATCCTCACTACAATCGTCACTACTACTACACTAGAAAGAAAGAAGACAGAAGAGCAGGATCGTGGAGGGCTGACAGGGGGTAATAAAGATGGAGTCTCTAATGTGTCTGTGTATTTATTTCTATTAAAGTATTTTTTCTCTGTGTGGTGTCTTTTTTTTAACCCTTTATTGGAGATTCTTAATGGCCGGGTCAAACGTGCCTGACATTAAGAATCTCTGGCTTAATACTGGCTGGTAAAACAAAGCCAGTATTAACTCATGATTACCCAACAAGCCACCCGGCTCCAGGGCTGTTGGAAGAGTTGGATACAGCGCCAGATGATGGCGCTTCTATGAGAGCGCCATTTTCTGGGACGGCTGCGGACTGAAATCCGCAGCAGAGGCGCCCACAAACCTCGGGCTAACCTGTGCTGCGGATTCCAATCCCCAGCTGCCTAGTTGTACCCGGCTGGACACAAAAATAGGGCGAAGCCCACGTCATTTGTTTTTTAATTATTTCATGAAATAAGTGAAATAATTAAAAAAAACGGGCTTCCCTATATTTTTGGTTCCCAGCCGGGTACAAATAGGCAACTGGGGGTTGGAGGCAGCCCGTGGCTGCCAGCTGTACCTGGCTAGCATACAAAAATATGTCGAAGCCCACGTCATTTTTTTGGTGGGCAAAAAACTTCTGCATACAGTCCTGGATGGAGTATGCTGAGCCTTGTAGTTCTGCAGCTGCTGTCTGCTCTTCTCCATACAGACAGACAGCAGCTGCAGAACTACAAGGCTCAGCATACTCCATCCAGGACTGTATGCAGAAGTTTTTTGCCCCCTGAAAAAATTATGTGGGCTTCGCCATATTTTTGTATGCTAGCCAGGTACAGCAGGCAGGTACGGCTGCCCCCAACCCCCAGTTGCCTATTTGTACCCGGCTGTGAACCAAAAATAAAGGGAAGCCCTTTTTTTATTATTTCATGAATTTCATGAAATAATTAGAAAACAAATGACGTAGGCTTTGCCCCATTTTTGTGTCCAGCCAGGTACAACTAGGCAGCTGGGGATTGGAATCCGCACCACCGGTTGGCCTGAGCTTTCTGGGCCCCACTGCTGCGAATTGCAGTCTGCAGCCACCTCAGAAAATGGCATTTTCATAGAAGCGCCATCTTCTGGCGCTGTATCCAACTCTTCCAGCACCTGCCTGCTATACCTGGCTAGCATACAAAAATATGGCGAAGCTCACGTCCTTTTTTTGTAGTTTTTTTGGCAAAAAAAAATAAAAAATGCTTCCCTGGATTTTCCATTGCCAGTGAAGGTAACACCAAGCAGTGGGGGTTAGCAGCCAGTAGCTGCTTGGATTACCCTTAGCTAGCAATACAAAAAATGCAGCGGGAGCCCATATATATTTTTTTTAATTATTTATTTAAAGAACTTAAAATAAAATGGGCTTCCCTGTATTTTGATTGCTGGACATCACAGTGCTGTAAAAAAAAATCTTTAAAAAAATGACGTAGCGCTCCGCGGTATTTTTGATTCTCAGCGCAGATAAAGCAGACAGCTATGGGTTGCCACCCCCATCTGCCTGCCGTTACCTTGGTTGGCAATCAAAATACAGGGAAGCCCATTAATTTTTTCTATTTAAAAAATAGTTAAAAAAAAAAATGACGTTGGGTCCCCCCATTTTTGATAGCCAGCTAGGGTAAAGCAGACGGCTGTAGCCTGAAAACCACAGCTGGCAGCTTTACCGTGGTTGGGGATCCAATGTGGAGGTCCCCTCAGGCTCTTTTTTATAATTATTTTATAAATATTAATAATTACACAATAAAAGTAGGGTCCCCCCCAAATTGGATCACCAGCCAAGGTAAAGCGGACAGCTGTGGTCTGGTATTCTCAGGGTGGGAAGGTCCATAGTTATTGGGCCTTCACAGCCTAAAAATAGCAGGCCGCAGGCACCCCAGACGTGGCGCATCCACTAGATGCGCCAATCCTGGCGCTTCACCCCAGCTCATCCCGTGCCCTGGTGCAGTGGCAAACGGGGTAATAAATCGGGTTGATACTAGCTGTAAAGTCACCTGAGATCAAGCCCAGTAGTTTGTGATGTCATGGCGTCTATTAGATACCCAACATCATAAACTGTCAGTACTAACAAAAAAAAAAATCGACAAAAGAAATTTATTTGAAAAAACAGTCCCCAAAACATTTCCTCTTTCACCAATTTATTGTAAGAAAAAAAATAAAGGGGTCCCACGACGACTCTGGACCGTCTAGAATATGGGGGGGAGACACTCAGGGAACGTATCCCCCATTTTCTAGGAGTGCGGACCCTTCATGTGAGGAGTGTGGGTGCAATGAATCTGCACTCACTCTCCCCGGGTCCACAGCAGCAGAGTCCATGTCGTAATGGTTGCTACCAAAGCTGCAATGCCCTGCTCATGAGGTAAGGGCATGCCTAATCAGGAGAACTACTGTAGAGGAAACTCTGCTCACTGGTATATAGGTGCTCAGAGGTAATAATAGATAAAATTAGTGAGTAACCTCGGCACTCTAAATCTCCCAGATTAAGTCAGTAAGTCACAATGGATAGTAATGCAAAATCACTCTTTATTGGTCCATATTAAGAAAAAAAATTTTTCATAAGCATATATGTTTTTGTCCAAAACAAGTTACAAATGACGTTTCGGCCTGAGCCTTCGTCAGATTGGACTTATCTGCATGTAATCATGAAAAATGACAATAATCAGTATCACATAAGAGTGAGAGAACAATAACATAAACTCGAACAATGTAGAGGTACAATTGGGATGCAGCAAAAAAATTGCAACACAGCAAGAAATGAAACACATGATACAAATGTCATAATACAGTACAAGGACAATATAGTAATGACAAATATGGGGTCAGAGTAGACTTAGACAGCTCTGGTACGAAAGAGATGTCAATCATAAAGTAACATGTGCAGTAGGTGTAGAGCTACAGTATGCATGGCAGAGCTAATGGGTAGACCGACCATAGAAAAAGAACGGAGAAAAAGTGGAGAAAAAGTGGAGATTAAGAGTAGAAAAAGTGGAGAAAAAGTGGAGCATAAGAGGAGAAAAAGTGGAGAAAAAGTGGAGAAAAAGTGGAGAAAAAGTGGAGAAAAAGTGGAGCATAAGAGGAGAAAAAGTGGAGAAAAAGTGGAAAAAAAGTGGAGATTAAGAGGAGAAAAAGTGGAGAAAAAGCGGAGCATAAGAGGAGAAAAAGTGGAGAAAAAGTGGAGAAAAAGTGGAGAAAAAGTGGAGCATAAGAGGAGAAAAAGTGGAGAAAAAGTGGAGAAAAAGTGGAGAAAAAGTGGAGCATAAGAGGAGAAAAAGTGGAGAAAAAAGTGGAGAAAAAGTGGAGAAAAAAGTGGAGAAAAAGTGGAGAAAAAGTGGAGAAAAAGTGGAGATTAAGAGGAGAAAAAGTGGAGAAAAAGTGGAGCATAAGAGGAGAAAAAGTGGAGAAAAAGTGGAGAAAAAGTGGAGAAAAAGTGGAGCATAAGAGGAGAAAAAGTGGAGAAAAAGTGGAGAAAAAGTGGAGAAAAAGTGGAGCATAAGAGGAGAAAAAGTGGAGAAAAAAGTGGAGAAAAAGTGTAGAAAAAAGTGGAGAAAAAGTGGAGAAAAAGTGGAGAAAAAGTGGAGAAAAAGTGGAGATTAAGAGGAGAAAAAGTGGAGCGTAAGAGGAGAAAAAGTGGAGAAAAAGTGGAGAAAAAGTGGAGCATAAGAGGAGAAAAAGTGGAGATTAAGAGGAGAAAAAGTGGAGAAAAAGTGGAGCATAAGAGGAGAAAAAGTGGAGAAAAAGTGGAGAAAAAGTGGAGAAAAAGTGGAGCATAAGAGGAGAAAAAGTGGAGAAAAAAGTGGAGAAAAAGTGGAGAAAAAAGTGGAGAAAAAGTGGAGAAAAAGTGGAGAAAAAGTGGAGATTAAGAGGAGAAAAAGTGGAGCATAAGAGGAGAAAAAGTGGAGAAAAAGTGGAGAAAAAGTGGAGCATAAGAGGAGAAAAAGTGGAGATTAAGAGGAGAAAAAGTGGAGAAAAAGTGGAGCATAAGAGGAGAAAAAGTGGAGAAAAAGTGGAGAAAAAGTGGAGAAAAAGTGGAGCATAAGAGGAGAAAAAGTGGAGAAAAAAGTGGAGAAAAAGTGGAGAAAAAAGTGGAGAAAAAGTGGAGAAAAAGTGGAGAAAAAGTGGAGATTAAGAAGAGAAAAAGTGGAGAAAAAGTGGAGCATAAGAGGAGAAAAAGTGGAGAAAAAGTGGAGAAAAAGTGGAGAAAAAGTGGAGCATAAGAGGAGAAAAAGTGGAGAAAAAGTGGAGAAAAAGTGGAGATTAAGAGGAGAAAAAGTGGAGAAAAAGTGGAGCATAAGAGAAGAAAAAGTGGGGAAAAAATTGAAGAAAAAGTGGAGAAAAAGTGGAGAAAAAGTGGAGAAAAAGTGGAGCATAAGAGGAGAAAAAGTGGAGAAAAAAGTGGAGAAAAAGTGGAGAAAAAAGTCGAGAAAAAGTGGAGAAAAAGTGGAGAAAAAGTGGAGAAAAAGTGGAGATTAAGAGGAGAAAAAGTGGAGCATAAGAGGAGAAAAAGTGGAGAAAAAGTGGAGAAAAAGTGGAGAAAAAGTGGAGCATAAGAGGAGAAAAAGTGGAGAAAAAAGTGGAGAAAAAGTGGAGAAAAAGTGGAGAAAAAGTGGAGAAAAAGTGGAGCATAAGAGGAGAAAAAGTGGAGATTAAGAGGAGAAAAAGTGGAGAAAAAGTGGAGCATAAAAGGAGAAAAAGTGGAGAAAAAGTGGAGAAAAAGTGGAGAAAAAGTGGAGCATAAGAGGAGAAAAAGTGGAGAAAAAAGTGGAGAAAAAGTGGAGAAAAAAGTGGAGAAAAAGTGGAGAAAAAGTGGAGAAAAAGTGGAGCATAAGAGGAGAAAAAGTGGAGAAAAAGTGGAGAAAAAGTGGAGCATAAGAGGAGAAAAAGTGGAGAAAAAAGTGGAGAAAAAGTGGAGAAAAAAGTGGAGAAAAAGTGGAGAAAAAGTGGAGAAAAAGTGTAGAAAAAGTGGAGATTAAGAGGAGAAAAAGTGGAGCATAAGAGGAGAAAAAGTGGAGAAAAAGTGGAGAAAAAGTGGAGAAAAAGTGGAGCATAAGAGGAGAAAAAGTGGAGATTAAGAGGAGAAAAAGTGGAGAAAAAGTGGAGCATAAGAGGAGAAAAAGTGGAGAAAAAGTGGAGAAAAAGTGGAGCAAAAGAGGAGAAAAAGTGGAGATTAAGAGGAGAAAAAGTGGAGAAAAAGTGGAGAAAAAGTGGAGAAAAAGTGGAGCATAAGAGGAGAAAAAGTGGAGAAAAAAGTGGAGAAAAAGTGGAGAAAAAAGTGGAGAAAAAGTGTAGAAAAAGTGGAAAAAAAGTGGAGAAAAAGTGGAGAAAAAGTGGAGATTAAGAGGAGAAAAAGTGGAGAAAAAGTGGAGCATAAGAGGAGAAAAAGTGGAGAAAAAGTGGAGAAAAAGTGGAGAAAAAGTGGAGCATAAGAGGAGAAAAAGTGGAGAAAAAAGTGGAGAAAAAGTGGAGAAAAAGTGGAGCATAAGAGGAGAAAAAGTGGAGAAAAAGTGGAGAAAAAGTGGAGAAAAAGTGGAGCATAAGAGGAGAAAAAGTGGAGAAAAAGTGGAGCATAAGAGGAGAAAAAGTGGAGAAAAAGTGGAGAAAAAGTGGAGAAAAAGTGGAGAAAAAGTGGAGCATAAGAGGAGAAAAAGTGGAGAAAAAGTGGAGAAAAAGTGGAGAAAAAGTGGAGAAAAAGTGGAGCATAAGAGGAGAAAAAGTGGAGAAAAAAGTGGAGAAAAAGTGTAGAAAAAAGTGGAGAAAAAGTGGAGAAAAAGTGGAGAAAAAGTGGAGATTAAGAGGAGAAAAAGTGGAGAAAAAGTGGAGAAAAAGTGGAGAAAAAAAGGAGAAAAAGTGGAGCACCCTTTGGTACCTTTCATGTGGCACTAAGGGGTGCTTAGCTTTGTATTTAGCCAAAAAAATGAAAAAAAAATGACGTAGGGTTCCCCCTAGTTTTGTAGCCAGCTAGGGTAAAGCAGACGGCTGCAGCCTGCAGACCACAGCTGGCAACCTCACCTTGGCTGGTAATCCAAAACTGAGGGCACCCCACGCTGTTATTTTAAATTAAATAAATAATTAAACAAAAAAACACGTAGGGGTCCCCCAAAATTGGATCACCAGCCAAGGTAAAGCAGACAGCTGGGGCCTGATATTCTCAGACTAGGGAGGTCCATGGTTATTGGAATCTCCCCAGCCTAAAAATAGCAGGCCGCAGCCGCCCCAGAAGTGGCGCATCCATTAGATGCGCCAATCCTGGTGCTTCGCCCCAGCTCATCCCGCGCCCTGGTGCGGTGGCAAACGGGGTAATATATGGGGTTAATACCAGATGTGTAATGTCACCTGGCATCAAGCCCTGGGGTTGGTGAGGTCAGGCGTCTATCAGATACCCGACATCACCAACCCAGTCAGTAATAAAAAAAAATAGACGACAAACACATTTTTATTTGAAAAAACACTCCCCAAAACATTCCCTCTTTAACCAATTTATTAGATTGAAAAACAAATCCAGGTCTGGTGTAATCCAAGGGGTTGCCATGACGATCCACACTGTCCCAGTCAATGAAGAGCAGGATGTTCCCCATTGGCTGGGAGAGCAATGCAGTGACCTGAGCTAACATCAATGGGTCAGCCCAGGTCACTGCAGGGGGGTGACAAGTGCTGCTGTCAGCGAGGTACATTACCTGCGCTGATCTCCAGCACTGCCGACAGCCCCTGTCACTGAGGTCAATGACCGGCGCCTTCACATCAAGTATCGCGAGAGGTCCGTGACGTCACCGCTAGTCAGTCTCGGGTCGGAAGCGAGAGGTGATGTGACAAGCGGCGGCCACGGAGGAAAGTGACAGCGCTGAGGTCGGGATGGCGGGACTTCATCACCGCAGGTAAGCCGAGCGGGGGGGGAGGGGGGGGTTGTGTGTGTGTGTATATGTATGTGTACATGCCGCGGGCAGGAGGGGGCGGAGCGAGCTGAGCGGGAAAGTGTGGGCTTCCTGCACGTAACTAAGATAAACATCGGGTTACTAACCAAAGCGCTTTGCTTGGATACCCGATGTTTATCTTGGTTACCAGCTTGTGGCAGGCTGCCAGCGATGGCTCCTGCACGCTGTAGCTGTAAAAATCCCTGCTTTTTGCTGCTAGAACCGTTCTCGAACGTATCTAGAACTATCGAGCTTTTAGCAAAAAGCTCGAGTTCTAGTTCGATCTCGAACAGCCCCAAAAATCACTCGAGCTTAGAACTGGAGAACCTCAAACCGCGAACCGCGCTCAACTCTAGTCAGCAGTGCTGCTGGCACAGACTGGAAGATGAGCGATGCTGCATGGAGCAAGGAAAGGTGAGTACAAATGTTTATTTTTTGTGTACCACGGAATGCGGGCCACATACAAGGATGAGGTATATAGCAGGATGGGGGCACATATCAGGATGTGGGCATATACCTGGATTGGGGCATCTACAGTACCTGGATGTGGGCACATACCAGGATGAGGGACATATATATATATATATATATATACAAGGATGGGGATCATATACAAGGCAGGAGGATCATTACCAGGATGGGGTACCTTAGTAGAAAATTTGGGGACATTACCCCCATAACAGTGTCAGCAGAAGATCCTCGCCCTATAACAGTGTGTCATAACCACATTTTTTGCTTAAAATTTTATTTTCCTATTTTCCTCCTCTAAAACTAGGGTGTGTCTTATGGTCTGGTGCGTCTTATAGTCCGAACAATATGATAAGTTTTGCATAGTAATTATAGTAATTATAAGTGCAAAATAAACCTTTACAATGTGTATATTTAGGGTGGTGAAAATTAAATCCCACAACTTACACACTTAAAGGGTATCGGTCAGCAGGTTTTCGTTATATAATCTGAGAGCAGCAAGATGTAGTGGAAGAAAGCCTAAGTCCAGAGATGTGTCACTTACTGGGCTGTTTGGTGAAGTTTAGAACCCATGCTTGTCTGATATAGATGTAGCAGAGCTAAAACATTTGGACTTTGTATAACTCCACCGACAACTTCACAGGCAGCTTGCTGCGTACACTGTGAATTGTCAGCAAGCTCTTAATCAGTGGTGGAGGTGTGTCACACAGATTAGCTTAACTGCCTGGCACTCGAAAAGTAATGTTAATCTCTTGTATTCTCTTTTGCCGTATATTATGCTGCTCTCAGACTAAATAAGGGCCTGCTGACTCTTCCTTGTAAGATAATGCGTAGGGAGGTCCAATATATGACTGACAGTGGTTCTCTTATAGAGAACCCAAGAGTGGAGCGAATGCACCTGTGTATAAAGGAGTCAGAAGAGAAAGCTCTCAACTGAACAATTATTATTATTTTTTTATTATTAATATTTATTTATAGAGCACAATTGATTCCATGATGCTGTACATGAGAAGGGGTTACATATGAAATACATACTGTATACCAGTTACAATAGACAGACTGATAAAGAGGAAAGAGGACCTTGCCCTTGCGGGCTTAAGCTCTATAGGATAATGTGGAAAGAACAGTAGATGGGGTGGTGGTGATGCCTCAGCTCTAGTGGTGGTGAGGCAGCAGCTTTGGTGGTGGTGAGCAATCAGCTGAACCATCATTCATATGACAGGCTTAAAAATTTGTGAAGAACAGCAAAACTGTGCTACAAAGGTAGGAATGTAGAAGACAGTTTAATGTCACATGATAAACACCATGGCAAGACTGAGCAAAGAACAAGACACGAGGTAATTATACTGCATCAGCAATGTCTCTGTACTGTTCAAGGTCTTTTAAAGAAAAAACAAGAAATGGACGATCTTAAGGAACACTGACAGAATGGATGGCCAAGGAAACACTGTAACACATAAAAGATGCCTCATACTTATTTCCCTTTAAAATTCAATATGCCCAGCAGTGCAATCAGCTCACAACTGGCGGCAACCAGTGGAAGCTCGTAAAGATGACCAAACCTGAGTTTTGGTTTTCAAATCAAACACCAAATTTTAAAATCAAGGTTCGGGCTCGTGGATTGGATGCTGTGCATGCGAACAAAACTCGTGCGAGCAATGCTGGGCTCAGATACGCTTGGGTCTCAGCGCTGTGCAAGCCGCATGCAGTGTTTCAATGGCGCACACTGGGAGTAACAACAGTGTGCTTTCATGTAGTGTGCAACCAAAAAATATTTTGAAAAACCCGCCCACCCTCTCCCAGAAGTACAGTACTCTGCTTATGGCTGGTTGTATGTGGGTGGAGACTCAAACTGCGAATCAGTGATTTGATCTAGGGTTTGGGTCAAGCTCGAGCCTCTAGAGCTAGACTCATTTGCTGCCGGTGAACCAAGCCTCGACGGAACCACTCATCTCTAGAAACCAGCTACACCCAAATATTGTTTGGAGCAGTCTGGCCAGAAGTTGTCTTCATGTTGTCTTCATGGAAGAACTGTGTCTAAAAGTCATTTCTTCAAAATGGAAATAAAGCCAAGTTATTTAACTATTCCTTAACCCCTTCAGCCCCGGGGCACTTTCCATTTTTGCATTTTTGTTTTTTGCTCCTTTTCTTCTGAGAGCCGGAACTTTTTTATTATTCTGTCAATCTTCCCATATGAGGGCTTGTTTTTTGCGGAACGAGTTGTACTTTTAAATGAAACCATAAATTTTACCATATGGTGTACTGGAAAACAGTAAAAAAATTCCAAGTGTGGAAAAACTGCAAAAAAAGTGTGATGGCACAATAGTTTTTGGGATGTTTTATTCACGGTGTTCACTATATGGTAAAACTGATGTGTGGGTATGATGCCTGAGGTCGGTACGCGTTTGTAGACCCCAAACATGTATAGGTTTACTTGTATCTAAGGGGTTAAAAAAAAAATCACAAGCTTGGCCAATAAAAGTGGCGCACGTTTTGCGCCACATTCCGAAAAACGTAGCGTTCTCATTTTTCTGGATCTATGGCTCAGTGATGGCTTATTTTTTGTGTCTCGAGCTGTCGTTTCTAATGGTACCATTTTTGCACAGATGCTACGTTTTGATCACCTGTTATTGCATTTCGCGTAAAACTTGCGACGACCAAAAAAACGTAATTTTGGCGTTTGGAATTTTTTTGCCACTACGCCGTTTACCAATCAGATTAATTGATTTTATATTTTGATAGATCGGGCATTTCTGAACGCGGCAATACCAAATATGTGTATATTTATTTATTTTTTAACCCTGTAATTTTCAAAGGGGGGTGATTTGAACTTTTAGGTTTTTTTATTTTTTTTATTTTTTAAAACTTTTTTTTATTTTTTTAAATTTTTCTAGTCCCCCTAGGGGGCTATAGCGATCAGCAATCCGATCGCTCTTATCTATCTGCTGATCACAGCTATACAGCTGTAAACAGCAGATTCAGTCACTTCCTGTTTCTCTCTGCTCTCGGCCGAGGGAAAACGAAAGTGAAACTTCATAGCTGCAGGCGTCAACACATGACCCTGTGCTACGATGGCAACCACCGAAAGTCACGTGATCACGCACGTGACTTCCGGTGGGGGCGGCGGTAAGTAAAAATCATGGCCGTGCGCATATAGATCTCGCTGCCAGACTTTGGCAGCGAGATTTAAGGGGTTAAATGTTGCGAGTGGAAGCGATTCCTCTTGCAACATGCAGGCACACATGTCAGCTGTTGAAAACAGCTGATACAGTTAGGTCCAGAAATATTTTGACAGTTACACAATTTTCGCGAGTTGGGATCTGCATGCCACCACATTGGATTTGAAATGAAACCTCTACAACAGAATTCAAGTGCAGATTGTAACATTTAACTTGAAGGTTTGAACAAAAATATCTGATTGAAATTGTAGGAATTGTACACATTTCTTTACAAACACTCCACATTTTAGGAGGTCAAAAGTAATTGGACAAATAAACCAAACCCAAACAAAATATTTTTATTTTCAATATTTTGTTGCGAATCCTTTGGAGGCAATCACTGCCTTAAGTCTGGAACCCATGACAACACCAAACGCTGGGTTTCTTCCTTCTTAATGCTTTGCCAGGCCTTTACAGCCGCAGCCTTCAGGTCTTGCTTGTTTGTGGGTCTTTCCGTCTTAAGTCTGGATTTGAGCAAGTGAAATGCATGCTCAATTGGGTTAAGATCTGGTGATTGACTTGGCCATTGCAGAATGTTCCACTTTTTTGCACTCATGAACTCCTGGGTAGCTTTGGCTGTATGCTTGGGGTCATTGTCCATCTGTACTATGAAGCGCCGTCCGATCAACTTTGCGGCATTTGGCTGAATCTGGGCTGAAAGTATATCCCGGTACACTTCAGAATTCATCCGGCTACTCTTGTCTGCTGTTATGTCATCAATAAACACAAGTGACCCAGTTCCATTGAAAGCCATGCATGCCCATGCCATCACGTTGCCTCCACCATGTTTTACAGAGGATGTGGTGTGCCTTGGATCATGTGCCGTTCCCTTTCTTCTCCAAACTTTTTTCTTCCCATCATTCTGGTACAGGTTGATCTTTGTCTCATCTGTCCATAGAATACTTTTCCAGAACTGAGCTGGCTTCATGAGGTGTTTTTCAGCAAATTTAACTCTGGCCTGTCTATTTTTGGAATTGATGAATGGTTTGCATCTAGATGTGAACCCTTTGTATTTACTTTCATGGAGTCTTCTCTTTACTGTTGACTTAGAGACAGATACACCTACTTCACTGAGAGTGTTCTGGACTTCAGTTGATGTTGTGAACGGGTTCTTCTTCACCAAAGAAAGTATGCGGCGATCATCCACCACTGTTGTCATCCGTGGACGCCCAGGCCTTTTTGAGTTCCCAAGCTCACCAGTCAATTCCTTTTTTCTCAGAATGTACCCGACTGTTGATTTTGCTACTCCAAGCATGTCTGCTATCTCTCTGATGGATTTTTCTTTTTTTTCAGCCTCAGGATGTTCTGCTTCACCTCAATTGAGAGTTCCTTAGACCGCATGTTGTCTGGTCACAGCAACAGCTTCCAAATGCAAAACCACACACCTGTAATCAACCCCAGACCTTTTAACTACTTCATTGATTACAGGTTAACGAGGGAGACGCCTTCAGAGTTAATTGCAGCCCTTAGAGTCCCTTGTCCAATTACTTTTGGTCCCTTGAAAAAGAGGAGGCTATGCATTACAGAGCTATGATTCCTAAACCCTTTCTCCGATTTGGATGTGAAAACTCTCATATTGCAGCTGGGAGTGTGCACTTTCAGCCCATATTATATATATAATTGTATTTCTGAACATGTTTTTGTAAACAGCTAAATAACAAAACTTGTGTCACTGTCCAAATATTTCTGGACCTAACTGTATTTTTAATAAGAGGTAGTAATGTCAGATACTATAACAGCTTTTAAAAAAGGGCTGGATGATTTTCTCAGTGCACACAACATTGTTGGTTTTAAATGACTTAGTGACCAAATGTAGAACTGGTGGAGGAAGGTTGAACTAGATGGACCTAGGTCTTTTTTCAACCCTAGTAACTATGTAACTATGTAAGTGTCAAAGTGCACAAGGCATACATAAAGAAGCAAGATTTAAATAGGAAGGAGAATGGGAGTAGTGAGTGTCAATTACAGACCGAAAAACATGGATGTTAGTTTCATACAGAGAGCGTATATATACATTAAAAACAAGGAAAAAGCAGGTTAAGAGTCAAATGACCCAACATAGTAAATCACCATAGGGTGGTTAAATAGAGTAACCAAACTGCTAGACCATGTAATACAAGATGACAATGAAGATGAATAGAAACAAACATCACAAATATAGAATAGAAGAGATATCAGGAATAATTACCAGGTCTGTGATTGGCAAAAGGAATCAAATGCACGTTTCGCAGCCTCAGTTCTACGGCCGCTTCATCATGGGGGATGCACTTGCACGTTGACTGCCTGGGCAACGTCATGGGTCTGGTTTGTTCATGTGCACCGCTATCTCCTACAGTCTCGGGAATGTTTGCGGCTGCAAGCATATTTCAAGGCTGCACTGTGGCTGTGGGCACCACTGAATTCCTTCCCCCCCATTACCCAATGCAAAGCGGAAATTGGGTAACATGTAGGCTATATGGTATTAGTCCCTTTGGCACAATATAGACATATATATATGCAACAGACCACATATATATTTTTTTGTTGTATTGTAGTCCTATTGGTGCAATACATACCTTTGTATATGTAATAGACCCAAAGCTTGCTGTAGTATATCTCTATTAGTGCAATATTGACCTTTGTATGTGCAATGGGCCTCAAGGCTGCTTTACATAGTACGACCGATTGTGCGATTTCACAATCGATCGTACCCGCCTCCGTCCTTTTTGCGTCACAGGCAAATCGCTGCCCGTGGCGCACAAAGTCGGAAACCCCCGTCACACATACTTACCTCTCGTGCGACCACGCTGTGGGCGGCGAACGTCCACTTCCTGGAGTGGGAGGAACGTTCGGTGTCACAGCGACATCACACGGTCGCCGGCCAATAGAAGCGGAGGGGCGGAGATGAGCAGGATGTAAACATCCCGCCCACCTCCTTCCTTCCACATAGAGCCGGCGGCGGCCGCGGGAGGCAGGTGAGCTGCTCATCGTTCCCGTGGTGTCACACGGAGCAGCGTGTGCTACCACGGAAACGATGATCAACTAAATTAAACGATATTATGGAACCTAGCGAGCAGTACACGACTCACGATTTGTGAACGATACTGCGTCGCTAGGAGGTGTCACACAGGCCGGCATCGCCAGCGATGCTGGATGTGCGTCACAAAAACCGTGAGCCCGACGATCTATCGCACAATAGATTGTCTGGTGTAAAGCAGCCTTTAGTCTTGCTGCAATATATTCCTAGTAGTGCAATCGACCATTATATGTGCAATAGACCCTATTTTTGCTGCATTATAGTTTTATTTGTGCAATATATAAAAAATTTTTTTACATCTGTGTATTAGTACAATATAGCTTATGATCCTTTTTTGTGTGTATTATTCCTGGGCATTATGTAATTTGATTATTGATATTTATTACCTTATTTAGTTATGTGCCTATTTATGTATTGTTCACTCTAATATTTATTTACATATACGCACGCACCTTATTTTCTATATATTGATGTAATTATTTATTCATAGCTTTATTACCCTGTACCTAATTTTGTAATTTTAACTCTTTATGCACCTTTTTGCAGTAGGATTTATCATGTGAGTATTCCATCTCATTATATCTCCTTGCACGCCTCTTTTTAGGATTGTTTTTTGTTGCAGTCACTTTTCCAATTTCAGTTCCACCAATATATTCTAATTTTTTTAATAAAATCATATTTTCAGACCATATCTCGGTTTTTCTTCTCTCTTTTTTTGGTTAGCCATGTTTCTGGGTCTGTGATTGACACCCACTACTCCCATTCGCCTTCCTATTTCAAATCTTGCTTCTTTATGTATGCACTGTGCACTTTGACACTTATCTAATATACAAAGCTGACTGTATGTGTATGTATGTATGTGTGTGTTAATGTCCGCTAAAGGAATCCTCACTGTCACATTTACAATCACAAAATTTTGCACAGACAACTCATTTGACTCAGTGTGAGGTAATATGATTTCTGTGGTGAGACGGATAGAGAGAGACAGATAGACTGACACAGACAGAGTGACACAGGCAGAGACAAACCGACAGAGTCATACAGACTGAGACAGACAGGGAAAGAGACAAAAGAGACATAAAGAGACAGAGACAGAATGAGACAGACAGAGAAAGAGACAGACAGAGAAAGACAGAGGCAGACAGGGAAAGAGACAGACAGACAAAGAAATAGACAGACAGGGAAAGAGACAGACAGACAGTGAAAGAGGCAGATGGAGAAAGAGACAGACAGAAACAGAGAGAGGCAGACAGGGAATGAGACAGAGACAGACAGGGACAGACATGGAAAGAGGCAGACAGAGACAGACAGAGAAAGAGGCAGACAAACAGAGCCAGACAGACAGGGAAAGAGACAGAGGCAGACAGGGAAAGAGAGAAAGACAGACATACAGAGACAGACAGAGATAGACAGGGAAAGAGGCAGACAGATACAGCCAGACAGAGACAGACAGGAAAAGAGACAGGGAAAAAGACAGACAGAGTAAAGGCCACTTTACACGCAGAGATAAATCTTTGGCAGATCTGTGGTTGCAGTGAAATCATGGACATATTGTTCCATTTGTACACAGCCAAAAACTTGGCACTGATTGTCCACAATTTCACTGCAACCTCAGATCTACTGCAGATTTATCTCTGTGTGTAAAGTGGCCTAAAGAGTCAGACAGACAGAGACAGTTGCAGACAGGGAAAGAAACCGACAGACAGGAAAAGAGACAGACAGACAGAGGCAAATAGGGAAAGAGACAGACAGGGAAAGAGACAGACAGACAAAGAAATAGACAGACAGGGAAAGAGACAGACAGACAGTGAAAGAGGCAGATGGAGAAAGAGACAGACAGAAACAGAGAGAGGCAGACAGGGAATGAGACAGAGACAGACAGGGACAGACATGGAAAGAGGCAGACAGAGACAGACAGAGAAAGAGGCAGACAAACAGAGCCAGACAGACAGGGAAAGAGACAGAGGCAGACAGGGAAAGAGAGAAAGACAGACATACAGAGACAGACAGAGATAGACAGGGAAAGAGGCAGACAGATACAGCCAGACAGAGACAGACAGGAAAAGAGACAGGGAAAAAGACAGACAGAGTAAAGGCCACTTTACACGCAGAGATAAATCTTTGGCAGATCTGTGGTTGCAGTGAAATCATGGACATATTGTTCCATTTGTACACAGCCAAAAACTTGGCACTGATTGTCCACAATTTCACTGCAACCTCAGATCTACTGCAGATTTATCTCTGTGTGTAAAGTGGCCTAAAGAGTCAGACAGACAGAGACAGTTGCAGACAGGGAAAGAAACCGACAGACAGGAAAAGAGACAGACAGACAGAGGCAAATAGGGAAAGAGACAGACAGGGAAAGAGACAGACAGATAGAGAAAGAGGCAGAAAGGGAAAGAGAGACAGAAAGGGAAAGATACATGTGATGCCCTGGCCTATCAGGTCGTCACAGGGTATTGTGCAACCTGCCCTTCTGCACAGTATCCGCATCCTCCTTTGTTACGGATCCCTGTTCTTTGGTGTTGCTAAGATCAGAGCCAGTCAAAACCCTAGGAACACTTTGCACCACACCCACCAGACACACCATTGTGGGGCCTGAAGGGAATAGGGCCAGCCACTTGGGAGGTTAGTAGGGGAAGTGAGAAGTGAGAGGAGAGAGAGAAAGTGAAGGAGGAGGAGTGTGGAGTGGTGTCTCTCGAAGTGTGAGGTCACCGTTGTGGAGCAGGGCTCCTTGAGACTACTAGATGGCAGATGTTGGTCTGGGTGTGGTAGGAGCTGGAACCCCGGTCGCAGGGGATCGTGTCAAGGGGCACGGATCTGCCGAGGAGGGCAGCCGGCGGCCTTGAGCCATCTCCGCTTCAAGCATCCTGGTAATTTACCCGACGGGGGTGAAGTCATTAGGATTTATCCCTCACCCGCTCCAAAATTGGGGTACTAGCGCAATGAGGGGATAGGACTTTCCCAAAACACAGTCCAGAAAATCCCAAGCGTGAACCCTGAGAGCAATCTCACTCCGTTAGCCAAACGAGTGAGCACGACCCGACTAGTTCCACACTACAGGGTGCAAAGAGTGAAGAAGGTGCCACGGAAAAGGTCACAGGCTAACAAGCAACACCAAGGACATGGATCCAAGTGTGCTCCCTCCTTGCTCAGAATTCATGTTTACAAGCTGTCAGTGTCAGTAGTCTTGGACTGAGTGAGTACGCAGAAATCATTTCCTCTCCCAACGGCACCCCTTCGCTACCATCATCGGGCCCCGGGGCACACCCCCTACCCACGGAGGGGTCAAACACCTTGCTGCCATACCACCGCCACTGGGCGCTCCCAACAGCAGCGGTGGAACTCCATCTTACCATGCACTGTGGGTGGCGTCACGAACTCCTAACCCCCCCTACATATCCCCCCTTTTACATTCAGGTGTCCGCACGACCCCCCGGGTCCGGAGACCCCTCGAGCCACCGCGGTTCCGGATCCGAGCGTCTCGGCCGCTGACACAGGGGCGGTACAGGCATATAAAAAAGACAGACAAGTAAAGAGACAGAGACAGACAGACAGACAGGGAAAGAGACAGACACAGACAGACAGAGAAATACAGGGCAAGAGACAGACAGACAGAGAGAGATAGAGAGAGAAGACAGACATAAATAGAGAGAGAGAGACAGACACAGAGGAAGACAGACAGAGAGTGGGAGAGAGGGAGAAGGGGAGAAAGACAGAAACACTTAGTTACTATCCTGGGCAATGCCGGGTACTACAGCTAGTTAAATATATTTTCTAAACAGCAATTTTGCTCTTTGTTCTCCTTTTTTGAATTATCTATAGAAGACCTGTGGTTACTTCTCCAAGATGTCTGAAAATACTTCCCAGGAAATGTTATTTAAAATCTCTCTATAAGTGTATAAAAATAAATTCTGTTGAAAGCAAAGGATGGTGTCACGCTCCCCGGGTGCCGGCGCCGTCTCTCACTCATCGCTCCGGTCCCCGGTCCTCCTGTCCACGGCCACACAGCTCACTCTTCCCCCTCTGCATCCTCCATGCTTCCTATCGCCCGCTCCCGACATTCCCTTGCGACCCAGGACACACTGTAGGGCTCTCCTGCATCCTCTGCACCGCTTCCTGCTCTGGTCTCCGGCACTCGGGCTTCGCGCATGTGCATTAGGGCGCGCGCGGTCATTGACCTCCTATTAAAGGGCCAGCGTTCCAGAAACAGGATATTGCCAAATTCAGGTACAGGGTATAATAGGACCTTCCTTCCATGTGGCCGGTGCCTGTTCAACGTGTTTCCCTAAGCTAGGTGTTCAGGTCCCCTCTTGCCTGGTCTCCTATTAACCCTGTATCTTTTGCAGAACCTGTCCTGCTACTCTAACCCGGTCCTGACCATGGTTTGCCCAGGAAGTTTTTCGGTGACTGTCGGCTGTGACCCCACCATCTTCTTCAGCCTGAACCCGTCTCCGATCCTCGTCTTCACCCGCTGACCTCTGCCCTCTTGTTCAGCTGGACCTGGATCCTGCCTGAGGTCTCTACCCGGCACCTGAACCTGAGCCTCATCATCTGGACTATCTCCAGGAACTCCGTGGTCCCAGAGACATTTTCATCCCAGTCTCCTGAAGGACCCTGTTCCTGTACCGTTAGTGCTCCGGCTACCGTGCATCTAGGCCCTCTGGTGGGGTGATCGGACAGTCCCTGTACAGGGGTTAGCTCCGGGTTGCCTCACTGGAGGAGTCCGGTGCACGGCCCAGAGTATCCACCACCAGGACATAACAGATGGTCACATATTGATATGGATCTGATGCCACAGTGAAACGTTGCCATTGTAGGCACTCACTAGTTACATAGCCTCCCATGGTACTGATGTTGGGAGGAGGCTTCATCGCACCTGCAGCATTTGGTGGGGGGAGATAGAACATCAACTGGACCCACATAAGGACTATACAGGACCCTTTATTTCATGGATAAAAAGAAACGATGAGGAGATTGATGGCCCAAACTGACTAGAGATATTTTGATATATCCATATCCCCTGATGAACCCCAAGACGTTGGGGGGAAACGTGTCGGGATCAAGTTAGTCCTGGCAGGATAAGTACTAGGACCACAGGTCCATCATCTTTTGCATAGACCCTTAAATTCATGTTTATTCCCAGTTACATAGCCATATAGGTAATTTTTTGAAACTGAGGATTGAAATTTCAAATATTTACATGAAATTTGGGTTTAATTGTTATTACCATTATTTATGACCTATGACACATGACTGAATATGCACCCTAGCACATTGCACTTGGTGGTGGGTTAAGGTCAGTAATAGTGACAGGGGCAATTAGAGTAAGCCGCCGAGGAACGGGGGGAACCCAAAAAATTAAGGTGTTATTGACCTCCGTTGCTAGGTAGGGTTTAAGATCAGGGAATATTAGATCCCCTTATCTCATCATTATAATACCTGGTTAATAGTTCAAATACAACAGGTGGTGTACACCCTTTGCCCACTGCCCTATATCAGGACCTCACTGAATTATCACAAATCACGACTTGTTGATGCCCTCTTTTATATACTTGGATATTATTCCATTTTTCAGCATTGGTTGAGTATTTTAATAGAATCAATAAATGTTACATTTTAGAGAGTTTATTTTGGTTTTCCAGTCTCCTGAAGGACCCTGTTCCTGTACCATTAGTGCTCCGGCTACCGTGCATCTAGGCCCTCTGGTGGGGTGATCGGACAGTCCCTGTACAGGGGTTAGCTCCGGGTTGCCTCACTGGAGGAGTCCGGTGCACGGCCCAGAGTATCCACCACCAGGACATAACAGATGGTAACATATTGATTTGATTTAGAGTTCTCTTTTGTTCAATCACTTTCTATGTTTTTAATTGCTTAAAATAATATATTACCACTTCTATTTTTGCAAACATTCTTACTTTGCCGCATGGTTTCCACAACTGCATGAAATGTTTGCACAGTATTATAAATATATTTTGACTGCTAAATAATAAGAAATATGGAAAACATTTAAAAATAAGGAATAATCAGCTAGCACTGCAATTTCCTATCTGCTATCTTACTTATAATTGAATTGCACTTATATACTTGTCATTTGTATTAAACTAGAGTAATAATTCAATATTCATCATACTATATACATATATATATATATATATATATATATAAAAATAAATATATACATATATAATTATATATTTATATATGTTTGTGTATATATACTGTATATATATACAGATATATGTACATAGGTATATACACATTTACCAGATTTATTACAAAATATTTATTTTTAAGCAGCTAATAGTATGTCCAATTCAAACAAATAACTTGCTATCAAGTCTATAAAGCCTTTATCCCATATTTCTCTTCCTGAGTTACATAGCCTGCTATGCACTGAAGAAAATGGGAATAAGCATCTTTCGACCACAAACAGATGTGCTTGATAAAGAAAATGTCAGCAAAAATACTAAAGCAATGTGTCACAGCAGCTTTCTGACAGATAGATGGAAAAGGTAAAATATGTTCTATCATGTCCGACAAGGTGTTCTTTTTGAGATTTAAAGATCACTGTGCAACTTTAAACATGTTTGTCACTTTGGCTCTGACTGGAACTATCTGGAGCTTCACAAGAACTTTATCAGCTAAGTGTAAAAGGAAAAAAAAGAAGCCCATTCCTATTTATCTCAGCCAGGTTCCCTTCAAAGCCAACAAATAAATTACAGTGTACATTTGATACAAATTGATTTCTTAACTCAAATAACAATGTTGTCCTCCCAGTCAGACCATGTGTCACTCATTCGCTAGGCTGAGTGAAAGGCTCAATCTGCCTGTGTGACAGAAATAGGCCTGACGCATCTCTCCGAGGAATGCTAATAATCCAGGCCTGGCCTAGGCCTTTGTGGATAGGCCGTGATAAGAAAAATCAGTCCACCCTGTCAAACACTGTGAAGCCCTGATCAGTGTTTGCTGCAACGAGCTGTATGGGTCCTGGAGTTGCCATCCTATTTTTCTCAGCAAATGAGAGGAAAATAAGATCCGACCACTGCAGTTAAGATGCCAGAAACTATGATGAAACTGAAGTGAAACCCATTGAATATCTTGAAGTGATCTTATCAGCTGGTGGAGAAATGAGATATTGGCAGGGGCCGTTCAGTTTCTCACAGCTGAGCAGGTTAATAGGGTTGGGAGACAGGCCACAGGCTAATTTGATTTACTTTGTCTTGATAAACAGTGGCAGTCATCTTGAAGGAAAAATACACATATACAATGTGTCGCCTTTGTTTTGTTTAAAGCACCAGGGAAAATGTACTGTCCTTAAAGCTCAAGGCACCTTCACAGTCTTTCTGCTGAAGCAGCTAAAAGGAATGGAAAGAAAACAATTGATGTAGTTTAGATCATTTACGTGAGTTTAAAGGATGACTTTCACAAGTTTTCAGAAAATAAATATCATACAGAACACAACAATACAACACTCACCCATAGCACATTTTGTGGGAAATATTCATGGATCTACTGTCAAAAAAAGTCTTCTTGGATGTTATATATATATATATATACTGTATATATAATATAGGCTAAGAGGATGTAGACCAGTTCACCCGTGACAGCTCTGAATGAGTAATTCCTCCTGATATCCTGAATATTTCATGGATCAAGATCGGGAGAAGGTCTTAAACAATTTGGAAAAGGAAGAGGTATCCAGCAAATATCAAGAGGTCCGGTTGGCATAAAACTATGGATTTATTGGTAGAAAAATTATTAAAATGTAACAAAGCTGTAAATAATAAGTTGCAGGAAATAGTGCGTTAAGGACAACGCGTCTTGGCTTGGACCATGAAGAATGCAGTTTATACTGCCGAAACACGTTGTCCGTAACGCACTATTTCCTGCAACTTATTATTTGCAGCTTTGTTAAATTTTGATTTCTAACAATAAATCCATAGTTTTATGCCAACCGGATCTCTTGATATTTGCTGGATCCCTCTTCCTTTTCCATATACTGTATATATATATATATATATATATATATATATATATATTGCATGTAAATCAGACAATAAAATCGGTATCAGACTAATATTTCACATTTTGGACACATTAGCCTCTAGCCTTCACACACCCTTCTATACACTGAAGTGTTATTTACAGTATTGTGACATACATGTATGGCATAGGGATAGAGCTGACACAGGAACGGTATTTGTACCATTCCCAGTGAAAGCCGTCTGTTATGGACAAACAATACCAATTTTTATTTCATTCTTGTTTCAAAAAGATGGAATAAAGAGTGATCTAACACAGACAATAAATATATATATATATATATATATATATATATATATATATATATATATACACTCCATTTATGTTCATTCTGCCACCCAAAAAGTGTGATTACAAAACATTACAAAAGTTGTACATTCTACAAAATAGTACCAATGAAAATTACATCTTGCCATGAAAGTAATAAGCCTTCATGCTATCAAAGTATGATAATACAAAAACAAATATTTTTTTTAGTGTATTTAATGTTCTAAATACTAAATAAAATTATATAAATTTGGTATCGCTATAATTCTACTGACCTATAGAACGAAGTTAACACTTCATTTTTGCAACACAATGAATAGTAAAAGAATTTAAAATGTAAAACTTAATGGCATAATTGCACTAAAAAGCTGGAAAATAATGTATATGACCTCTAAATGGTGATACTAATAACTATAGAAGCCCTCAAGTGGTTACTTCAAAGGCAAAATAAAAATGTTATGGCTCTTTGAATGCAACATTATAAAAAAGGGAAACATTTTTTAGTCCTGAAAGTCCTAAATAAAAATGAGCGACACCAATTCCCACACTGCTGAAGCACCAGAGTGCGGGCTAACGTAATTTTGTATTGCCACACGTGCCTAGCCATAAGGCTCTGCAGCTATTAAATCTTACAGATTATTAAACTTTATACAGTGGTGGTCAGTATCTGCACCATCAGTTCCCAGTGGAGTACAGTTTGTAGGGCAGAGTCATATTCCATCCCCAGAGTCATTGGATATTTCACTCTCTTCTGTAGTGAGTAAGCTCTTTTGGTCAGTGGGTTCCACTCGCTCTCTCCTTTAGGCCTCTGCCACACTCACGTGAAAATCACGCACATGCCGCGAGACACGTATTTTTTCTGCGTGTTGCGTGTAGGTAAGTACGTGTCTCTGGTACGTGCGGGCCACGTGTGTTCTCCTTGTGCTATCCGCGATAACACACGGAGAACCGGTAATTTGCATACTCACGTGGTCCTTCCTGCTGTCCGTGGTGCTGATCTTCGGTCTCCAGCCCTGCCGACTCCCCGCTGCTGCTGCTGCCGGCCGCAGTGAAGTGAATATTAAATGAGCATAATGAGTGGTGGTCGGCATCAAGTGACAGCAGCGGCAGAAACAGCAGGGCTGGAGAAGGTGAGTAAAGATTTGTTATTGTTTTCTCTGACACATGAGTTTTCTCCGGCGCATGTCACACGGGACCGCATCCACACTATATCCATGTGCTACGGGTGTGGGCCATGTGACACCCGTGCTGCCAGGGAAAAATGGACATGTCAGCATGTTGGAAAATGCACACACGTACAAACGGACACGGACACACGTTCCGTGTGGTTTTACGTGTGTGTGCCTGCTGCCTTAGGTAGCATTGGTGTACGTGTCTCCATGCCGCCGGTACGTGCAAAAATGTACCAAACACGTACCGCCGGCACGGATGTGTGTCGGAGACCTTAAAGTGTAAACTCTTGTGGTCAGCTGGGTCCTCTCTCTCTTCTGTAGAGTGTAAGCTTTAATGATCAGCTTGGGTCCTCTTTCTCTCTTCTGTAGAGTGTAACTCTTATAATGAGCTGGGTCCTCTCTCACTTCTGTAAAGTGTGAGCTTTTAGGATCAAAAGGATCCTCTCTGTATCTCTCTTCTGTAGAGTGTAAACTCTTGTGGTCAACTGGGTTCTCTCTCTCTTTTGTAGAGTGTAAGCTTTAATGATCAGCTTGAGTCCTCTTTCTCTCTTCTGTAGAGTGTAACTCTTATAATGAGCTGGGTCCTCTCTCACTTCTGTAAAGTGTGAGCTTTTAGGATCAAAAGGATCCTCTCTGTATCTCTCTTCTGTAGAGTGTAAACTCTTGTGGTCAACTGGGTTCTCTCTCTCTTTTGTAGAGTGTAAGCTTTAATGATCAGCTTGGGTCCTCTTTCTCTCTTCTGTAGAGTGTAAACTCTTATAATGAGCTGGGTCCTCTCTCACTTCTGTAAAGTGTAAGCTTTTAGGATAATAATAATAATAATAATAATAATAATTTTATTCATTTATATAGCGCTAATAATGCCATAGCACTTTACATACATTGTCAACTCTGTCCCCATTGGGGCTCACAATCTAGAGTCCCTATCTGTATGTCTTTCAAGTGTGGGAGGAAACCGGAGTACCCGGAGGAAACCCACGCAAACACGGGGAGAACATGCAAACTCCTTTGCAGATGTTGTCCTTGGTGGGATTTGAACCTAGGACCCCAGCGCTGCAAGACCGCAGTGCTAACCACTGAGCCACCGTGCTGCCCTGGATCAGAAGGATCCTCTCTCTGTCTCTCTTCTGTAGAGTGTAAACTCTTGTGGTCAACTGGGTCCTCCTCTCTTCTGTAGAGTGTAAGCTTTAATGATCAGCTTGGGTCCTCTTTCTCTCTTCTGTAGAGTTTAAACTCTTATAATGAGCTGGGTCCTCTCTCACTTCTGTAAAGTGTAAGCTTTTAGGATCAGAAGGGTCCTCTCTCTGTCTCTCTTCTGTAGAGTGTAGCTTCATTGTAAGCTGGATCCTCTCTCTCTCTCCTGTTGAGTGTAAACTCATTTGATCTGCTGGGTTCTGTTTCTCTCCTTTCTCCCACATGTATTTTCTGAGCAATTGCAAGTTTTTCAGTATTAAGATTTAAGGTTGCAAATCAAATGTTGGGGGGAAATTTGGTGAAGACGGCAAATTCAAATTTTAAAATATTCTCTCATTTCTAGTTAAAGCGGGTCTGTCACCAGATTTCAAATTGCATACTATGTACATTATTAAATAGATCCCATAGACTTGATGATGCCTGTTTATTAACTTTAAAAATTGAAGCAAGAATGGCTTTTTGAGCTTACGAATAATGACATACTATGTTTATCATTAGTTGTCTCCCTGCCTTTACGAGCCTGCATCTTTCCCTGCAGATGAAGGCTAAGTTATTTAGCTTTCATCCACCTCTAACAGCTGTGGGTGGAGCGGCCCTCTGCCCTCAGCTGTTCACCTGATGATGCCACCTTTACTCTTGGCAAGGGGATGCTCATTTCTGACCCCTCTTTGATGCACCTTAGATGCAATCACTGGATGCTGACGTGTTGTCATGACAGACGGGAGTCAGCTGATGTCTGTCATCTCAGTACTTCTATGAAAGCCAGCCCATGGTGGGGCATTTCTGTGTATTAAGAAAGTGATCAGACTTTTGCTGGTTAATGTACCCAAAGAGACTATTAAATACCATACAAAGTAGAATTTATTTTTTAAAATATAATAAAATAAAAAATAAAAAAAGTTCAAATCATTGCCCCTTTTACCAGATTAAAAATAATGAAACAAAAAAAAATTAAACATACACTATTGGTATCATTGCATTTATAAATTTCCAATCTATCAAAATATAAAATAAATTATTACGATCGACAACAGCAGAAAAAAGTAATAGCATCAGATCAAAACATAGTATATACCCAAAATTAATACCAATATAAACATCAGCTTAGGGCGTAAAAAAACAATATCAAGAAAAGTTTAAATGTTGTGGCTCTTGCAAAGTTGGTTGTGACACAAACAAGATTTTGTTTTCAAAATTTCTGAATTGTTTTTCACCATTTAACCCCTTTATTACCACTGTATGGATTAAAACAGAGGTTGAAAAGGGTACTTGTACCATTTCTCCGTCTTAAAAGAAAAAAGTAAATAGCGCCCCCAAGCGTCGGAAAATCTCTGGGATTTCAGCTACCGGGCGTAGCTGAGACCCTGGAGATCATGATTCCGTTTTTTTCCGGTCCCTGGTCATGTGATCACCGGTACACATCGTGTAACCAAGATGACGTGATAGTAAATGGCGGTGCCGGTAAAAAATGATTTATCTCCCACCTGGCATGATCAAACATGTCAGATGAGAGATAAATCTCCTCCCCTGGTCACCTTCGTACCCCAATGTCACCAAAGTGCACCCCCGATCTCCAACCCTATCCCACTAATTGAAGATGGCGGTGCGCATGACCAGCATGCTGGACGCATTCATCCTCCTCCTCTGATTTCTGTCCCATGTGCCATTTCAGATGGGACAGGTAACTCCTCCCCAGGTCCTGCCAGCTCATCATCTATAACCCCCCTGGTGTTCGCCAGTGTCCCCGCTACCTTGTGCAGCATTGATCCCCAGTGATTCCTCCACCTCTTTCTCAATAGATGGTGGCCGCATGCACAGAGCCATTGTCAGCCAGCCTCCTGCCTTCACTGACACTGAGCTGACAGCACTCACTATTGCTGAGGACCCAGCGAGAGTCTACACTTCCATAAATTGGTAAGTATGTTCCCTGAACGTACCCCCATATTCTAGAAGGTCTAGAGTCGTTGTGGGACCTCCAAAATGGATTACAGATTTATTTTTTCTTTTCAATAAATTGGTGAAAGAAGGAATGTTTTGGGGAGTGTTTTTTCAAATAAAAAATTTTTTGTCGCCTATTTTTTTTTTTTATTACTGACAGACGCCATGACAGTGATGTCATGGCTTCTATCTGATAGATGCCATGACATCCCTAACCACTGGGCTTGATGCCAGGTGACATTACAGCTGGTATCAACCCCATTTCTTACCCCAGTTGCCACCGCACCAGGGCAATGGGATGAGTTGGGGCGAAACACCAGGATTGATGCAACAAATGGATGCGCCACTTCTAGGGCGGCTGCAGCCTTCTATTTTTAGGCTGGGAGTATTCCCACTCTGAGAATACCAGACCACAGCTGTCAGCTTCACCTTGGCTGGTGATCCAATTTAGGGCGGACCCCAGGTTTTTTTTTTTTAATTATTTATAAATAATTAAAAAAAAATAGTCTGGGGCGCCCTCTGTTTTGGATTACCAGGCAAGGCGAAGCTGAGAGTTGCAGTCTGCAGGCTGCAGCCGTCTGCGTTACCCTAGCTGGCTACCAAAAAAGGGGGAACCCCACATCGTTTTTTTAATTGTTTATTTTTTGGCTAAATTCAAGGCTATGCAGCCTTTAGTGCCACATGAAAATCACTAAAGGGTGCCAGCTTAGAATATGCAGGGGGGGACATTATATATGTGTTTGACATCCATCCATCCTAGCTTTTTAGCCTGTGTGACCACAATCAGGATTTGAAGCATTTTAGATGCAGAGTGTTTTCGCTGAGTCCATAACGCTGCATTGTGCAGTATAAACGCAGTGAAAGGATTTTTAGAACTCTCATGCCCGCTATGCTTCTTTTCTCTGCAGCATAAACTGACCTGCGGTGCAACTTCCTGAGCCGCAGCATGTCAATTTATGCTGTGGAGATGAGCGTGTTGTCTGCAGGGCGAGTAAAGCTTAAGTCCGCAGCAGCCCGAACCCGGATCATGGGCACCGGTAGCTCTGTTATCCCCTGGACAACACTCACATCTCTCCAGGAGGGCTGGCACTGTGTACTAGACGCGGTGTCACCGGATCGTGGGCTCATAGCCTAAAAGTGAAAAATCTGTTGATACAGCAACATTTTTGCAAAGTACTTATGGATTCAAAATGCTTACTATAGCCCTGAATAAAATCCTTTAGGGGTCTAGTTTCAAAAATGGGGTCACTTGTGGGGAATTTCTGTTGTATAGGTACCCTATGGGCCGTGCAAATGCAACATGCTGCCCGCAATTTATTTCAACTTTTCCAAAGTTTAAATGGTGCTCCTTCCATTCCAAGTCCTACCATTTATCCAAAGAGAGGTTTTTGACCACATGTGGGGTATCCCTATGCTCATAAGAAATTGGATAACAAACTATGTTGTCCACTTTTTGGTGTTGCCTCTTGAAAAAGTGAGAAATTTGTTGCTAAAACAACATTTTTGTGAAAAAAAAATAAACATTTTCAATATGGCGACTTAAAGTTATCAAATTCTGTGAAGTACCTGTCAGTTCTAAATGCTCACTATACCCCTAGATAAAATCCTTAAATGGTCTAGTTTCCAGATTGGGGTCACTTGTGGGGGAGCTCCACTGTTTAGGCACCTTAGGGGATCTCCAAACGTGACATGGCATTCACTAATGATTCCAGCCAATTTTGCAGTCAAATGGTGCTCCTTCCCTTCCGAGCCCTGCCATGCACCCAAACAGTAGATTTCCACCACATATAAGGTATCAGCGAACTCCGAGAAATTGCACAATACATATTTTGTTGCATTTTTTCCTGTTACCTTTGTGAAAAAAAAGCTATCTGGTTGAAGTAACAATTTTGTGGTAAACATGTATTTTTGTTTATTTTCACAGCTCAACGTTATAAACATCTATGAAGCACCCGGGGGTTCAAAGTGCTCACCAAACATGTAGATAAATTCCTTAAAGGGTCTAGTTTCCAAAATGGGGTCACTTGTGGGGAATTTCTGCTTTTTAGGTATAGGTATATTAGGGGCCTTGCAAATGCGACATGGTGCCCGCAATCTATTTCAGCTAAATATGCTTTCCAAAATTCAAATATTGCTCCTTCTGTTCTAGGTCTTCCCATTTGTCCAAACAAAGGTTTCTGACTACATGTGGGGTATTAGCGCGATTAGAATCAATTGGGTAACAAATCTTGGGGTCCATTTTGTTGTGTTATTTCTTCTAAAAGGGAATAAATTTGGGCTAGAGCAACTTTTTTAGGTAAAATTATAATTTTTATTTTTTTTATTCCACATCTCATTTGTCCCTGTAGAGCACTTGAAAGGTTAAAAAAACTTCTTGAATGTGGTTTTGAGTACTTTGAGGAGTGCAGTTTTCACAATGGTGTCACTTTTGTGTATTTTCTGTTATCTAGGCCTCTCAAAGCTGCTTCAAATGTGATGTGATCCTTAAAAAAAATTATTTTGTAAATTTTGTTTAAAAAATGGGAAATTGCTGATGAACTTTGAAACCTTCTAACTTCCTAAGCCAAAAAAACTTTGCTTCAAAACTTATGCTGATGTAAAGTAGACATGTGGGAATTGTAATTTATTAACTATTTTGTGTGACATAATGATCTGGTTTAAGGGCATAAAAATTAATAGTTTGAAAATTGAAAAATGTAAAAATTTTCATAACATTTCTGATTTTTTTCACAAATAAAAACAAAATATCTTAAATTTTACTACTTCCATGAAGTAGAATATGTCATGAAAGAACGATCTCAGAATCACCAGGATCTGCTGAAGCGTTCCTCATAAAGTGACACTGGTCAGAATTGCAAAAAATGGCCTGGGCATTAAGTACAAAATTGGCTTAAATAAAGAAACACTATACATGTTTGGTAATCAAAATGATCTGCAAAATTATACTGCTAAGTCAATTTTATGGTACAATGAACTCTGTAATTAAAAAAATAAAACATTGCAGAGATTCACTTTTTTTTGCTATTTGACCACACTTGGAATTTTTTTCTTGCTTATAATTACATCATATGATAAAATTCATGGTGTAATTCAAAAGTATGAGCACAATTCATTCCACAAAAAACAAGCCCTCACACGGACAGACTGGCCACTCTATCTGGCAGATTCCAGTGATGCCCCATCCTACACCCATTATCTCCTGTACAGGGATTTGGTCTTACATACGGGTTTGCTTCCATGGAAGGGCTCCTGACTGCAGGAGTGAACTAGAGATGAGAGAAATGAAAGTAGCCTAACCAGAACCAGTGTGGCAGCAAAGGTACAAAATCAAATAAAGAATGGTCAGGGAATAGGCCATAGTCTGACAACAAGACTTCAATGGGCAACAAGGCAGCTAATGGCAAAAGAGAAAGCTTCAATTGGCAATGTGTGTCAGAGGCTCAGGGGGGTTAAAATAGATGACAGCTCCACCCAGGGATCAAGAAGAGGAAAGGAAAGAATCAGGAATTAACCCCTTAGCTCCCAGATTGAGAAGCATAAAAAGACCCAGGAATTAAATAGGACTGCCATGTCACTGCCCATCATCGCCCGCAACAAAGGTACGATGCCTCCTGGAGACATAAGTGGAATCAGAGGGTACAGGTATTTCCTTGGTTGTTACAAAGCTGTACAATAGACTGGCATATAGATTGATAGGTGTATATATATATATATATATATATATATATATATATACACATATACATAGATAGATAGATGATAGATGGTAGATAAATAGAGAGATACATAGATATATAGATAAAAGATAGATGATAGCTAGATAGTTGATAGATCGATGGCTAGATAGATGATAGATAAATATAGATAGATAATATATCAATAGATAATAGATAGATAGGTAGATAGTAGATAGGTAGATCAATAGGTATGTAGATAGATAGATAGATAAATAGAGTAGATAGACAGATAGATAGATAGATAGATAGATAGTAGATAGGTAGATCAATAGGTATGTAGATAGAGAGATAGATAAATACAGTAGATAGATAGATAAATAGATAGATAGATAATAGATAGATAATTAGATAGATAGATAAATAGAATGATAGATAAGTAGATTGAAAAAAGTCTAACATTATTTAAATGTTTTACTTTGAAAAATGATTAGTTGCTCTTCAGTTATAATGCCACTTCTTTACAAAGTAATTACTGGCCAAAAAAGTGTACGTAATAGATGAGTAAAATGCATAGCAATTACCTCTCTATAGAATTTATATAACTGTCACACTCCAAGTTAATAAGTGTCAAAAAAGTTCACACTTTAAACATTTTGCTACCACAGTTAACAACAGCACTGGCTATATTTTAATTGAAAAAAACAAACAAAAACTATACATACAGATGTATTGCCATTATTTTTAATTTGCAAAGAAAGAATGTAAATCATGAACTAGTATTTTCTACTTAATCAAAATACAAGATGATGAAATTTGAACATTATTCCCAATTCTTACATGCCTCAGGGCTGTTTTATTCTGGGAAGCAATTGTTAAAGGTCAGAGAAATAAGCAGTCCAAGCAAGAGCATATACAAAAAGAAATGAGTAGGCTGGTAGCAAAGACAGATTTGAAGAGGAAGGATACGGTGGAATTGTTAAGCTCCTTGTTATGACCTCCGAAAATGTACTGTGGTGTATGCCATGTCATAACCATGACAACTATGGGTCTGTGTGAATAAATATGTATTCTGTAATTGTGTGTAAAGCCAACTGTTTTCCAAATGCATGGTCAGTAATATTGTATTATAAATGATATCATTAGTGACATCATAAACTACTTCACTATCGATATTACATAGTGTCACAGAGCATTCATTACATCGTTTAACTTAAAAAATAATTTATTAAATGAATTGAATTCATGTTGTACTCCATGAATGTAAACTAACATGTTTTATAGTGCAGTTAGACAAACATAATAAATAACTATTCATTATGCAAAATAATCTGCTTAATTTATACAGACTATATGCTTCCGATATTACAATACCATAACATGGGTTCTTATTTAGTGTATATTTATATAAGAAAAGAATTCAGCTACAATAGGGATTAATATTAAATGTAACACTATACAATTACTTCAGGTGATACAAAGTGTAACGTTGCGCCCTGCAACGTGGGGGTTTCACTCACTTGCAGCGGTGTGAGGTAGCTTCAGCAACACACGTACACAGTCTCTTCATAGAAATTCTGGCAGTTTATTAAAAACACTCAGCATAAACTGCCCTCAAACATAAACAATAAGTCCATAATAGAAGTTTAGCAACTTCCCCACTCTCTGGCTCCTGCCAGCGTACAGCTCTAGCCAAGGTTCCTTCCAGCACCCAGGGCCCTCTGCAGACCCCTGTCTGTCTCTCCTCCTGGAGAGATTCGGCCCTACAGCCCTGGCCTGGCTTGGCCGCACTCACCTCAGACTCAATATCAGAGCCTTGTGATCAGCCTCCATGCAGGCTGAAACACCCAAAGCTCCCGGCTCTGCTCTAACTTGTTTCCAGTCCACACACTGGACATCTAGAGCCAGCCTCTCTCTAGACTGCCCTAGACACACTTCTCCCAGGTTCAGAGACAGGATTGCTTTAACCCCTGGAGCCACACCCACAGGTGGTAAGGAGTGTGTAATCAGCATCACACACCCTTCCATGGCTCTGCATGTAATGCAATCCTGTGGAACCACAGGTCCCAGCCAGCTTCACATTGCAGAGCACCCACGCTTCTGCAAAACATACCGGCCCTTTGTAATACAGCCAGTTGATACCTCACACACCCTCCCCCTCTGTTCAAACCCGTAGGGGAGAACACTTGCCAATGACCTGGGGCCGCGAGACAGGGCATCCCTGCTGCCATGCCCCACCAGTTGAGAGGGCCGTCCAAGAGCAGTAGTCCCTGAGGCATCGCCCGACACTGTCACCAAACCCTGTCTGGTCAACCTAGGGTTAAAGGATGTCCCATTTCCAGACCGTTCTCTCCCTGACCCCCTCCCAGGGTCACCGTAGTAGAGAGACACGTCCCCAGTCAAACCTACAGTCTTGTCCGAACCTAGGCTTTCTCGAGTACCCCCAAGGCTACTGTTGGGAACTCTAAGCTCATAGCGGCCACTATCTACAGTACATCGTAGGTTACCACTCTGTCGGCGATTCCTTTTATCGCGCGTCTGAACTACTGGACCGACACGCCATCTTCCACTTCTTTCCCCTGAACAACGGGTGGAAGACGGCTGCTGTCCCCCACACAGTTGGCGAAGCTGCTCCTTAATTTTCAGGTTTTCTTGCCACAACCGCTCCATGTCACGTACATGGTGTACCCGATATTCAATAAGGCTTCGAATGTTTCCAAGACTCTCTACAGTCCCGACACAGACGAACGGAACCATACCAGCTTCCCTGGGTATCTTGCTCTCATTAGCAGCAGGGATTCTTAATCTCACCAATCCTGATTTATTCACCATGTCTTGCATGACTCGTCCGGTTTTTCCAATGACTCTCCCCACCAGAGCCCGGGGTACTTGGACAATATCTTCCGCCAGACTCTGCGCTTTCCTTTTAAACTCTAGCTGTCTAGTGGCTTCTTCCTTTTGCAGTTGGACCTGCCACTTCATACGAACACATCTGAAGTGCATGTCCTTTAGAATAGCCACCCGCTGCCCAGTAATTTCACTGGTGGACAATATCACTAACTGTTCAGCCCCTGGGGTACAGTAGACCTCACACGCTTCCACAGCTCTCTTAAATTCGTCATGCATGCACTCGGTGGCACACGCTTCTCTTAAGTCCTTAGGTATATCCACCATGCACTTGACTACAGAAGTCTCATTCATCCCTGCCACATGCTTGTCAAGTTTAGCTTCCAAAGTCAGCTCTCTTTGGGCCTCCCCTGCTTCAACATGTTTGGTCAGGATTGACACTCGCTGCTCCATCTGCTCCAAGGCTCCCTGGGACTTGGACTGGTACTCTGCCAAGCGACTTCGGAGCTCAGCCACTTCTTTCTCCAGCTCCCTTACTCGACTCTCAGTAGGCTGCCTAAGAAGTATCTCTTCTTGCAGATGGTCTTTGCTCATCCTCTTGAATGAGTCTTCACTTGCGGACCTCTCTGGTCTACGACACACTATTTCTGAGGCTTCTTCCATCTCAGCTTCAGAACGTTTGGGTTTCTTACACTCCTTACCCACGACCTTCTCTATATCCTCCATCGTAGTTTTACCAAGCAGGTCAGGCAGGCTCCCAGTCCTGGATGAGACCTCTGGTCCAGACTTCACCTCCTCAGAGGCTCTCTTCACTTCAGCGCCAGCTGTTTCTTGTTTCTTCACTGCATTATCTTCCACTTCCTCTGGGGTCTCTGCCGTGTCACCCTTAGCCTGGGTGTCACACCCTTCAACATGGCACTCTGTTCCTTTTAGAGATTTGGGGCTAAATTCGCTGTCATCCACCCCAGCACTTGGTAGTTCACCAGTCTGCTCACCACGACTGTTGGGGATTATTCCTTCCCCCACACTCTCTAGGATTCCATTTCCTATACCACTCTCGCCTGACAGACTATCAACTTCACACTTTGAAATCATAGGGACCACCACCATTACGTCCTTGGTTGGCTCCTTCTCTGCACTTGCAGCCCGCTGATTTCTGTCGTCACAATGTGTCAGTTCAATCTCTGATTCCTCAGTCTTTTGTAGGATATCACCGTCTGACTCCACCGTAGCAGGTGTTATTAGCACCATGTCTTCATTAACCAGGCATGTCACTTTCTCTGCACCCTCAGACGGCCTACACTGTGCCCCCTCTCGGCGCTTATTACGTCTTCGGCGTCGGGAGGAAGTTTTGCCCTTCTCGCCCATCTGTACCACACTGTACTCGTTTGTCACCTTACTAGAGTCAGTGTCTTTACTGGAGTCATCGCCACTCCCCCTGGCATCCTGGGCTATCATGTCCCCACTTAACCAGATATCTGCCTCCCTTTCTGGAGCTACCCCGTGTTTAACGGTCACACTATCGGTTATTCCCTTAGTCCTTATGTCACTAAGTTGGGTCCGTCCATCATTTTCTTTGGTCACCCCTAACTTAGGACAGTCAATTTTAGGAGGGGCTATCTCCTCCTTACCACACATAACTGCACAACAAGGACCCCTTTTCACCTCCCAATGTGGTGGGGTTTCCTTTGGGCTGTTCCGGCTCTTACACAAGCAACCGTATACGTCCCCCTGCTTCCACAAGTGCACAAATAATTTAGAGTCCCAACCTATAATAATTGGGTGCAGTAAATCTGAGACTACTCCAACATCATGAGAACCACTGTCCCAGGCTGTCTTAATGACCACGCTGGAGACCGGGTATTCTGTCTCATTACTGTGGGTGCAGCCGACGTGGATCCTCCTTCCAGGAATCAAGTGGACATCAGAGGTGGCCCTCACCAGGGTCACCAAGCTCCTTGAGTCTACGACTCCTGTTACAGATTTCCCATCCACTTCCACGGAACACAGACGTGGCTTCTCGTCGGATGGGTGGTCTATATTGCAAACAGGACACTTGTGGCATGAACACTGTTGTCCCTGGCTACAGTCCATCTGCGCCACTTCACCCTTGGATTTGGGATGCTCCGCACCCTTTTGGGGGACCACCGCTTTCTGGGACTCCATCCCCTTATGGGCAACCACCCCTTTATGGGACTCCACCCCCTTATGGGCAGCCACCCCCTTATGGGCAACCAGCCCCTTATGGGCAACTATTCCCTTATGGGACTCCGCCCCCTTTTGCGGTTTCCATGCAATGTCCTTAGCCCCCAGTTCACACCGTTTGCCCTTGTCTCCCTGGGCACCCAGTGTCCATACTGGCCCCTGAAGGGAACGCTCAAACTGGTCCATGGCTGTGACATCGCTACACACCGACAGCTCCTGCTGTCCCTGGACCAGGAACTGGTACAGCTCCTCCACAACGTCCGCAGGGACCAATCCCTCTTTTTGGCTTTTAGCCCCCACTGCTGTCACTGGACCTCCAGGCACATGCTGTTGGTGCTGCTGGCTCTGCAGCAGCTGGTTCAGGAGCTCCTCCATGCTGTAACGAAAAAGAGGCACAGGAGGGGCGCTCCAATGGGTAATACCCGGTGGTCAAAGACAGGGGGGGGTTAGAGAACCACTAACCTTTCCGGGTTGTACCGCCCGTACAACCAGGATCTCCAGCCTGTGGTGTATCACTGCTCACCAAGCAGGGCCTTGCAATTCCGGCTGGCCTGGAACCTCCAGTCGCTGGACTCTCGCCACTGCAGCACGAGTCCCCAACGACCGGCTGATTCACCACCAGGTGCTTGAGAGCGCTGTCCCTGTTCGTGGACCCGCCTATCCACCGCCAGCTGCTTGAGTGCGCAGACAATTTTCGTGGACCCGCCGATCCACCGCAAATTGCTTCAAAAAATTTTCGTGGACCCGCCGACCCACCGCAAGCAGTCCGTATCCACAGGAATATGTCCTAGGCCGTTGCCCCTAGCAACCAGGCTGCGTTGCCCCTAGCAACCAGACCGCATGCCCGCATTCGAGACACCATATGTAACGTTGCGCCCTGCAACGTGGGGGTTTCACTCACTTGCAGCGGTGTGAGGTAGCTTCAGCAACACATGTACACAGTCTCTTCATAGAAATTCTGGCAGTTTATTAAAAACACTCAGCATAAACTGCCCTCAAACATAAACAATAAGTCCATAATAGAAGTTTAGCAACTTCCCCACTCTCTGGCTCCTGCCAGCGTACAACTCTAGCCAAGGTTCCTTCCAGCACCCAGGGCCCTCTGCAGACCCGTCTGTCTCTCCTCCTGGAGAGATTCGGCCCTACAGCCCTGGCCTGGCTGCACTCACCTCAGACTCTATATCAGAGCCTTGTGATCAGCCTCCATGCAGGCTGAAACACCCAAAGCTCCCGGCTCTGCTCTAACTTGTTTCCAGTCCACACACTGGACATCTAGAGCCAGCCTCTCTCTAGACTGCCCTAGACACACTTCTCCCAGGTTCAAAGACAGGATTGCTTTAACCCCTGGAGCCACACCCACAGGTGGTAAGGAGTGTGTAATCAGCATCACACACCCTTCCATGGCTCTGCATGTAATGCAATCCTGTGGAACCACAGGTCCCAGCCAGCTTCACATTGCAGAGCACCCACGCTTCTGCAAAACATACCGGCCCTTTGTAATACAGCCAGTTGATACCTCACATACGATATATGGCTTTGTTATCATGCATGTTTTTAAAACCTAAAATACTTTCCTATCATACATTCTACATAGGATTGTGGTCATATCCCTGATTTCCTAACACTTTATCTACTGTTTTATTACCTATTAGAGTTCGGCAAATTTAATAAAATATAATTTATTTTTTCTCAATTTTATATAAATCTGTATTCTCCAGTATGCAGATTTTTTGTAATTTGCTACTAGCAAATTCTGCAACATGGTGGCCTTTTTTGTTAATTGTAGAGGGCCAGAAAAAGGTTAAAAATTAATAATCTTCACCTTACCGCTCACCTCTCTGGTCACCTGTACTGCTCGCTTTTCCCTATGCCTCCCTTTCTTCTTCTTACTAGGTCATTTTTGGTTAAAATATTTTAACCTTTTGCTGGCTCTATATGGTCTTGCAAAAAAGCCGGCCACAATTTTGCTCAATTTATGCAGAAGGATTTATCAAATATCCACTTTGTGAATTTTTTGTAAAATTCAAGTAGAATTTAATTCCATTAGCAAATATTATCTCATCTCTATTAAACACAACATTGATGTTCTATTTAACCTGTCCAAATGCACGCTTAAGCTAGGGTGAGCTAGAACCAATGATCAAATTATGCAGTTACTGTATAAGGGAAACAGAAAAAAGGTTAAGTGTTCCTGTTTATTGTGAACTCTTGATGTTGGTGGAGGTGGAATCTTGACGTAAAGAATGTTTTCTTTACAAATCCTGGGTCTCCTAATATGTGTGGATTGATGATTAAACAGTGTTGCACACCTAAACATTTTGGCCAGCTAAATTTATCCCTTCATACAAGTTATTTGACTTCTTACAGATAGGCACTCAGTAGGACAATGCATCATGCCACAAAGCTTGTGTATAGTTAAAGATTTGCTCCAGGTATATGACAGTGGATTTTCATTTCTTCTCTTGCTTTCCCTCCCTATAAATGAATTTTATACAGCAGGGGTGGGGAACTTCAGGCCATTCATAGCCCAAGATTTTCTGTGTTCATGGCCTGTGGCCTTTTTTTTCACACCACCCAAGGCAGAGTCAAGGGAACTGCAATACTTGGGTCGGTCGCCTCATTTTGCTAGCCACTCTTTTACTCTTAACACAGTGAGAATGCACACGCAGCGTTAATTGTTGTGCATGCAATGAAGGATGGGGCATTATATGCTTCTGTCCCACTAATGAGAACTGAAACTCCCTTGTCTCTTATGTGATTTATATGCTGCAGTCCCAGTGTCTCTCTTGTAATGTATATGCTGCAGTCCCAGCGTTTCATACGTAATGTATACTCATTAGCCCCAATGTCTTCCATGTGATCAGGGCCAGATTAAGGTTGGTGGGGGCCCCTGGGCAGAAAATCTGGTGGGGGCCCAATAACGTTAACAATTTTAGCCATAACAGTAGAGCACGCACTGTAGCATTTAGATATAAATACTGCACCTCAGTCTCACATTCCCCCTTCTCAGCATACTGTGCCCTCCTCCATACTGTGCCCTCACACTGGCCACCTTGCTGCCCCTTCTCTATACTGCACCTCAGTCTCACATTCCCCCTCCTCAGCATACTGAGCCCTCACACTGGCCACCTTGCTGCCCCTTCTCTATACTGCCTATGTCCTTCACTATCCAGTCACTATACTGTACCTCCGTCTCACATTCCCCCTCCTCAGCATACTGTGCCCTCCATACTGAGCCCTCACACTGGCCACCATGCCGCCCCTTCTCTATACTGCTTATCCCCCACCACTACCCAGTCTCTATTCTATGCCCCTCACACTTTTCTTTCCCAATACTGTCTACTTACAATTTTCTCCCACCATACTGCTGCCTCACACTTTCCAATGGTGCCCCTTTGATAAATATGCAAATATGCCGCATGCCCCCCAAAGGTACGCCCCTGCACAGTGTACAGGAGAATACATGACTGGTACACGCAGGGCCGGCTCCAGGTTTTTGTGGGCCCTGGGCGAAAGAGTCTCAGTGGGCCCCATCCACACATAGACATGCACAGATACATACACATACAGGCATACATACACATATATATTTAAAGAGAAATTCACAAAAACACATATAAATAGACATAAATCTAGACACAGTCATATACACTGACATACATAGATGACATACACAGATCATACACAGATACACATCATACATGCACACACAGACACATTTTTATATTTTTATATATATTTTTAATATTGGGAAGCCGGCAACAGTCTCATTCACCTCCCCGCTTGTCTCCATCCAACTCCTCCTGGGCATGTGTCTGTGCCACGCTGATTGGTGGCAGTCACTAACAGACATGGCCGCACATAGAGCACACTAACACCGATGTATATACACATCACATGAGAGGCTGGGGACATACACATTACTGGGGGGGCATAAATATTACTAAGGAAAGGGGTATAGAGCAATGGGGGGCATACAGCTCTAGAGGGGGGCAGTGGCTCTGAGGTGGGGGGACAAACAGCTCTGAGGTGGGGGGTGACATGCAGCTCTTAGGGTATACAGCTCTGGGGTGGAAGGGACATACAACTCTGGGGGTATAGTATTATGCAGCCTCAATATTCCTCCATATAGTATTATGCAGCCCCGATATGGCATTATGCAGCCCCGATATGGCATTATGCAGCCCCGATATGGCATTATGCATCCCCCATATGGCATTATGCAGCCCCCATATGGCATTATGCAGCCCCCATATGGCACTATGCAGCCCCCATATGGCACTATGCAGCCCCCATATGGCACTATGCAGCCCCCATATTACAATAAGCAGTCCTCATATAGTACAATGCAGACCCATATAGCAGTAGGCACCCTCATGTAGTATACAGCCCCCATATGGCACTATGCAGCCCCCATATGGCACTATGCAGCCCCCATATTACAATAAGCAGTCCTCATATAGTACAATGCAGACCCATATAGCAGTAGGCACCCTCATGTAGTATATAGCCCCCATATAGCACAATGCAGACCCATATAGCATTAGGCATCCTCATGTAGTACACAGCCTCTATATAGCACAGTGCAGACCCAGATAGCATTAGGCATCCTCACGTAGTACACAGCCCCTATATAGCACAGTGCAGAGCCAATAGCATTAGGCATCCTCACATAGTACACAGCCCCTATATAGCACAGAGCAGACCAGATAATATTAAGCACCTTCACATAGTACACAGCCCCTATATAGCACAGTGCAGACCCTGATAGCATTAGGCATCCTCATGTAGTATACAGCCCCGATATAGCACAGTGCAGAGCCAGTTAGCATTAGGCACCCTCATGTAGTATACAGCCAGTATATAGCACAGTGCAGAGAACCAGATAGCAATAGGCATCCTCATGTAGTGTACAGCCGCCATATCATTTAATGTACCCCCATGGTCGTCTGGCCACAGTGATTGTACATACTCATTTCTCCTCATTCCCCCGCTGCTCCGGTCTCCTCGGCGCGTCCATTGCTGTCGTTCGACCTATCAGCAGGCGCGCAGTGATGACGTCACCGAGCTCCGCTGCAGAGCTGTCAGAGTGCCAACAGAGACAGTGAGGAGAATCATGAGAGAGAGCCGCCCAATCTCATCATTGCTCTCAATTGTATCGGCAACTGCGATGCCGATACAATTGAAAGTGCGATCCTCGGCGGGGGGGAGGCTGGTGACAGCGCTAGCACTGGGCCCCCTGACTAGCGGTACGCCACTCCTGCCACCGCGATTGGGCCCCCCGGCAGCTCAGGGCCCCGGCATTTGACCGGGTTTACTGTGATACAGACACCAGATGTTATACAATATACACATTATATGTCATCTGATGTGTGTACACAGTATATCACACTGCTCTGTACACTGGATGTGGTATACCATGTACACAGTATATCACACTGCTCTGTACACTGGATGTGGTATACCATGTACACAGTATATCACACTGCTCTGTACACTGGATGTGGTATACCATGTACACAGTATATCACACTACTCTGTACACTGGATGTGGTATCCCATGTACACAGTATATCACACTGCTCTGTACACTGGATGTGGTATACCATGTACACAGTATATCACACTACTCTGTACACTGGATGTGGTATCCCATGTACACAGTATATCACACTACTCTGTACACTGGATGTGGTATACCATGTACACAGTATATCACACTGCTCTGTACACTGGATGTGGTATACCATGTACACAGTATATCACACTACTCTGTACACTGGATGTGGTATACCATGTATACAGTATATCACACTGCTCTGTACACTGGATGTGGTATACCATGTACACAGTATATCACACTACTCTGTACACTGGATGTGGTATACCATGTACACAGTATATCACACTACTCTGTACACTGGATGTGATATATAATGTACACAGTATATCACACTACTCTGTACACTGGATGTGGTATACCATGTACACAGTATATCACACTGCTCTGTACACTGGATGTGGTATCCCATGTACACAGTATATCACACTACTCCGTACACTGGATGTGGTATCCCATGTACACAGTATATCACACTACTCTGTACACTGGATGTGGTATACCATGTACACAGTATATCACACTACTCCGTACACTGGATGTGGTATCCCATGTACACAGTATATCACACTACTCTGTACACTGGATGTGGTATACCATGTACACAGTATATCACACTACTCTGTACACTGGATGTGGTATACCATGTACACAGTATATCACACTGCTCTGTACACTGGATGTGGTATCCCATGTACACAGTATTTCACACTACTCCGTACACTGGATGTGATATACCATGTACACAGTATATCACACTGCTCTGTACACTGGATGTGATATACCATGTACACAGTATATCACACTGCTCTGTACACTGGATGTGGTATCCCATGTACACAGTATATCACACTGCTCTGTACACTGGATGTGATATATAATGTACACAGTATATCACACTACTCCGTACACTGGATGTGATATATACACAGATATACAATGCCCTGCACTGATCACACCTGGGCCTACAGGACCTCACATATTCTATATGTAATATGGGCCACATAGTGTAATGTGTGCTGCAGGCTCAGATGTGATCAGTGCAGGATCTGTGTAGTGATGTCTCTGCTGAAGATCAGTGTGAGTTATTGCAGGGGAGGGATGAGGCCGATGACCCGGCACTGACAGCCCGACCTGATCTGCAGCAGGTCACACTCCTGCAATAACTCACACTGGTCCTGCCGGCAGAGCTGCCGCTGACACTATGAAATCCCGTCCTGCTCCCTCCTCACTGCAGCCTCCTGCCCGGCACCATGATGGATGACGTCACTCACCATCATCCACCGAGGCCTCTGCTCCGGTCCTCCCACAAGCTCCTGTACGGCACGAAGAAGCAGCAGCGCGGTGACGTGATCCTTGCAGACTCAGCCCACACAGCATGCAGTGGGCGTGTCTGCAGCATAGTGATGGCCGGATTGAAATTCTCTTAAAGGTACAGTGTGGTCCTGAACCTTAATAAAATGGCGCTCACACTGATGGTGGTGGGGGCCCCCTCAGAAGCTCTTGTGGTGGGGGCCCCTGGGCTGAAGCCCCGCCTGCCCCGCCTATAATCCGGCCCTGCATGTGATGTATATGCTACAGCCCCTGTATTTCATGTGATGTACAGTATATCACAAAACTGAATACACCTTTCATATTTTTGTAAATATTTTATTTCTTTTCCTGAAACAACACTGAAGGCATGACAGTTTGACACAATGTAACATAGTACAGCTTGTATAACAGTGTAAATTTGGTGTGCCCTCTATGTATCTCAACACACAGCCATTATAGTGAAAACTGCTGGCATCAAAGGTGAGAACACCTCTAAGTGAAAATGGCCTCATTGTGCCAAATTATTGTTTTTCTATCCCCAGTGTCATGTGAATCATTAGGGTTATAAGGTCTCAGGTGTGAATGGGGAGCAGGTGTAGTAAATTTTCAGTTATCGCTCTCACACTCTCATACTGATCACTGGAATTTCAACATGACACCAAATGGTAAAGGATTTTCTGTGGATCTGAACAAAAACTATTGTTGACCTACATAAACATGGACTTGGCTATAAGAAGTTTGCCTACACCCTGAAGCTGAGTTGCAACATGGTGGCCAAAACCATACAATGATTTAGCAAGACAGATTCCACTCAGAACACGTTTCGCTCGTATATTCAACCAAAAGAGTTCAGTACACTTTCTCAGCATCATATCCAGAGGTGGTCTTTTCAAAAATGACATACGTTCTGCCAGCGTTGCTGCAGAGGTTAAAGGAGGGTCCTCCTGTACTCAGTACCATATGCCTCACACTGCACCAAATTGGTCTGCTTGGCTGATATTCCAGAAGGAAGCTTCTTTTAAAGATGATGCAAAAGAAAGCCCACAAACAGTTTGCTGAAGACAAGCAGACTAAGGACATAAATTACTGGAATCATGTCCTGTTGTCTAATGAAGCCAATTGCCAGTGGCTTAGACATTAATAGCTCTGTGTTGAGTTAGATAGAGGACACATCAAATGTGTACTGTTTCAAAGCTGTACACTGACTACATTACATTGTATCAAAGTGTCATATCTTCAGTGTTGTCCCATGAAAAGATATAAAATATTTACAATAATATGAGGGGTGTACAAACTTCTGTGAGATGCTGTATATGCTGGAGCCATAATATATCCTATGTGCTATACAGTTAGGTCCAGAAATATTTGGACAGTGACACAATTTTCGCGAGTTGGGCTCTGCATGCCACCACATTGGATTTGAAATGAAACCTCTACAACAGAATTCAAGTGCAGATTGTAACGTTTAATTTGAAGGCTTGAACAAAAATATCTGATAGAAATTGTAGGAATTGTACACATTTCTTTACAAACACTCCACATTTTAGGAGGTCAAAAGTAATTGGACAAATAAACCAAACCCAAAAAAAAAATTTTTATTTTCAATATTTTGTTGCGAATCCTTTGGAGGCAATCACTACCTTAAGTCTGGAACCCATAGACATCACCAAACGCTGGGTTTCCTCCTTCTTAATGCTTTGCCAGGCCTTTACAGCCGCAGCCTTCAGGTCTTGCTTGTTTGTGGGTCTTTCCGTCTTAAGTCTGGATTTGAGCAAGTGAAATGCATGCTCAATTGGGTTAAGATCTGGTGATTGACTTGGCCATTGCAGAATGTTCCACTTTTTTGCACACATGAACTCCTGGGTAGCTTTGGCTGTATGCTTGGGGTCATTGTCCATCTGTACTATGAAGCGCCGTCCGATCAACTTTGCGGCATTTGGCTGAATCTGGGCTGAAAGTATATCCCGGTACACTTCAGAATTCATCCGGCTACTCTTGTCTGCTGTTATGTCATCAATAAACACAAGTGACCCAGTGCCATTGAAAGCCATGCATCCCCATGCCATCACGTTGCCTCCACCATGTTTTACAGAGGATGTGGTGTGCCTTGGATCATGTGCCATTCCCTTTCTTCTCCAAACTTTTTTCTTGCCATCATTCTGGTACAGGTTGATCTTTGTCTCATCTGTCCATAGAATACTTTTCCAGAACTGAGCTGGCTTCATGAGGTGTTTTTCAGCAAATTTAACTCTGGCCTGTCTATTTTTGGAATTGATGAATGGTTTGCATCTAGATGTGAACCCTTTGTATTTACTTTCATGGAGTCTTCTCTTTACTGTTGACTTAGAGACAGATACACCTACTTCACTGAGAGTGTTCTGGACTTCAGTTGATGTTGTGAACGGATTCTTCTTCACCAAAGAAAGTATGCGGCGATCATCCACCACTGTTGTCATCCGTGGACGCCCAGGCCTTTTTGAGTTCCCAAGCTCACCAGTCAATTCCTTTTTTCTCAGAATGTACCCGACTGTTGATTTTGCTACTCCAAGCATGTCTGCTATCTCTCTGATGGATTTTTTCTTTTTTTTCAGCCTCAGGATGTTCTGCTTCACCTCAATTGAGAGTTCCTTAGACCGCATGTTGTCTGGTCACAGCAACAGCTTCCAAATGCAAAACCACACACCTGTAATCAACCCCAGACCTTTTAACTACTTCATTGATTACAGGTTAACGAGGGAGACGCCTTCAGAGTTAATTGCAGCCCTTAGAGTCCCTTGTCCAATTACTTTTGGTCCCTTGAAAAAGAGGAGGCTATGCATTACAGAGCTATGATTCCTAAACCAGCCCCAGCATCTCCTATGAAATATACATGCACCAGTTCCCCATGGTATCCAATGTGATGTATATTTAAGAATATCAGTGTCTTCTAAGTGATATATAACCTCCAGCATCTCCTATATAATGTATTCAGCAATTTTGTTGTCTCCTATGGGATATATACAGTACATTTGGTACAGGGCCGGATATATCATTGATGCAGCCTGTCAAGTTGCATTTGGGCTCAGGAGGTTGGGGGGGTTGTTCTTACCCCCAAAGTAGGTGGATTTGTGCTTTTTGATAAGCTTTAAGGCTGCAAATGACCAATATATTGTTCTTTCACAGGGGCCCTTTTCTGTCTGTGTCCACCAGTGATTTGGTGTCTCCTATGTGATGAATACTGCAGTCTCAGTGTAAACTATATAATGCATATGTCAATCTTCGTGTCTCCTATGTAATGTATATATAGCAGCCCCTGTTTTTCCTAAGTGATATTTACTGGAGACCTCCAACTGCTTGAGTTCTATAACTGTAACATGAGCAGTGATTAATTTTCCACTGTGAGAATACATGCAGTGTAACCTGCATTTGTGTTTGGATCAACTTACTGCTGTGATTTGTGATTTACAAAACTTAATGCTAAGAGTCAACTTAGCTTCAGACTGATGCAAACCTGTAAAAGCAGTTGAAAGTACCAGCATTATCAATACTACTTTTTATCAAACATTTCACCAAAACAGTTCAAGCTTCACATTCGGGTGAATTAATTAATTGTTTGACCAAGTAAAGCAGGATCATTTTCAAGTTGATAATTTGTATGGTCCAGGAATGAGCTTATAAACATCTAAATGGCCGTTGGCAGAAAAAAAGATTCATCCAGCTATAGAGCATCGCTGAGACAAGGTAAAACAGACTTTTCAGAACATATCACTACCCACATGTAAGTTGATGCTAATGCAAGAAGTTATTCTATCTACATGGGCCAATATTCCTGCCCATGATTTTAGCAACTAATGGACTCTATTTTAAAGACATGATTCCAACAAATAAACTGTCACCTGAAATTTGAGAGGCTATGGACCTGATGTTATTTTGATTGAATAAAAATGCAAGAAAGTTTGAGCACTAATTCAGCTTTGTCCCTATGTAAAACTATTCAATAAGTTTGAGTAAGAAAAATATACTTATTTAGAAATAAAGATAACATTTTAAACATATACGGTGCCTTGCGAAAGTATTCATCCCCCTTGAATTTTTCAACCTTTTCCCACATTTCAGGCTTTAAACATAAAGATAAAAATGTTATTGTTATGGTGAAGAATCAACAAGTGGGACACAATTGTGACGTTGAACGAAATTCATTGCTTATTTTAAACTTTTTTAAAAAATAAATAACTTAAAATTGGGGCATACAATATTATTTGGCCCCTTTAAGTTAATAATTTGTAGCGCCACCTTTTGCTGCGATTAAAGCTGCAAGTCACTTTGGGGTACGTCTCTATCAGTTTTTCACATCAAGAGACTGAAATTCTTGCCCATTCTTCCTTTGCAAATAGCTTGAGCTGAGTGAGGTTGGATGGAGAGCGTTTGTGAACAGCAGTTTTCAGCTCTTTCCGCAGATTCTCGATTGGATTCAGGTCTAGACTTTGACTTGGCCATTCTAACACCTGGATATGTCTATTTGTGAACCATTCCATTGTAGATTTTGCTTAGTTTAAAATAAGCAATAAATTTCATTCAACTTCACAATTGTGTCACACTTGTTGATTCTTCACCATAACATTAAAATTTTTATCTTTATGTTTGAAGCCTGAAATGTGGGAAAAGGTTGAAAAATTTAAGGAGGTTGAATACTTTCTCAAGGCACTGTATAAGATTATTTTCTATTAGTCATATAGGATATTAAATGGAACTTGACAAGTTGAATATCTGGTATAATTGCATTCTCGTCTTTCGAATCACTACAACAGCTGCAATACAATCCACAGATTATTATTCTTAAATTGCTATCATTGTTTAGTTTTGCCATGTAACAACAACCTGAACCAAAAATCTGTAGGAAGTAGCGTAAAATGATTAGGATATTCCCACAACCAGTGGAACATTCCTCTTCTTTCACATCATTTCCATTTGAAGCCCATTATTTCCTGTCTCAGACAAAAGCGGAGCTCGGCACATTTCTCCAGAACCTTTTGTTTGTTTTTTCTATTCTTTTAATGGATCATATTCAAATACCAGTGAGATAGCACTAAATTAGAATTATCTGAATCGGAATTATTCCTTCCTATACACTCATGTTCTTCTCTAAAACCAAATCGAAAATCAGACACAACATTTTCAATGAACATTTTCACAAAAAGGTAAAAACAGGTTGAAAATAGTATGTATTTTTATTTTATAACAAAAATTAAAGTCTACCATTTGAACACTATTTAACAAGTAACGCTTGTAGTATCATACTTATTGTACCAACTCATCATATCCTTCTTATAACCTACTTTTTAAAATGGACACCATCTTATTGTAACTACAGGATCATTGAGCAATTACTGCCAAGTATCTCGAAAGATTATAGGTGATCTCTTTAAATCTCAGTAATTGGACACCCTGTGATCAATCGTTTTTTAGGGGACCCTAAGGCGGGCTTTACATGTTGCAACATCGCTACCGATATATCGTTGGGGTCACGTCATTAGTGATGGACATCCGGTGCTGGTAGCGACATCGCAATGTGTAAATCCTAGGTGCGACGATGAACGAGCGCAAAAGCGTAAAAAATCGCTAATCTGTGTCACGTTGTTCATTTCCATAATGTCGTTACTGCTGCAGATACGATGTTGTTTGTTGTTCCTGCAGCACCACACATCGCTGTGTGTGAAACCGCAGGAACGACAAACATCTCCTTACCTAAGTCCACCAGCAATGCGAAAGGAAGGAGGTGGGCGGGATGTTATGTCCCGCTCATCTCCGCCCCTCCGCTTCTATTGGCTGGCCGCTTAGTGACGTCGCTGTGACGTCGCTGTGACGCCGAACGCACCTCCCCGTTGAAGGAGGGATTGTTCGGCGGTCACAGCGATGTCGCCAACCAGGTATGTGCATGTGAAGCTGCCGTAGAGATAATGTTTGCTACAGCAGCAAGCATCAGATATTGCATGTACAACGGGGGCGGGTGCTATCGCCACTGACATCGCTAGCAATTGCTAGCGATGTCGCAACGTGTAAAGCCCGTCTAAGGCAGAAAGTAGTACAATTACTACCATTGTTGCAGCATTAAACCTGACTATGACACTGAATATTGTAATTGAGCATGGCAAAAGAAATTGATTGTGAATATCACCTTATGACCAACATTGAACTTATATTTTGATATTTTACCAGCATTTTGAGACAGCTGAATTTGTCATTTTTAAGATAAATAGGAATAAATACCTATTTATATTTCAGCATTGTCTTTTTATTAGGCACATATTTCTTATTTATTCAAGGAATATTTAAAGAAAAATTGGTATTGCACACTTAGGGGGGCTTTACACGTTGCGACATCACTTCCAAAATATTGTCGGGGTCACGTCGTTAGTGACGCACACCCGGCGCCGGTAATGACCTCGCAACGTGTAAATCCTAGATACGCCGATAAACGATCGCAAAAGCGTCAAAAATCGGTGATCTGTGTAGCGTCGTTCATTTTCATAATGTCGGGTCGACCGCAGGTACGATGTTGTTTGTTGCTCCTGCGGCAGCACACATCGCTGTGTGTAAATCCGCAGGAGCGACAAACATCTCCTTACCTGCATCTCCGACGGTAATGCAGAAGGGAGAAGATGGGCGGGATGTTATGTCCCATTCATCTCTGCCCCTCCGCTTCTATTGGCTGGCCGATTACTGACGTCGCGGTGACGTCGCTGTGACACCGAACGCATATCCCACTTGAAGGAGGGATAGTTCGGCAGTCACAGCGACGTCGCCGAGCAACTGTGCGTGTGAAGCTGCCGTAGCGATAATGTTCGCTACGGCAGCAATCACCACAGATCGCATGTGCGACGGGGGCGGGTACTATCGTGCTCGGCATCGCTAGCCGATGCTAGCAATGTCGCAATGTGTAAAGTACCCCTTAGATGGGATAATAGACACATTTTCCATCAAGGGATTTAAGAAGCTTTTTAAAAAATGTGAATTTTTCACTGTAGAAGTTGTAAACAGCAAATAAAACAATGGTCTATTGTTAACGTCATGCTAAGTAAGTGAATTGAGAGACGTCCATTTAGAGAAGCACGAAATTCTAGTCAGACCATGACTGCAATCATGCAAATTGGATATATTTAGTCATGTGATTGCCCTCTTTTTCAGGGAAAGATGATCTATTGCTTAATCCCTTCATGACCTTGGACATACCTATATGTCCTAGATTGGAGGTACTTACTGACCTAAGACATAAAGTTATGCCCTAGCAATCATGGGGATACTGGTGCGTTGCCTGGCATGATCGCCGCCGGGGACTTGGCTTTCCCGACATCCAAGCTCTGTCTCTCACAGCCAGGGATGGTACTTGCACCATCCCTGGCTGTTTAACCCCCTAAATGCCCATATCGATATTGATCACGGCACTTAAGGGATTGGAAGAGGGATCGTGCTCCTGCTCCACTCCGAGCGGTACCCTCGCGAGGGCCAATAAAAACTTATATTTATGTAAAACAAAACTCAAACACGTATTTGATATTGCTAAATCTGTTATAACCTGAGCTATAAAACTGTAAAATAGAAAAAGTATAGACTTCAAAATTCAGTGATGCAAAACAAATTTTCTTTTGTACAAAGTGTTTTTAGTGTGAAATTAGACAAACCTAAAAAAACTATATAAATCTGGTATCTCTGTAATTGTAATGTCCTAAGGAATAAAGCCACCTAGTCACTTATACCACAAGGTGAAAGACGTACAAAAATAAAGCCAATTCTTCAACTGCTGTTGATTTGTTCATTCTGCCTCTCAAAGTACAGAACAGTTCACATTTCTCCTGCACTGTACGCTGAGTACTTTCACTGGGGATTGCAGGTAACATGCATGATTAAAACAACATTTCCAATAGAAAATTCACTGTAATGAGGCAAAGGGATATACGGGCGGTACGGTGGTTCAGTGGTTAGCACTGCAGCCTTGCAGCGCTGGGGTCCTGGGTTCAAATCACCATCTGCAAGGAGTTTGTATGTTCTTTCCGTGTTTGCATGGGTTTCCTCCGGGTACTCCGGTTTCCTCCCACACTCCAAAGACATACAGATAGGGACTCTAGATTGTGAGCCCTAATGGGGACAGTGTTGCCAATGTATGTAAAGCACTGTGGAATTAATAGCGCTATATAAATGAATACAATTATTATTATTATTATTACCTTGTGCCTGGCCTGTGGATCAGGAGTGTCCATTTTTTTATGTGTTTTTAAAATCAGGAACTGAATAAATGTGGAATAATTAATGTCCTACTGTAGGAATGACACAAATCCTAAAGTACTGAAGTATACACTACAGTTCAAAAATTTAGGGTGACTTAGATATTTCCTTATTTTTTAAAGGAAAGCACATTTTGTTCAATGAAGCTAACATTAAATTAAACATAAATACACTCTATACATTGGTAATGGGGCAAATGACTATTCTAGCTTCAAACGTTTGTTTTTAATGCAATATCTACATAGGTGTATAGAGGCCCATTTCCAACAACAACCACTCCAGTGTTCTAATGGTATCTTGTGTTTGCTAAGACTAGTTTCACATCAGCATTTTTTTTTAACTGCGGCAAGAATTGATTTTTTTGCCACAAAACTGGATCCTTTACAAATGCATTGTCATTTCAATGCATTTGCAATGGAATCGCGGCAAGATGTGGTCACTTGCAGTTGCGTGCGGCCTACACTGGATCCGGTGATTTGTGGTATTTTATCTTTTTTCAAAAATGCTACTTGTTGCGTTTTTGACAAAATACACCATATCACTGTATCCGTGATATTGCGGCGGTACATGCAATGCAGCTCAATGACCGTTGGATCCTGCTCTACTAGAAGTCACCGCATGCTGATAGGCAGGATCCTGTTGTCTGAAATGAGCATGCCCAGAAAGTAGTTCCTCCCCCGTGCTTTCTGATATAGTAGAGCTGCATTGATTGAAGAAAACAGAAGAAAGAAGACAGAAGACAAGGATCGTGACGGGTGAGAGGGAGTGATAAAGATGGAGTCCCTACGTGTGTCTGTGTATTTATTACTAATAAAGTGTTTGTATATTTATTTCTAATAAAGTATTATTTCTCTGTGTGGTGTCTTTTTTAACCCTTTATTGGAGATTCTTAATGGCTGGGTCGATCTTGGCCAGAAATTAAGAATCTCGGTCTTTATACCACCTGGTAAACAAAGCTGGTATTAACCCCTTATTACCCAGCATGCCACCCGGCATCAGGGCCGCTGGAAGAGTTGGATACAGCGCCAGAAGATGGCGCTTCTATGAATGCGCCATTTTATGGGGCGGCTGCGGACTGCAATTCGCAGCGGGGGCAGAAAGCTTGGGCCAACCTGCACTGCGGATTCAAATCTCCAGCTGCCTAGTTGTACCTGGCCGGACACAAAAATGGGGCGAAGCCCATGTCATTTTTTTAATTATTTCTTGAAATTCATGAAATAATTAAAAAAAGGGCTTCCCTATATTTTTGGTTCCCGGCCAGGTACAAATAGGCAGCTGGGGGTTGGGGACAGCCCATACCTGCTTGCTGTACCTGGCTAGCATACAAAAATATGGCGAAGTCCACGTCCTTTTGTTTTAGTTTTTTGGTAAAAAAAAAAAAATGCTTCCCTGGATTTTCTATTGCCAGTGAAAGTAACACCAAGCAGTGGGGGTTAGCAGCCAGCAGCTGCTTGGATTACCCTTAGCTAGCAATGCAAAAAATGCAGCGGGAGTCCATGTCTTTTTTTTTTTTTTAAATTATTTAAATAACTAAAAAACAAAATGGGCTTCCCTGTATTTTGATTGCCTGACATCACAGTACTGTAAAAATAAGTAAATCATTAAAAAAATGACATAGCATTCCACGGCATTTTTGTTTCTCAGCGCAGATAAAGCAGACAGCTACGGGCTGCCACCCCCAGCTGCCTGATTTACTTTAGTTGGAGATCAAAATGCAGGGAAGCGCATTCATTTTTTTTTATTTAAAAAAATAATTAAAAAAAAAACAAATACGTGGGCTCTTGCCGTATTTTGATCGCCAGTCAGGTAAAGCCAGGCAGCTCTGGCCTGGGATTCTCAGCAGCCCACAGCCGCCCCTGGAAATGGCACATTGTTTCTTAGCGCCCTTTCCAGGTACTTTACCCAGCTCTTCCAGCGGCCGTGATGGTGGTGGCACTCTGGGTAATAAAGGGGTTAATACCAGCTTTGCATTCTAAGATGGTACTAAGCCCGAAATTCATGGTGTCACGCCAAATTAGACATGGCCACCATGAATTTCTAGGAAACAGTTAAAAAGCACAACACAGAGAAATTTGTTTATTAGAAATAAAACAAAAAAACATTTAGAGACTCCATCTTTATTATAAAAAAAATCCTTAGTCCAACGTAATCCACAGGGACAGCGATGTCAGCGTCATGACTGTGCACAGACAGTGTCTATACACAGTGAGAAGCACATGTCAGGTCTGCTACATCACTCTGGACAGAGCGATGAAGCAGAGGCTGACAGTGAGGGGATTATTGCACTTGCGTCTTTCATTGCATCACCCCACTCTCCCGACAGGAGCGCCTCTGCTGTGGAAATACATGCAGCTGACCCGCTGCTGTCAGGAGATTGTGCCTCGTGATGCGATGACACTCGCATCACGGCGCAGCAGGACCTTTGATGACATCATACTCACGTGACCAGTCTGTGGCTAATGAGGTAATACAGCATTTACATGTGACTAGTCACATGGGTATGACGTCATGGTCACGGCAGATCCTCCTAGCCATAGGTGCTTACCAGGGTGGAACAGCAATGATCGGACGGACATGGAAGCAGAAGTGCTGGGAGGCAGAGTCTGCAGGACGCATCGCGGGACCTGTAAGTATGATCATAATGTATGTTTAATAACGTGCTTTTTTTTAACAGCTCCTGGACCCGAACTGTAACATGAACTGTAACACAAACATCCCAGAAAGCTCATGTTCAGGGTCATGTGCACGAACACCGTGTGTTTTCGAAAGTGTGACTCTACACTATGTTCCAAATTATTATGCAAAAAGAGTTTAGGAGTGATAAGGTTAGAAATTTTTTGTTTGTCATTTAAACTCATTGATGGTGATGTGTGTAAGGGCTCTTTATATCACTGAAAGCAATTGCAGATATCTGTGCAAATTAGTTTGGCAGGTGTGTCCAAATAAAGGCAAGACTACTTAGGAAGACTTTTCCACATTATTAAGCATCCTAGATTTTTTGCCAAAATGGGAAAGAAAAAGGATGTGTCGGCTGCTGAGAAGCAACAAATTGTGGAGTATTTAGGTCAAGGCATGACTACAATCAACATTGCCAAGACACTTCATCGTGATCATCGCACAATCAAGAAGTATGTAGCTGATTCACAGCACATGCGTGTGTGTGCTGATAAGAAAAAATTAAGGACTCTTTCCAACAGGCAATTGCATCAGGTTAAAAGAGCAGCTGCTAAAATGCTTTGTCATAGCAGCAGACAAGTTTTTAAAGCTTCTGGTGCCTCCAACATCCCCTGAAAAACAAGATACAGGGTCCTTCAGAGGTTTGCAGCTGTGCGTAAGCCATCCTGTCGACCACCTCTATCCACTGCACACAAGGAGAAACGGCTCCAGTGGGCCAAACGATACATGAAGACTGACTTCCAAACTGTTTTGTTCACCGATGAATGCCGTGCAACGCTCGATGGTCCAGATGGATGGAGTGGAGGATGGCTGGTTGATGGACACCCCATGAAAACACGGCTAAGGCGCCAACAAGGAGGAGGTAGGGTTATGTTTTGAACTGGAATCATGGGGAGAGAGATTGTCGGCCCCTTTAGGATCCCTGAAGGGGTAAAGATGAACTCCATAATCTATGTGGAGTTTCTAAAACAGCACTTCCTGCCTTGGTTCAGGAGGAAGAACCGTGCATTCCGCAGCAAGATCATTTTCATGCATGATAATGCACCATCTCATGCTGCAAATAACACATCTGCATCTCTGGCTGCTATAGGCATAAAAGAGGACAAACTTATGGTGTGGCCACCATCTTCCTTTGACCTCAACCCCATTGAGAACCTCTGGAGCATCATCTAAAGGAGTGTCTATGATTGAGGGAGGCAGTCCACATCTAAGCAACAGCTCTGGGAGGGTATTCTGTCCACATGCAAAACAATTGAAGCACAAACTATCCAAAAACTGACAAATTCAATGGACGAGAGAGAGAGAGTTCAGAAGCTTCTTTCGAACAAGGGGTCATATGTGCAAATGTAACATCACCTAGAATTAAGTTTTGACTTGAAAACTGTTTGATTTCATTTTATAATAAGCTGATAATGCTTAGAATTTCACAATTGAACATTTTGTTTTTCAAAATAATAATAAAAAGGTTGAAAACTCTGCTGTGCATAATAATTTGGAACATGCATTTTGAGTGCATTTTGAGTGTTTATTATTTTTAAAAATATACTGTTTTTATAGGAAGTTTGATCAAAAACATTTCAATTATACTCGAATAGTAGATGACTGGAAAAAAACAATGACTGCAATTCATAAAGTTAATTTAGGAAAATATGAAAAAATATTTTTTGCATAATAATTTGGAACACAGTGTAAAGTTCGGGTTCGCTTATCCCTATTAACAAGCTGTGGGTTACTAACCATTTATGCATTTATGCCTCTTTCAGTAAATTGTTTTTTTAATGCTTCTGATATCCTTTCTGTCCCCATTTTAGCATGTGCCTCCTTGCTCTTGTGTTAAGCTTTTTATGAAAAACACTTCACTCCAGAACTTTATTTAGGCTTAAATCTTTCCCATAAGTTTTTATACAAAAAGTTGCATCTTATTTTTAAATTACACACTAAGTACCTCTAAACCATTATGTGATTCAAAACATTTTACAAATTTGTCTTTTTAAAATCTATTTTATCAATTCACATGGTTGCTGACATATAGTACAACTTTTCTTTATATTACCACTGATCCATTTCAGATTTTCTATTGATCCCCATCCGAACATAAATGGCTGGTTCAGAGGAAACAAAATAACTATTGAGAAAGGAACCTAAGAGGTTATGAAACATGTCTAATGAAGTGTTTAATGCTATCTATTGCCAGTTACTATGTTTGCAGTAAAGATTTACAAATAGTGAATTTAAAGGGAACCTGTCATCAGAAATTTTGCACTAAACCTAAAAGATTCTCCCTTTGCAGCTCAGGAGGCCGTCCAGTGCGTCCGAGGTCTTGCGCATGCGCCGTGCCACTCTAGCGGGACTGCGCAATATGCACAGTGTGACCGCTGGTGACATGTTGCGCAGCCAAGAGATTATGGGCGGTGCTGTGATTTTCATCATCAAGTATCCGCCCATAATCTCGTGCTCGCGCTTTCACTGCCGCCTCCACCGCGCTGGCCTGCTTACCTCACGTCACCTCTTTTCCATCTTGCCCTGGATCAGGAAATAGATGGGAGGAGCGGAGTAGGACACCAGCGATCAGGAGGAGACGTGGAGAGGAGCTACCGACGTACATAGTAAAAAAGACATGTAAAATCAAATCCCGCTAGAGTGGCACGGCGCACGCGCGAGACCTCGGACGCACTGGGCGGCCTCCTGAGGTATGAAATTGTGGAATGGGGACGGCCTAAAGCGGCAGGAGGCAGGATAACGGACACCAGAGAGCCTGCCCCCGTGTACCATTAGCAAGATTTGAATACAAAAAGGTACCACTTTATAAAGTCTTTATTTTGGTCTGAAAGGGGGCACAAGAACCATAGGAACCTTGCTAGAATGCAGCTGTCGCGGGCGGAGGAGGGGACGCTGCGCTCTCCCACTGCTTGGGTCCGGCCGCCGCTGCTGCGGCGGCCTGCTGCTGCTCGGTGGCTCGAGCGATGTGCCGGATCCCGGGGACTCGAGCGGCGCTCCTCGCCCGTGAGTGAAAGGGGTTTGGTTTTTGGGAATAGTTTATTGTCCGTGACGCCACCCACGGTTGTGGTGTTGGTAGGGACACCACCGCTGCTCTGTATGGGAATCCCGGGAGCGGTGACAAGGAGCAGCAAGGTTGTTAGTCCTCCCCTCCGTGGGTAGGGGGTTGGTTGTCCCGGGGCCCAGTGATGGGGTTGGGATGGTGGACAGGCGGGTTATGGGGCCTGTGGAGGTGCAGGAACGCAGGGGTAGCACTGTGCCGCACGGCACGGAGGTACTCACTCAGCCCAAGGATGATGACACAGTTCACGGTAAACAAACGGCTGGTTGGACGTGTCCCTCGGACGGCTACGGTGCTGATGTTCCCTGCAGTTAGCGGTGACGGTCACTTCCCTGCACCTAAGTACGGTTCTTTGGTAGCGATGGATTCCCACCGGTAACCCACTCCCCAGCTTGGATTTGAGCCGGAGGAGCCCCTCTCTTGCCCGCAGGCGCTGGCCCTGGGAAACTGGTGCCTTGGCGGTGGCGGTGTCTCCCCTTCACGGTCAGACTGTTGCCTTCAATCGGGACTTTGCTGCTGGGAGACCTGGAGGTCCCCTTCACTGACGGATTTGGCAAATTATGGCGACTCCTAGCCTTGCCGGGATCCGAAAGGCCCCTGCCAATGGTGCTGACTGTTCTTTGTATACCGCTCCGGTACCGCCGGGTCACCACCCGCCCACGGTCCTTTCGGCAACCTCCGAGCAGTCTCTCTCCTGCAGATGGTCACCGCCGTCTGTCAACCTTGCTGTCTCAGTCCGGGGCACACACCCGGACCAACTTCAGGCTTCTTGCTGTCACTTTTCTCCTGCTACTTCTTCCTTATCTCACTACAACTCCACTGTTTACTCCTTCTACTTCAAACTCCAAACTCTATCTTCACTGTTTACTCCTTCCCTTCCCTAGCTTATCTGCCTGGTTTTCCCGCCTCCAGGGCTGTGAACTCCTCGGTGGGCGGAGCCAACCACCTGGCCCACCCCCTGGTGTGGACATCAGCCCCTGGAGGAAGGCAACAAGGGTTTCTGGTCTGACCTTGGTGTTCCTGCAGGGAATATGGGGTGCGTGTGGTGTTGTGACCTGTGGCCCAGGGCTTCACATTCCCCCTTAGCAAAACGCAGACCGTCCTCGGGCTGCCCGTCCAACACCAGTTTTATTTTCCTCTTTTTTTTTTCTGAAAAGATAAAAAACGGTAACACGGTACAAGTAGAAAAACATCATCCCACATCGGGAGGCACATTACTTAAACGTTACGGTAACAAACGATTTCTGCTGCCGCTCTCTCCCATCCAAGTAACCTGGCCCTGATGCTGCCCCTAGAAAACAGGCAGCACCCCTTGACCCCAGTCCTGAACCAAGTTACTCGTGCGGGATCTGTCCTTCCCCTCCAGAGGGTAGCCACCGGTTCCTGTGGTGATTGGGCCCCAGCCTGCTCTACTGCGGGCCCTCCCTCCAACCTGCCTCTCCGGAGGCGGTAACGGTGCTGCAACGGAAACATTTTTATTTACAAGCCACTTAACGTTTGTGGTTGCCCTGCAAGTTCACAGGCTTGTCTATGAGCAGTTCCTCATGCAAACAATTTGCAAACGGTCACCACGGGGACAACGGTGCCGGCAACGGCCGGTTCTCCAAATCACGGTTAGACAATCTGGTTACTTTTCGGTAATCATCACTTTTTCATCTTTTGCAAACTTTTAAACACACACACTAGTGGTCCCAACGGGGACTGGACAACGGGGTTCCGCTGCCCTACTCAGAGTCCTCGACTTCACCTGCGGGAGGGGGTGCAGCGCTCACACGGGACTCCTGGCTGCCCCTCAATTTTGCATCTAAGGCGAACCACCCCCTCTCTCCACAGTGCCGGGTGTACTGGACCAAGTCGCCCGGCGTCAGGTTCCGACCAGGGTGCTCCTCTGGCAGGTGAGCATTCACATCCCGCCGGGCTATAAACACTTCGGCCTCCAGGCCCGGTTCATATATGAATCCATAGCCCCGGCGGACATCAAACCGCCTCACCTGCCCCTCATACAGCGGGCCCCGGACACAGAAAGTCGCTTGTCTCAGGCTTTCTTTTTCTCTGATTGCACGGGCCACCAGCTCCGCTTTCCTTTTCTCTCTTTCCTCGATCACCAGGCCCAACGGTACCGGCTCCCTGTCCCAGTACGGCGATGCTGCGAGCTCCGGCGCACGGGTCTGGCCCCGCGGGACATTTTGGACGCTGCCCACTGTTAGGGATCTGGGCGGCAGGTCCCGCGGCGTCTTGGCCTTGGGCGCCGCCTTGCAGCGGCAACCCGGCGCAACCTCAGCCGAGGTGTAGGGGATGGGCACAGGGGCTTTCCGCTGCTGGGCCTTCGGCACGGAGTGGGCTATCGGCTCCGGCTCAGGGGACTTCTCGGGGGACGCCTCCGGTTCGGGCTTCGGGACTTTCCAGGGCAGCACCTCTGGGCGGCTACCGGCTCCGGCTGCAGGTCGGCCCGCTGGGGCGGGCATGCTGGGTATTGCTACCAGTTGCGGTGGCAGCGGGCCTAGTGGCGGGGTCACAGCTTCCGAGACGGGTGGCGAGGGAGGCAGCAGGGTGAGAAGGTCTGGACCGGGTCTCGCAGCCGCGATGACCGGCCCATCAAGGGCATCGGGGCGTGGGTCACTCACCCTCCCTTCCTTAGCTTCCTCCTCGCGTCTCCGCACAGCCGCTATGACATCCGCCATGTCGGTCTCCCACTCCTCCATGAGGAGCTGCATCTTGACCTGCAGCCTCTGGTAGAGCTGTGCGGTCCAGATCTCCACCCATGCCACGGTCCCTGGCGCGGGGGCTACGGTGCTTCTGGACGGCATCCACATGTTGCTGGCGGTCCCTCCCAGGAACAAGATGGTGGCAGGGTCCTGTCGTCCCTGCTTTTATAGCTGCGTTCACATGCAGCCAGCCGCCATTTCGTCCCCCTTAGCTTCTTTTTGGCCCCTCCTCTATCGGGGCGGGGTTTTGGCCTTCGCGCCTCTGCTACTCGAGAAGACGCTCGAGCGGGAACTCTTCGCGCCAAAGATGGCGGCTTCTGAAATTTTTCGGCCGGACACCTCCGCCGGTTACAAGGCACACCTCTACCCAACGGCAGAGCGGTAAGATCCTGTTCTTGACGCCAAGTTGTCGCGGGCGGAGGAGGGGACGCTGCACTCTCCCACTGCTCGGGTCCGGCCGCCGCTGCTGCTGCGGCCTGCTGCTGCTCGGTGGCTCGAGCGATGGGCCGGATCCCGGGGACTTGAGCGGCGCTCCTCGCCCGTGAGTGAAAGGGGTTTGGTTTTTGGGAATAGTTTATTGTCCGTGACGCCACCCACGGTTGTGGTGATGGTAGGGACACCACTGCTGCTCTGTATGGGAATCCCGGGAGCGGTGACAGGGAGCAGCAAGGTTGTTAGTCCTCCCCTCCGTGGGTAGGGGGTTGGTTGTCCCGGGGCCCAGTGATGGGGTTGGGATGGTGGACAGGCGGGTTATGGGGCCTGTGGAGGTGCAGGAACGCAGGGGTAGCGCTGTGCCGCACGGCATGGAGGTACTCACTCAGCCCAAGGATGATGACACAGTTCACGGTAAACAAACGGCTGGTTGGACGGGTCCCTCGGACGGCTACAGTGCTGATGTTCCCTGCAGTTAGCGGTGACGGTCACTTCCCTGCACCTAAGTATGGTTCTTTGGTAGCGATGGATTTCCACCGGTAACCCGCTCCCCAGCTTGGATTTGAGCCGGAGGAGCCCCTCTCTTGACCGCAGGCGCTGGCCCTGGGAAACTGGGGCCTTGGCGGTGGCGGTGTCTCCCCTTCACGGTCGGACTGCTGCCTTCAATCGGGACTTTGCTGCTGGGAGACCTGGAGGTCCCCTTCACTGACGGATTTGGCAAATTATGGCGACTCCTAGCCTTGCCGGGATCCGAAGGGCCCCTGCCAATGGTGCTGACTGTTCTTTGTATACCGCTCCGGTACTGCCGGGTCACCACCCGCCCACGGTCCTTTCGGCAACCTCCGAGCAGTCTCTCCTGCAGACGGTCACCGCCGTCTGTCAACCTTGCTCTCTCAGTCTGGGGCACACACCCGGACCAACTTCAGGCTTCTTGCTGTCACTTTTCTCCTGCTACTTCTTCCTTATCTCAGTACAACTCCACTGTTTACTCCTTCTACTTCAAACTCCAAACTCTATCTTCACTGTTTACTCCTTCACTTCCCTAGCTTATCTGCCTGGTTTTCCCGCCTCCAGGGCTGTGAATTCCTCGGTGGGCGGAGCCAACCACCTTGCCCACGCCCTGGTGTGGACATCAGCCCCTGGAGGAAGGCAACAAGGGTTTCTGGTCTGACCCTGGTGTTCCTGCAGGGAATGTGGGGTGCGTGTGGTGTTGTGACCTGTGACCCCTGGCTTGCCCAGGGCGTCACACAGCCCAGGAGCTGCAAAGGGAGAATCTTTTAGGTTTAGTGCAAAATTTCTGATGACAGGTTCCCTTTAAATTGAGAGCTTCAGTAGAGACAGTGATGATGATGATGTCTGTAATACGCTGTGGAATTAATAGTGCTATGTGTAGCAAGTAAAATAAATAAATACAAATTTTTATGAAGCATTGTGCTATCTTGGAGTGGTACTTGGGGTGGACTGTGTGAGGATTGGATCCTTTATGATATCGCCATAACTAGATTAATATGGTGAACTTGTCTCTTGATATTTCGGGACTAGATGTTGCGTCGCTTTTATTATATCAGTGCTAAGAAGACAGCAGGACAATTTATTGAATACACCATAGACTGCAGGCATTACATAGTTAAGTGAGAAAAATTCACATCCACACTACTTTGGTGCTTTATTCATTAAATCATAGGCCAGGTTTCCACAACCATATTTTCGGTCCTAGTGCTATCGGTGAAAACAACGGACACCAATATTTGAATAGGGCAGTGCAGATTAACTTTTTTTTCACCAACAGAATGTGTGTGAAAAAAGTGGCAGCATTTTTTATGCTCCCACAGAAATTAGATGAGACTCACCTATTCAAGTCTTTGTGTGCAAGAAAAAACATGGATGTCAAAGTATAACATGTCATTTTTACTGATACATTGTAATTCTGAAACTGTAAATGGTCCTGTAAATGATTAATAGCACAAATGTCAAGTGAGAAAAATATCATCCCACTTTTCTGGATGATAATTGAATCATATATTTTGTACTGTCTTGTGTTCCTAACCTAAGTCCTAGATCATTCGGTTGTATATACAAGAATCATTATATTTATTTGTGAACACAGGCAAAATAGACACCATCTAATACATTTTTAATTTTTTTTTTAGAAACTTTTACTTTACCTTTTATTACTGTTGCAATTCTATATTTTTTTTTACAAATAATGTTGTCCTACAAAACGCATGCAATCCAAGTAAAAATTTTGTAGTTGATACAAGAGGATGCTGATAAGTCTTTGGCGTTACCCAGAAAGAAATGAGATAGGATGATGAAACTGTACATTTATTCCATATACTCTCCACTGATGTCATCACACTTCTTACATCGGTATTCCAAGTTCTGTAAGCCTAGCAAAAAGAAGGACTTCACTTGTGCCTCAAACCAGGCATCTGTAGCAGCCATAGCATTAGAAATGGTGTGAAATTTGGTACCCTTGAGATGTTTCTTCAGGTTTGGAAACAGATGATAGTTGGAGGGAGCTAGATCTGGTGAATTAGTTGGGTGGTCCATCAGCTGCAAGCGCCGCTTTGCCAGTTTTGCCGTGATCACTTGTGCAGTGTAAGCAGAGGTGTTGTCTTGCAGGAACACGATTCCTTTGGACAGCTTGACGTACCTTTTGGTCTTCAGAGCTTCCTTAAATTGGTCCAAAAGTTCAATGCAATACCTTGCATTGATGGTGGAACCCTTTTGAAGGTAGTCCACTAGCAGCATGCCCTCATTATCTCAGAACACAGATGCCATCAGTTTAGTGGCTGAGTTTTACACCCTGAACTTCTTTGGATGAGGACAACCACTCTGTCTACTCTTTCTGTGCCACTCTTTTGACTGCTCCTTGGTTCAGGGTCATACAAATAAATCCAGGTCTCATCCATAGTGACCAGTTGCTCAAGGAAGTTTTTATAAGTCCGGAAACGCTGACAAATGGACAGGGAAGTTTTCACTAGCATGCTTCTCTGATCTCTTGTCAAACATTTAGGGACCCACTTTGCAGATAGTTTCCTCATGTTCGAATGTTCATGGATAATGACACAAACACGTTCACGGGAAATCCCCATGATGTCTGCTATTGCTTTAGCTGAAATTTGTTGATTTTCCATTATAAGGTTGTGCACAGCATTGACGATCTCTGGAACAACAACCACTCTTGGTCATCCAAGACGTTCCTCATCATTGGTGTGAAGTGGCCCGTTTTAAATTGGCACCCGAGTTCTTAACTGAGGAATATGAAGGGCATTGACCCCCCAATATCTACGACATATCACCATGAATTTCTTTCGTGGACTTTCCTTGCAGAAACAAAAATGTTATCACTCCTCTGCTCTCAGTTGCTGTGAATATCACATTAGCCATTTTGTTTTCCCGCGTGCATAGAACAATGTTGCCATAGGCAACAAACACAACATTTTGAAAACATATATTAGACACATAAGACTTACATGTGATGTAACATTCGTTACCATAGAAAGAAAAAAAATCACAAAGCCAAAGACTTCAGCAGCCCCACGTATGTGTCACACCTTTCAGTGTGACATGCAAATCTCATTAATGTACATATTCACAAATTACTGGCATTATTATTTGGTATTTTTTTATATAATTTTTCTTCTAGGAGGGTCCCATTGTATTTTTTTTATTTTTATACAATTATGCCGCCCCTGTGCCAGCAGCCGAGCTGCTCAGATCCAGATCCGCGGTGGCTTGAGAGGTCTCCGGACCCGGGGGTCGTGCGGCCACTCAAATGAAGGGCTTATTTACAGGAGGATGTATTAGAGTTTGTGACGCCACCCGTGGTATGTGGTAATTAGGAGTACCACCGCTGCAGTTGGGATTACCCGGGGAGGATGCAATGCGGCAGCCTGGTGTTGTGACCCTCCATGGGTAGGGGGAATGCTCCGGTGCTCGGTGATGGTGTGGAAGAGTGCCGTTGGATGCAAAGGGGTCACTTGCATACTCACTCAGTCCATTAAGCTGACAACAACAACAACTGGATAAACCAAAGTTCTGGATACTGCTGCCGCTGAGGGGAGCTAGTTCGGGTCCTATCCCCAATGGTGCTACCTGGTAATCCGTGACCTGCCTAAGTTTACTTCTCTGTTGGTCCTGGTAGTATGGAATTTGCCGGGTCCCGCTCCCCACTATGGCTAAGTGTGGGAGCTTGCTCTCAGGCTTCACGCTTGGGATTTTCTGGACCGTTTTGAGTGGAAAGTCCTATCCCCCTCGTTGTGCTAGTACCCCGATTTTGGAGTGGGTGAAGAGCAGATCTTGAAGGCTCCGCTCTCGACGGGTAAATTGTAAGGTTGCCTGAAGCTCCTCCCTGACCTAGGGTCCACGTACCCCATAGTGCCCTGGTCCCAGCCCGGTGATAGTGCAAGGCCGCCAGCTGTCCTCCTCGACAGTTCCGTGCTCCTTGCCATGATCTTCTGGGACCAGGGGTCCAGCCCCTCAAGGCCCAGACCACCGTCTGTCACCTAGATGGCTTCCTAGGAGCCCTGCTCCTGACCTCCTCTCTCTTTCACTTCCCAAGCTCAACTCTCTTCTCCTGACACTCCTGACCTCCCCTTTCCAACCCCCCAGGTGGTCAACTCTATTCCACTCAAGCCGTCCACTGGTGTGTTTGGTGGGTGTGGTGCAGAGTGTACCTAGGGTTTTGATTAGCTGATGTAGGTAACAACATATAGTTAGGGACCCATAACCAAGAAGGAGGTGGATACTGCACGGGAGGGCAGATTGTGCAATACCCTGTGACGACCTGATAGTCCAGGGGTGTCACACAATCTTATGCAGTTTGTATTGCCTACATGATCATGAAAATACAATTTATTGTTAGCTAACCCAAAATGATATAGCACTTCAGCAGTTCTGTACCATTAGATTATAGAAACTTACCTAAATAAAGGAATCATCTAGAGAAAACATTTAAATGTGACAAGATGGCATTAGGTTATAGTAAAAGTTTTGTTTATATCCTGTTTCCAATTCAAAAGAAGGATCATTTTATCCAGCATGTGTGGACTGTGGAGATAATAGGTTTTTATATAACTTAGAAATTAGCCAAGGAATTGTGTAGTTCTTTATCAAGAGATGTTGCCAACTGCACCAATTTCTGGAGTAAAAGGTGAAGATCTGGTAGACATGTTTTTTATGTAGAAAATTAGTGGTTTGGAGAGTGACTGAGGAGGGCATAGAAAAACAAGTTGCCATTCCTTAGGTTAATTTGAGAAATCAGTATGGTAGTCAAAGAATGCCTAAGTTTATACATTTCTCTGTATTTGGGATGGAAATATTAAGGGATGTTGTATTCAGATGCTAAAGGAAATCGGGAAAGAATAAAGCCTGCTTTACACGCTGCAATGTATCTTACAATGTGTCGGCGGGGTCCCATCGTAAGTGATGCACATCTGGCATCGTAAGTTACATTGCAGTGTGTGAAAGGTACGTGCGATTGCGATTGAACGTTAAAACGTTCATTGCATACACATCGTACCTTTCTCTAGAATTGCACGTCAGATTGTTCATCGTACCCGGGGTAGCACACATCGCAGTGTGTGACACCCCGGGAATGATGAACACAGCTTACCTACATCCTGCGGCTCCCGGCCCACAATGTAGAAGGAAGGAGGTGGCCGGGATGTTTATGTCCCGCTCAGCTCCGCCCCTCCGCTTCTATTGGCCGGCTGCAGCGTGACGTCGATGTGACGCCGAACGTCCCTCCCACTCCAGGAAGTGGACGTTCGCCGCCCACATCGAGGTCGTATGGACGGGTAAGTACGTGTGACGGGCATTAATCGTTTGTGCGGCATGTTCAACAAATTGAACGTGCCACACATACGATTTGGGCGTTGCAAATCGCATACGATATTGTATGCGAAATTGCAACGTGTAAAGCAGGCTTTAGGCTTAAATAGCTAGTAAGTGATTGTCATCCTGTGAGGCAATGTTTCCATGATGAGCTTTTGGGGAATTTTTGATATTGCAGAATTTCTGAGCCATTTCAGCACCTATTATGTAAATTAGGTTCTTACATTTTTCATTGCTTTTTTGAGTGCAATTTTTTATTGAATTTTTGACTGCGTTTTTTGTGACTTCTTGGTATGGGATGTTTTAAACAAAGCGGTTTTGTTTTTCATACTTCCTGGTATTTAGAAATAAAACCACTGAATGTGGACATATGCAGCTAAACCATGAAACACATTACTCGATTTAAGTGGACTAATTTGATAAAATATAACTTTTATTATTTAATATTAAAATATTGTATATCCACTACTTCCCCATCCTCTTGTGTATGGGTTGTATTATGGATACAAACAAATGGTATCTACAAATAAAATAATGGTTATTACAAGCTAAATTAGAGTGGAGCGAACCCGTGGATATTAGGGTTCACCAAATCAGTACGGGCTAAAAAATAAAAAATCAGGTTTGGCAGCCAAAATTGACCCTGGATAATGAATCCCATACAAGTCAATGACGATTTTGGGCTGTATAATGACAATAGTAAGTGCTAGGGGGCTACAAATGGAAGTTAAATTATAGTAAGACCGGGATAGGTATACATACCATGTTATCCAGAGGATCACAATGAAGTCAGATAGATTTTCTGGCACACTAATTAGGGTTCATCAATATTCAATGCTTCACCTGCCCACTCTCTATGCCAGTGTCTGTGATTGGTTGCAGACTGCTATACATGCCCACCACCATGTGTCCATGTCTGTGATTGGATACAGTCAGTTTGCTGTATGCTAGTGTAAAAAGAAAGAAAGAAATCATTTTAAAAAAAGATGCGGCCTCCCACCATAATTTGATAGCCAGCATGGGTAAAACAACAGCTACAGACTGCAACCCCCACCTGTGAGCTTTATCATGGCTGGATATAAAAATAGAGGGGGGGAAAGAGCCATAGGATTCCCCCATTTTTGATAACCAGCTATGGTAAATCAGACAGGTGGAGGCTGGTGTTATGTATTATTTAAAATAAAGGATTTTTTGGTTTTTCTATTTTTTTCTTTTCACTTACAGGATTAGTAATGGGGTGTCTCATAGACGCGTCCCGTTACTAATCATGGGCTTAATGGCAGCTGTCATTTTTTGACAATTCACAGCTGTCATTAACCCCTCATATCAAGCCAATTGCCACTGCACTAGGGCAATCTGGATGAGTCGGGTAAAGCACCAGGATTGGCACATCTAATGTGTTTACATTACATTAGATGTGCAAATTCTGAGCAGCTGCGGGGTAGTATTTTTAGGCTGGGGTAGCCAATATTCATGGCTCCTCCCATCCTGATAATACCAGTCCCCACATGTCTGCTTTACTGTGGCTGGTTATCAAAAATGAGGGGGACCATATGCCTTTATTTTTAATTATTTATTTAAATATTCTTAAAAAAAAAATGCCGTAGGTTCCCCTCGATTTTGTTATCCAGCCACAGTAAAGGTCACAGATAGGGGCTTCAGCCTATAGCTGTTGTTTTACCCATGCTGGCTATCAAAATAAGGTGGGAGCCTAGGTCATTTTTATTTTTTTTTTTACAGTAAATAGCCTAACCAATCACAGCCATGCTAATACTGGACAACCTTTCAGCAAGCTTTGAAAGTGGGAGTTTCATGATTTGTGGCTGCATAAATGCTGCTATTTGTGGGGAGCTAGAGTACATTAAGGGAACCGTGAATGCCAGCATGTACTGTGAAATACTGAAGGAGCAAATGATCCCCTCCCCTGATAGTCTAACATGATATTGACCCCAAACACACCATCAAGACAATCACTGCTTTGTTAAAGAAACTTAGGGTAAAGATGCTGGACTGCCAAGCATGTATCCAGACCTAAACCCCATTGAGAATTTGTGTGGCATCATCAAATACAAGGTGGACTAGTGCAAGGTCTCTTACATCCACCAGGTCCATGCTTTCGACAAGGAGGAGTGGAAGAGAATTTCAGTAGCAACCTATGGAGCTCTAGTGAACTCCATGTCCAAGAGAGTTTAGATGGTGCTTGTACATAATGCAGGCCACACAAAATATTCCCACTTTAGGCACAGTTTGGCCATTTTAACTTAGGGTTATACTCATTTTTGTTGTTTAGACTTTAACCCCTTCCCCCTGAACCTTTTCTCATTTTCCTGACTAGACCATTTTTTTTTTCAATTCTAACTAGAGTTGAGCGCGGTTCGCGGTTCGTGGTTCTCCAGTTCTAGGCTCGAGTGATTTTTGGGCTGTTCGAGATCGAACTAGAACTCGAGCTTTTTGCTAAAAGCTCGATAGTTCTAGAAACGTTCGAGAACGGTTCTAGCAGCAAAAAGCAGGGCTTTTTACAGCTACAGTGTGCAGGAGCCATCGCTGGCAGCCTGCCACAAGCTGGTAACCAAGATAAACATCGGGTATCCAAGCAAAGCGCTTTGGTTAGTAACCCAATGTTTATCTTAGTTACGTGCAGGAAGCCCACACTTCCCGCTCAGCTCGCTCCGCCCCCTCCTGCCCGCGGCATGTATACATACATATACACACACACACACTCTCACACACGCACCCCCCCCGCTCGGCTTACCTGCGGTGATGAAGTCCCGCCATCCCGACCTCAGCGCTGTCACTTTCCTCCATGGCCGCCGCTTGTCACATCACCTATCGCTTCCGACCCGAGACTGACACTGGCGGTGACGTCACGGACCTCTCGCGATACTTGATGTGAAGGCGCCGGTCATTGACCTCAGTGACAGGGGCTGTCGGCAGTGCTGGAGATCAGCGCAGGTAATGTAACTCGCTGACAGCAGTACTTGTCACCCCCCTGCAGTGACCTGGGCTGACCCATTGATGTTAGCTCAGGTCACTGCATTGCTCTCCCAGCCAATGGGGAACATCCTGCTCTTCATTGACTGGGACAGTGTGGATCATCATGGCAACCCCTTGGATTACACCAGACCTGGATTTGTTTTTCAATCTAATAAATTGGTTAAAGAGGGAATGTTTTGGGGAGTGTTTTTTCAAATAAAAATGTGTTTGTCGTCTATTTTTTTTTATTACTGACTGGGTTGGTGATGTCGGGTATCTGATAGACGCCTGACCTCACCAACCCCAGGGCTTGATGCCAGGTGACATTACACATCTGGTATTAACCCCATATATTACCCCGTTTGCCACCGCACCAGGGCGCGGGATGAGCTGGGGCGAAGCACCAGGATTGGCGCATCTAATGGATGCGCCACTTCTGGGGCGGCTGCGGCCTGCTATTTTTAGGCTGGGGAGATTCCAATAACCATGGACCTCCCTAGTCTGAGAATATCAGGCCCCAGCTGTCTGCTTTACCTTGGCTGGTGATCCAATTTTGGGGGACCCCTACGTGTTTTTTTTTTTTAATTATTTATTTAATTTAAAATAACAGCGTGGGGTGCCCTCAGTTTTGGATTACCAGACAAGGTGAGGTTGCCAGCTGTGGTCTGCAGGCTGCAGCCGTCTGCTTTACCCAAGCTGGCTACAAAACTAGGGGGAACCCTACGTCATTTTTTTTTCATTTTTTTGGCTAAATACAAAGCTAAGCACCCTTTAGTGCCACACGAAAGGTACCAAAGGGTGCTCCACTTTTTCTCCATTTTTTTCTCCACTTTTTCTCCACTTTTTTCTCCACTTTTTTCTCCACTTTTTTCTCCTCTTATGCTCCACTTTTTCTCCACTTTTTCTCCTCTTAATCTCCACTTTTTCTCCACTTTTTCTCCACTTTTTCTCAACTTTTTCTCCACTTTTTTCTCCACTTTTTCTCCTCTTATGCTCCACTTTTTCTCCACTTTTTCTCCACTTTTTCTCCTCTTATGCTCCACTTTTTCTCCAATTTTTCTCCTCTTAATCTCCACTTTTTCTCCTCTTATGCTCCACTTTTTCTCCACTTTTTCTCCACTTTTTCTCCTCTTATGCTCCACTTTTTCTCCACTTTTTCTCCTCTTAATCTCCACTTTTTCTCCTCTTATGCTCCACTTTTTCTCCACTTTTTCTCCACTTTTTCTCCTCTTATGCTCCACTTTTTCTCCACTTTTTCTCCACTTTTTCTCCTCTTATGCTCCACTTTTTCTCCACTTTTTCTCCTCTTATGCTCCACTTTTTCTCCACTTTTTCTCCACTTTTTCTCCACTTTTTCTCCTCTTATGCTCCACTTTTTCTCCACTTTTTCTCCACTTTTTCTCCACTTTTTCTCCTCTTATGCTCCACTTTTTCTCCACTTTTTCTCCTCTTAATCTCCACTTTTTCTCCCCTTATGCTCCACTTTTTCTCCACTTTTTCTCCACTTTTTCTCCTCTTATGCTCCACTTTTTCTCCACTTTTTCTCCTCTTAATCTCCACTTTTTCTCCTCTTATGCTCCACTTTTTCTCCACTTTTTCTCCACTTTTTCTCCTCTTATGCTCCACTTTTTCTCCACTTTTTCTCCTCTTATGCTCCACTTTTTCTCCACTTTTTCTCCTCTTAATCTCCACTTTTTCTCCACTTTTTCTCCACTTTTTCTCCACTTTTTCTCCTCTTATGCTCCACTTTTTCTCCACTTTTTCTCCTCTTAATCTCCACTTTTTCTCCTCTTTTTCTCCTCTTATGCTCCACTTTTTCTCCACTTTTTCTCCTCTTATGCTCCACTTTTTCTCCACTTTTTCTCCTCTTAATCTCCACTTTTTCTCCACTTTTTCTCCACTTTTTCTCCACTTTTTCTCCTCTTATGCTCCACTTTTTCTCCACTTTTTCTCCTCTTAATCTCCACTTTTTCTCCTCTTATGCTCCACTTTTTCTCCACTTTTTCTCCACTTTTTCTCCTCTTATGCTCCACTTTTTCTCCACTTTTTCTCCACTTTTTCTCCACTTTTTCTCCTCTTATGCTCCACTTTTTCTCCACTTTTTCTCCTCTTAATCTCCACTTTTTCTCCTCTTATGCTCCACTTTTTCTCCACTTTTTTCTCCACTTTTTCTCCTCTTATGCTCCACTTTTTCTCCACTTTTTCTCCACTTTTTTCTCCACTTTTTCTCCTCTTATGCTCCAGTTTTTCTCCACTTTTTCTACACCTTTTCTCCACTTTTTCTCCTCTTATGCTCCACTTTTTCTCCACTTTTTCTCCTCTTAATCATCACTTTTTCTCCTCTTATGCTCCACTTTTTCTCCACTTTTTCTCCACTTTTTCTCCTCTTATGCTCCACTTTTTCTCCACTTTTTCTCCACTTTTTCTCCACTTTTTCTCCTCTTATGCTCCACTTTTTCTCCACTTTTTCTCCACTTTTTCTCCACTTTTTCTCCTCTTATGCTCCACTTTTTCTCCACTTTTTCTCCTCTTAATCTCCACTTTTTCTCCACTTTTTCTCCACTTTTTCTCCTCTTATGCTCCACTTTTTCTCCACTTTTTCTCCTCTTAATCTCCACTTTTTCTCCACTTTTTCTCCACTTTTTCTCCACTTTTTCTGCTCCTATGCTCCAGTTTTTCTCCACTTTTTCTCCTCTTAATCTCCACTTTTTCTCCTCTTATGCTCCACTTTTTCTCCACTTTTTCTCCACTTTTTCTCCTCTTATGCTCCACTTTTTCTCCACTTTTTCTCCACTTTTTCTCCACTTTTTCTCCTCTTATGCTCCACTTTTTCTCCACTTTTTATCCTCTTACGCTCCACTTTTTCTCCACTTTTTTCTCCACTTTTTCTCCTCTTATGCTCCACTTTTTCTCCACTTTTTCTCCACTTTTTCTCCACTTTTTCTCCTCTTATGCTCCACTTTTTTCTCCACTTTTTCTCCTCTTAAGCTCCACTTTTTCTCCACTTTTTCTCCACTTTTTCTCCACTTTTTCTCAACTTTTTCTCCACTTTTTTCTCCACTTTTTCTCCACTTTTTCTCCACTTTTTCTCCACTTTTTCTCCACTTTTTCTCCACTTTTTCTCCTCTTATGCTCCACTTTTTCTCCTCTTATGCTCCACTTTTTCTCCTCTTATGCTCCACTTTTTCTCCACTTTTTCTCCTCTTATGCTCCACTTTTTCTCCACTTTTTCTCCACTTCTTCTCCACTTTTTCTCCACTTTTTCCTCCACTTTTTTCTCCACTTTTTCTCCTCTTTTTCTCCTCTTTTTCTCCACTTTTTCTCCACTTTTTCTCCACTTTTTTCTCCACTTTTTCTCCACTTTTTTCTCCACTTTTTCGCCTCTTATGCTCCACTTTTTCTCCACTTTTTCTCTACTTTTTCTCCACTTTTTCTCCACTTTTTCCTCCACTTTTTTCTCCACTTTTTCTCCTCTTTTTCTCCTCTTTTTCTCCACTTTTTCTCCACTTTTTCTCCACTTTTTCTCCACTTTTTCTCCACTTTTTCTCCTCTTATGCTCCACTTTTTCTCCACTTTTTCTCCTCTTAATCTCCACTTTTTCTCCACTTTTTCTCCACTTTTTCTCAACTTTTTCTCCACTTTTTTCTCCACTTTTTCTCCTCTTATGCTCCACTTTTTCTCCACTTTTTCTCCACTTTTTCTCCTCTTATGCTCCACTTTTTCTCCAATTTTTCTCCTCTTAATCTCCACTTTTTCTCCTCTTATGCTCCACTTTTTCTCCACTTTTTCTCCACTTTTTCTCCTCTTATGCTCCACTTTTTCTCCACTTTTTCTCCTCTTAATCTCCACTTTTTCTCCTCTTATGCTCCACTTTTTCTCCACTTTTTCTCCACTTTTTCTCCTCTTATGCTCCACTTTTTCTCCACTTTTTCTCCACTTTTTCTCCTCTTATGCTCCACTTTTTCTCCACTTTTTCTCCTCTTATGCTCCACTTTTTCTCCACTTTTTCTCCACTTTTTCTCCACTTTTTCTCCTCTTATGCTCCACTTTTTCTCCACTTTTTCTCCACTTTTTCTCCACTTTTTCTCCACTTTTTCTCCTCTTATGCTCCACTTTTTCTCCACTTTTTCTCCTCTTAATCTCCACTTTTTCTCCTCTTATGCTCCACTTTTTCTCCACTTTTTCTCCACTTTTTCTCCTCTTATGCTCCACTTTTTCTCCACTTTTTCTCCTCTTAATCTCCACTTTTTCTCCTCTTATGCTCCACTTTTTCTCCACTTTTTCTCCTCTTATGCTCCACTTTTTCTCCACTTTTTCTCCTCTTATGCTCCACTTTTTCTCCACTTTTTCTCCTTTTAATCTCCACTTTTTCTCCACTTTTTCTCCACTTTTTCTCCACTTTTTCTCCTCTTATGCTCCACTTTTTCTCCACTTTTTCTCCTCTTAATCTCCACTTTTTCTCCTCTTATGCTCCACTTTTTCTCCACTTTTTCTCCACTTTTTCTCCTCTTATGCTCCACTTTTTCTCCACTTTTTCTCCACTTTTTCTCCTCTTATGCTCCACTTTTTCTCCACTTTTTCTCCTCTTATGCTCCACTTTTTCTCCACTTTTTCTCCTCTTAATCTCCACTTTTTCTCCACTTTTTCTCCACTTTTTCTCCACTTTTTCTCCACTTTTTCTCCTCTTATGCTCCACTTTTTCTCCACTTTTTCTCCTCTTAATCTCCACTTTTTCTCCTCTTATGCTCCACTTTTTCTCCACTTTTTCTCCACTTTTTCTCCTCTTATGCTCCACTTTTTCTCCACTTTTTCTCCACTTTTTCTCCACTTTTTCTCCTCTTATGCTCCACTTTTTCTCCACTTTTTATCCTCTTATGCTCCACTTTTTCTCCACTTTTTTCTCCACTTTTTCTCCTCTTATGCTCCACTTTTTCTCCACTTTTTCTCCACTTTTTCTCCTCTTATGCTCCACTTTTTCTCCACTTTTTTCTCCACTTTTTCTCCTCTTATGCTCCACTTTTTCTCCACTTTTTCTCCACTTTTTCTCCACTTTTTCTCAACTTTTTCTCCACTTTTTTCTCCACTTTTTCTCCTCTTATGCTCCACTTTTTCTCCACTTTTTCTCCACTTTTTCTCCACTTTTTCTCCTCTTATGCTCCACTTTTTCTCCACTTTTTCTCCTCTTATGCTCCACTTTTTCTCCTCTTATGCTCCACTTTTTCTCCTCTTATGCTCCACTTTTTCTCCACTTTTTCTCCTCTTATGCTCCACTTTTTCTCCACTTTTTCTCCACTTTTTCTCCACTTTTTCTCCACTTTTTTCTCCACTTTTTTCTCCACTTTTTCTCCACTTTTTTCTCCACTTTTTCTCCTCTTTTTCTCCTCTTTTTCTCCACTTTTTCTCCACTTTTTCTCCACTTTTTCTCCACTTTTTCTCCACTTTTTTCTCCACTTTTTCTCCTCTTATGCTCCACTTTTTCTCCACTTTTTCTCCACTTTTTCTCTACTTTTTCTCCACTTTTTCTCCACTTTTTCCTCCACTTTTTTCTCCACTTTTTCTCCTCTTTTTCTCCTCTTTTTCTCCACTTTTTCTCCACTTTTTCTCCACTTTTTCTCCACTTTTTCTCCTCTTATGCTCCACTTTTTCTCCACTTTTTCTCCGTTGTTTTTCTATGGTCGGTCTACCCATTAGCTCTGCCATGCATACTGTAGCTCTACACCTACTGCACATGTTACTTTATGATTGACATCTCTTTCGTACCAGAGCTGTCTAAGTCTACTCTGACCCCATATTTGTCATTACTATATTGTCCTTGTACTGTATTATGACATTTGTATCATGTGTTTCATTTCTTGCTGTGTTGCAATTTTTTTGCTGCATCCCAATTGTACCTCTACATTGTTCGAGTTTATGTTATTGTTCTCTCACTCTTATGTGATACTGATTATTGTCATTTTTCATGATTACATGCCGATAAGTCCAATCTGACGAAGGCTCAGGCCGAAACGTCATTTGTAACTTGTTTTGGACAAAAACATATATGCTTATGAAAATTTTTTTTTTCTTAATATGGACCAATAAAGAGTGATTTTGCATTACTATCCATTGTGACTTACTGACTTAGTCTGGGAGATTTAGAGTGCCGAGGTTACTCACTAATTTTATCTATTATTACCTCTGAGCACCTATATACCAGTGAGCAGAGTTTCCTCTACAGTAGTTCTCCTGATTAGGCATGCCCTTACCTCATGAGCAGGGCATTGCAGCTTTGGTAGCAACCATTACGACATGGACTCTGCTGCTGTGGACCCGGGGAGAGTGAGTGCAGATTCATTGCACCCACACTCCTCACATGAAGGGTCCGCACTCCTAGAAAATGGGGGATACGTTCCCTGAGTGTCTCCCCCCCATATTCTAGATGGTCCAGAGTCGTCGTGGGACCCCTTTATTTTTTTTCTTACAATAAATTGGTGAAAGAGGAAATGTTTTGGGGACTGTTTTTTCAAATAAATTTCTTTTGTCGATTTTTTGTTTTTGTTAGTACTGACAGTTTATGATGTTGGGTATCTAATAGACGCCATGACATCACAAACTGCTGGGCTTGATCTCAGGTGACTTTACAGCTAGTATCAACCCGATTTATTACCCCGTTTGCCACTGCACCAGGGCACGGGATGAGCTGGTGTGAAGCGCCAGGATTGGCGCATCTAGTGGATGCGCCACGTCTGGGGTGCCTGCGGCCTGCTATTTTTAGGCTGTGAAGGCCCAATAACTATGGACCTTCCCACCCTGAGAATACCAGACCACAGCTGTCCGCTTTACCTTGGCTGGTGATCCAATTTGGGGGGGACCCTACTTTTATTGTGTAATTATTAATATTTATAAAATAATTATAAAAAAGAGCCTGAGGGGACCTCCACATTGGATCCCCAACCACGGTAAAGCTGCCAGCTGTGGTTTTCAGGCTACAGCCGTCTGCTTTACCCTAGCTGGCTATCAAAAATGGGGGGACCCAACGTCATTTTTTTTTTTTAACTATTTTTTAAATAGAAAAAATTAATGGGCTTCCCTGTATTTTGATTGCCAACCAAGGTAACGGCAGGCAGATGGGGGTGGCAACCCATAGCTGTCTGCTTTATCTGCGCTGAGAATCAAAAATACCGCGGAGCGCTACGTCATTTTTTTAAAGATTTATTTTTACAGCACTGTGAAGTCCAGCAATCAAAATACAGGGAAGCCCATTTTATTTTTAGTTATTTAAATAAATAATTAAAAAAAATATATATGGGCTCCCGCTGCATTTTTTGTATTGCTAGCTAAGGGTAATCCAAGCAGCTACTGGCTGCTAACCCCCACTGCTTGGTGTTACCTTCACTGGCAATGGAAAATCCAGGGAAGCATTTTTTATTTTTTTTGCCAAAAAACTACAAAAAAAGGACGTGAGCTTCGCCATATTTTTGTATGCTAGCCAGGTATAGCAGGCAGGTGCTGGAAGAGTTTGATACAGCGCCAGAAGATGGCGCTTCTATGAAAATGCCATTTTCTGAGGTGGCTGCAGACTGCAATTCGCAGCAGTGGGGCCCAGAAAGCTCAGGCCAACCGGTGGTGCGGATTCCAATCCCCAGCTGCCTAGTTGTACCTGGCTGGACACAAAAATGGGGCAAAGCCTATGTCATTTGTTTTCTAATTATTTCATGAAATTCATGAAATAATAAAAAAAGGGCTTCCCTTTATTTTTGGTTCCCAGCCGGGTACAAATAGGCAACTGGGGGTTGGGGGCAGCCGTACCTGCCTGCTGTACCTGGCTAGCATACAAAAATATGGCGAAGCCCACATAATTTTTTCAGGGGGCAAAAAACTTCTGCATACAGTCCTGGATGGAGTATGCTGAGCCTTGTAGTTCTGCAGCTGCTGTCTGTCTGTATGGAGAAGAGCAGACAGCAGCTGCAGAACTACAAGGCTCAGCATACTCCATCCAGGACTGTATGCAGAAGTTTTTTGCCCACCAAAAAAATGACGTGGGCTTCGCCATATTTTTGTATGCTAGCCAGGTACAGCTGGCAGCCACGGGCTGCCTCCAACCCCCAGTTGCCTATTTGTACCCGGCTGGGAACCAAAAATATAGGGAAGCCCGTTTTTTTTAATTATTTCACTTATTTCATGAAATAATTAAAAAACAAATGACGTGGGCTTCGCCCCATTTTTGTGTCCAGCCGGGTACAACTAGGCAGCTGGGGATTGGAATCCGCAGCACAGGTTAGCCCGAGGTTTGTGGGCGCCTCTGCTGCGGATTTCAGTCCGCAGCCGTCCCAGAAAACGGCGCTCTCATAGAAGCGCCATCATCTGGCGCTGTATCCAACTCTTCCAACAGCCCTGGAGCCGGGTGGCTTGTTGGGTAATCATGAGTTAATACTGGCTTTGTTTTACCAGCCAGTATTAAGCCAGAGATTCTTAATGTCAGGCACGTTTGACCCGGCCATTAAGAATCTCCAATAAAGGGTTAAAAAAAAGACACCACACAGAGAAAAAATACTTTAATAGAAATAAATACACAGACACATTAGAGACTCCATCTTTATTACCCCTGTCAGCCCTCCACGATCCTGCTCTTCTGTCTTCTTTCTTTCTAGTGTAGTAGTAGTGACGATTGTAGTGAGGATGAGATTCACCAGCTCATCACTTGGGGCTGGGGAACCTCCATCCTCACTACAATGCTCACTACAATCGGGAAGCAGCGTGCAGCCTTCATTCCGTGAGTGATCACTGCTGGCTGCTAGCGGTAACGCTGACAGACGCGTTACCATAGCAACGGTGCTCTCGGAGCCGCGGTTAGCGGTGATGTCACCGCTAACTGCGTTGCTATGGCAACGGTGATCTCCGTTAATGACCGGCTGTGTCAGCCGGTCCCTAACGGAACGGGGAGTCGACCGTGTGCTAGAGCATGTCGCCGGTACACGGCGATACACATATGTGCACCGTGTACCGGAGAGATGCACTCGCAGGTCCTACATGACGTGTCATAGTCATGTGACCAGTCTGTAGCCAATGAGATAATAGCCACGTGACTGGTCACATGGCTATTTTGACGTCACGATAGGTCCTGCTTCTCTGCTGGCAGTGCAGGTCACCGGGAGGATTCAGCGATCATCGGATGGAATAGCGGCAGGAGACAGAGTGCAGAAGGGATCGCGAGGACCGGTAAGTGTTATGGCAATGTTTATTAACTGTTTGTGTACATTTATAATGCATTTTTATGTGTTTGTGATTGCCTCCCATTATAGCCTATACGTTCGAGTTCGGTTCGTCGAACGTTCGACGAACTGAACTCGAACGAGACCTCCGTTCGGCGAACCACCTCGAGCCGAACCGCGACCGGTTCGCTCATCTCTAATTCTAACCAATGTCAGTGTCTGGAATGCTTCAACAGATCCCAGGGATTCTGAGAATGTTTTTGCGTATTATATTGTACTTCATGATAGTGTAAAATTAGGACAATATTTTTGCACTTATTTCTAAAAATATCAGAAATTTGTCAAAAATTTTGAAATTACAATCTTTGAAATTTTCTGCCCTTAAACTAGTGAGTTGTGTTACACAAATCAATTAATAAATAACACTTCCTATATGTCTATTTTACATCAGAACCATTTTTTAAGTATACTTTTTTTGTTAGGATGTTAGAAAGTTTCCAATTTTATGAGAAATTTCTCATTTTAACAACAAAATTTACAAAACCATTTTTTAGGGACCACATCAAATTTGAAGTGACTTTCGGAGGCCTCGGTAACATACAATACAAAACAATGTAGGACAAAAATGAAAATTTTACTTTTTCCAACAAATTTTTTACTTTAACCCCAATTTTTTTATTTTTAGAAGCGGGATAAAATGCACCATATGATTTGTTGTGAAATGTCTCTTCAGTACACCAATACCACATATGTGGTGATAATCTACTTTTTGGGCTCACGGCAAGGCTTGGACGGAAAAAGCCCCATTTGACTTTTTCAATGGAAAATTGTCTCAATAGATAGCGGACGCCATATTGCATTTGGAGAGCCCTTGATGTGCCTAAAGAGCAGAGCTCCCCCACAAGTGACCATATTTTTTAAACTAGACCCCTGTCAGAATTTATCTAGATGTATAATGAGCACCTTGAAACCCCAGGTGCTTCACAGAAATTTATAACATTGAAGTATGAAAATAAAAACATACATTTTTACCACAAGTGTTGCTTTAACCCCAAATGTTTCATTTTCACAAGGATAACCGGAGAAAATGCACTTTAGAAATTGTTGTGCAATTTCTCCCGAGTATGCTGATAACCTATATGTGGTAGAAATCTACTTTTTGGGCAAACAGCAGAGCTCGGAGAGGATTGGAGCACCATTTGAGTTTTTGCACATAAAATTGTCTGGAAGGATTAGCAAACTTCATCTTGCACTTGGAGAGCCTCTGATATGCAAAAACAGTGGAGCTCCCCCACAAATGACCCCATTTTGCAAACTAGACCCCTCAAGGAATTTATCTAAGTGTTGGGTGAGCAGCTTAAATCCCCAGGTGTTTCAAAGAATTATATAATGTTGAGCCGTGAAAATGAAAAAATACATTTTTTACCACAAAAATGTTGTTGTGACCCAAAGTTTTTAGTTTTCACAAGAGTAATAGGAGATAATGGACAGTACATTTTTTTGTGCAATTTCTCCTCAGTACGTCAATACCTTATAAGTGGTTAAAAGCTAATTTTGAGGCACAATACAATGGAAAGAAGGGAAGGAACACCATATTTGAGTTCAGATTTTTCTGGAATAGTTTGCGTGGGCTACGTCACATTGGTAGAATCTCTGAGGTGCCAGAACAGCAGATAACCCCACAAGTGACTACATTTTATGTATTCTTTATGCTGTGCATAAAAGTGCGGTCAGCAACATTTTTGTCCACCTTTGAAAAGACGAAAAATGATTTCACTTAAATCACGCATTTTGGAGATATAAATTGAAACCCTGATGTAAGTGCTCAGCATAGAGCTCAGGATAAATGTGACTGATCCAAAATGTTCTGTGTCCCAAATTGCCACCAAATAGCATTCAACTCAACCCACAAAAACAAAAGTCCACACAAAGGTCTGTCATTTGCTAATGGAAATATAGGGGGCTTACATGTTTCTGTTAACACAAAGGCTCTGTAAAAGTGCTATGGATCCCCCTCAAAATAGAAATCCAGCAAAATCTGCACTCCCAAAGCAAAATGCCCCCCCTCCCCCTGAGCCCCACAGTGAGCCTAAAGGGGGCTTTACATGCAACGACATCGCTAACGAGATGTCGTTGGGGTCGCGGAATTCGTGACGCACATCCGGCCTCGTTAGCGATGTCGTTGTGTGGGAAACGTACGAACGACCCATAACGATCAAAATTACTCACCTAATTGTTGATCATTGACACGTCATTCTAATCCCAAATATCGTTGCTGTTGCAGGATGCAGGTTGTTCTTCGTTCCTGAGGCAGCACACATCGCTATGTGTGACACCCCAGGAACAAGGAACAACACCTTACCTGTGTCCTCCGGCAAGGAGGTGGGCGTCACTTTCTTTTAGCTGCTCTCTGCCCCTCTGCTTTTATTGGACGGCTGCCGTGTGACGTCGCTGTGACACCGCACGAACCGCCCCCTTAGAAAGGAGGCAGTTTGCATGCCACAGCGATGTCGCTAGGCAGGTAAGTCCATGTGACGGGTCCTAGCGATGTTTTGCGCCACGGGCAGCGATTTTCCCATGACGCACAACCGATGGGGGTGGGTGCTTTCACCAGCGACATCCCTAGCGATGTCGCTGCGTATAAAGCAGCCTTAAACCACAGTTAGCATCCACATGTTTGGCATTGTTGTAGTGAGGAAAGCCTGCATAACTTATGTAGTGTGTGTTTCAAGAAGCATGACACAATTTACAGGCATTACAATGTATTGAGCATGACAAGGGCTTATTTGCAACTTTAATTCTGCAACATTCAATGCATTTGACTCCATAGGTGTTTTCCAAGAACTTAGGGGCTCTGCAAATGGAGACTGCAAAGTAGTCTAGGAAAATCTGTGCTTCAAAAATCAAATGATGTGCCTTCCCTCCCGAGCCCTATGGTGCGGATAAATAGAACTGTACAGTCATGTATTGTTCAGAAAAAAATGTGTAACATATTTTTCAGCCTTTTTTACCTATTCCCATTAGGAAAATTGTAAATCTGAGTTTCAAACAACATTTTAATGGTAATAACATAATTCTTTTTTCTTTCCTATCCAATTGGGTAAAATTTTGTGACACAACTGCAGTGTCAATATGTTCACTGCACCCATCAGGGGCGTACTAATATGCTATTCAAAGCCCAGCGTCATCGGCGGTGAAACGCATATGTGTGTCCATTGCCACCTCCCCAGATGCTGGGTTTAGATTCACTGTGCATGATCAGAAGTCCCAGACAGTACTTCCAATCTTTCACACTATGTACACGTTCTGCCTTCAGAGATGTCTAGTGCGCAGGACTGGATGTGCTGGGACTTGTGTTCATGCATACTGACCCTAAACCCAGCATCTAAGGTGGTGGCAATGGACACAGGTATACGCATCACCGCTAATGATGCTGGACATTGAGTAGAATGTTAACTCGCCCCTGTGGGCGTGCTAACTTGCTAAGAGGGCGGACTACTCGAGGGAAATAATGCCCTTGTGACTAGTCCCTTCACTTATTAGGATATCATAAAGGATCCTTAGAAATACTTTTTCTAAAGTTCCCTTTATGTATACTACTAGATGCTGGGACAGTTGGGCAGGGGTTAGATATATGTACCAAAGCTGCTCATGTTACTCGGTGCATATTAGACTTGACAGGTTCCCCTTAATACCAATAACTATGTTTGGTGATATTGATTGGATGACTTTCCTATAGACAATAACAAGATTAATTATAGCTGATAATAACCACTATTTTAGATACTAGTGATGAGAAAACAAGGCTGCTTGGTACTCGAATCGAGCATGTCAGATGTTCGGAAATGCTTCACTCGAGTACCAAGAACAATATGAGTCAATGGGTGAATTGAGCATATTTTTTCTGAGTTCCCAATCTGTTACCTGGCCTGACACAGCCCTCGGCCACCCCAGTCCTATTCATCAGCATGCAGCAGACATCACCCCACAACCTCCATTTTGTCATCCTGGCCACAGATGTCCCTATCATGCTGGTGCAGCTGGTATTGTCTGGCAACTTACCGTATTTTTCGCTTTATAAGACGCACCCCCAAATTTGGTGAAGGAAAAGAGAATTTATTTTTTTAATGTTAAATGGGGTCCTTCTTATAATGCCAGTGTCCGTCTAACAAATCATAAAGGGTATATGTCTCTTACAGCCCCCATCCTATAATTAGCTCCCTTAATCTGGATATGGCCCCCTTATATTGAATATAGCCCCCTTGTGCTGGCACACATCCCATACAGCTGGCACAGGTCTCCTATAGCTGGCACACATCCCATACAGGTGGCACAGGTCTCTTATTGATGGCACACATCCCATACAGGTGGCACAGGTCTCCTATTGCTGGCACACATCCCACATAGGTGGCACAGGTCTCCTATTGCTGGAACACGTCCCATACAGGTGGCACAGGTCTCCTATAGCTTGCACAAGTCCCATACAGGCGGCACAGGTCTCTTATTGCTGGCTCATGTCCCATACCGCTGGTACAGGTCTCCTATTGCTGGCACATATGCATTACAGCTGGCACAATTCTCCTATTGCTGGCACATATGCAATACAGCTGGTACAGGTCTCCTATTGCTGGCACATATGCAATACAGCTGCTACAGGTCTTCTATTGCTGGCACACATGCAATACAGCTGGTACAGGTCTCCTATTGCTGGCACATATGCAATACAGCTGCTACAGGTCTTCTATTGCTGGCACACATGCAATACAGCTGGTACAGGTCTCCTATTGCTGGCACATATGCAATACAGCTGGTACAGGTCTTCTATTGCTGGCACACATGCAATACAGCTGGTACAGGTCTCCTATTGCTGGCACACATTCTCGTGTTAGATATGGCCCCCATGCTGCTGTCCATAGTAAAAAAAACTCTTTCCTTACCTTCTCCAGTGCTGTAATCTCTCGTGTCTTCCTTCGTGGGGTTGAGCTCCTCCACTTTCTGGTTCTCGTGCCGGTCATGTGATCGGCACAGCAGAGTGACATGATCTCTGCGTGCCTGATCACAGCAGCAGCAGTGAGATCGGGGAGACAACGGGAGACACGCTGGAGGAGGTAAGGAAAGCTTTTTTATTTTAGAATGGCCAGCAGCATGGGGGCCATATCTAACACGGGGGCGGGGGTACATGTGCGCTCAAAGGAGGGCGCAGGCAGATATAATGTGCGCTGCTCCCCCAGCCCATCGCCGCGGTGCGGTTTCAGCACCACGGTGATGGACAGCGGTTGTGCATATTATATTAGCGAGAGCAGGAAATCTCCCGCTGACTCCTGCAGCCTTCACAAGCCTCTACCAGCCTCCACCAGTCCCCCCAGCAGCCCCATGCACCGCACCAGAGTTGCCCCCACCTCCCCTGGACCCGTATATTCGGATTATAAGATGCACCCCCTACTTTCCCCCAAAATTTGGGGGAACAAAAGTGCGTCTTATAAAGCGAAAAATACGGTAGTTTCGCGTACACAGTCCAAATATTCCCCTCCAGCCAAAGTGACTGTGTGGCTAGTTACACTGTGGCCCTCATTCCAGAAAAGAGATAGAGAGATTTATTTTCCAGGGAAGGGAAGTGAGCGGAACTAACCGCACAGTTACTTTGGCCAGATGATGAGGACTGCAGTGGCCGAGGGATGTGTCAGGGCAGGTAAAAGCATGGGGAGTCGATCATTTAGCTCGAGAACGCCATGTTACTCGATCGAGCACGGAGCATTCTGAGCACTCAGATGCTAGATTGAGTGCCAAGCAGTGCTGATCACTAGTAGATACACTTTGTTTATATCCATAATGCAATCCAACAACAAGTGGGATTGGGGGAGTAGTGGATAGACTTCTACAAAGCATGGTGGATTGGTTAAAATGATTTTAATAATAAATAATTAAAGTTATATTTTATAAAATTAGTTCACTTAAGGGTACGCTTACATGAGCGTTACAAATGGACAAAAATCTCGCATTGCACTCTGACCAATGTTAGTCAATGAGGCAGAGCAGGTGGTCAGCTTTTCTTGCATACAGATTCTGGATGCGAGAAAAGTCACAACATGCTGTTTTCTGTGAGTCTCGGATCACTCGCACCCATTCAAGTGTATGGGTGCGAGAGAAACATCGGACTTCACTTGGATGTTATGCCAGTGCAGTGCGATATACGCAAAGGCTGACAATGGAGGAGATGGGGGGATTAACCCCTCCCTCTCCTCCACAGTGTCCGCTCTCAGCTTCGCAGCTGTGACCCAATTGCAAGATCCGGTCACAGTCGCATGACACTCGGTTTACGCTTGCAGCAGAGCATAAGCCGGGGGTCATTAGCATATCGCATCCGTTGCTGTCGCCTGTGAATGTGTTCCTTGTATTTGCCTTTTATAAATCTTTATTAATATACTGATGTCCAAATGACATGCCTTTTTGATGCGTTTCTGTGGTAGAAATGAACTAAAAACACATTTTTTTGTCTGTGTTTTTTTCTGCATCTAATGGGAAAAATCTGCAAATAAACCCAATGTAGGCGAAAGACAAGTTGACATATTGCAGATTTTACACACGCACTGCAGGTCAGTTTATGCTGAGTAAAAAAGAAGCAGAGTGGGCATGACATTTCTATAAGTTCCACTTTGCTGGAACTGTAAGATGCAGTGAAAATATGCATTTAAAAACTCATCAAAAATGAATCATGGGCACACAGCATGAGAGTAATAAGGGTCTTGCATTTCAGTTTTTTTGTCTCTTTTTGATATCTAATGTTTTAAAGGGAACCTGTCAGCAGAAATTTTGCCCAAAACCTAAAAGATTCCCCCTCTGCAGCTCCTGGGCTGCATTCTAGAAAGGTCCCTGTTATTATTGTGCCCCCTTTCTGACCAAAATAAAGACTTTATAAAGTGGTACCTTTTTGAATTCAGATTCTGTAAATGTGACACGGGGGCGGAGTGCCTGATAGCCGTTAGTCTGCCTCCTGCCGCTTTAGGCCGTCCCCCATCGCTGATTTCCATAGCTGTGGACGCCGCCCAGTGCTCCACAGGTCCCCGCGCATGCCCAGTGCCTATCTCTTGTGGATGAGCACCGTGCGCAGTGTCACCGCTGGTGACGTGCGCGCAGGCTTTAGATTATGGGCGGTGCTGTGATGTTTATTACCAAGCAACCGCACATAATCGCAGGACCGCGCTTTCCCCCTCGGCATCCTTCGTTCTGCGCAAGCGCAGTGCTGCTGACCCCACGTCACCTCTTTTCCATCTACAGTGCATACAAGTAGTATTCAACCCCTTGCAGATTTAGCAGGTTTGATAAGATGCAAATCAGTTAGAGCCTGCAAACTTCAAACAAGAGCAGGATTTATTAACAGATGCATAAATCTTACAAACCAACCAAGTTATGTTGCTCAGTTAAATTTTAATAAATTTTCAACATAAAAGTGTGGGTCAATTATTATTCAACCCCTAGGTTTAATATTTTGTGGAATAACCCTTGTTTGCAATTACAGCTAATAATCGTCTTTTATAAGACCTGATCAGGCCGGCACAGGTCTCTGGAGTTATCTTGGCCCACTCCTCCATGCAGATCTTCTCCAAGTTATCTAGGTTCTTTGGGTGTCTCATGTGGATTTTAATCTTGAGCTCCTTCCACAAGTTTTCAATTGGGTTAAGGTCAGGAGACTGACTAGGCCACTGCAACACATTGATTTTTTTCCCTCTTGAACCAGGCCTTGGTTTTCTTGGCTGTGTGCTTTGGGTCGTTGTCTTGTTGGAAGATGAAATGACGACCCATCTTAAGATCCTTGATGGAGGAGCGGAGCTTCTTGGCCAAAATCTCCAGGTAGGCTGTGCTATCCATCTTCCCATGGATGCGGACCAGATGGCCAGGCCCCTTGGCTGAGAAACAGCCCCACAGCATGATGCTGCCACCACCATGCTTGACTGTAGGGATGGTATTCTTGGGGTCGTATGCAGTGCCATCCAGTCACCAAACGTCACGTGTGTGGTTGGCACCAAAGATCTCGATCTTGGTCTCATCAGACCAGAGAACCTTGAACCAGTCTGTCTCAGAGTCCTCCAAGTGATCATGAGCAAACTGTAGACGAGCCTTGACATGACGCTTTGAAAGTGAAGGTACCTTACGGGCTCGTCTGGAACGGAGACCATTGCGGTGGAGTACGTTACTTATGGTATTGACTGAAACCAATGTCCCCACTGCCATGAGATCTTCCCGGAGCTCCTTCCTTGTTGTCCTTGGGTTAGCCTTGACTCTTCGGACAAGCCTGGCCTCAGCACGGGTGGAAACTTTCAAAGGCTGTCCAGGCCGTGGAAGGCTAAGAGTAGTTCCATAAGCCTTCCACTTCCGGATGATGTTCCCAACAGTGGAGACAGGTAGGCCCAACTGCTTGGAAAGGGTTTTGTACCCCTTGCCAGCCTTATGACCCTCCACGATCTTGTCTCTGATGGCCTTGGAATGCTCCTTTGTCTTTCCCATGTTGACCAAGTATGAGTGCTGTTCACAAGTTTGGGGAGGGTCTTAATTAGTCAGAAAAGGCTGGAAAAAGAGATAATTAATCCAAACATGTGAAGCTCATTGTTCTTTGTGCCTGAAATACTTCTTAATACTTTAGGGGAACCAAACAGAATTCTGGTGGTTTGAGGAATTGAATAATAAATGACCCTCTGAATAAACTTTTCACAATTTAAAAAAAAAAAAAAGAAATAACATTTTTTTTTGCTGCAGTGCATTTCACACTTCCAGGCTGATCTACAGTCCAAATGTCACAATGCCAAGTTAATTCCGAATGTGTAAACCTGCTAAATCTGCAGGGGGTTGAATACTACTTGTAGGCACTGTGTTTCCTGCCTCAGGGCAAGATGGGAAGGAGGTGACGTGGGGTCAGCAGCACCGCGCTTGCGCAGAACGAAGGAGGCCGAGGGGGAAAGCGCGGTCCCGCGATTATGGGCGGTTGCTTGGTAATAAACATCACAGCACCGCCCATAATCTAAAGCCTGCACGCACGTCACCAGCTGGGCACAGTGCTCATCCACGAGAGATAGGCACTGCGTATGCGCGGGGACCTGTGGAGCACTGGGCGGCGTCCACAGCTATGGAAATCAGCGATGGGGGATGGCCTAAAGCGGCAGGAGGCAGAATAACAGCCATCAGGCAGCCCGCCCCCGTGTCACATTTACAGAATCTGAATACAAAAAGGTACCACTTTATAAAGTCTTATTTTGGTCAGAAAGGGGGCACAATAATAACAGGGACCTTTCTAGAATGCAGCCCAGGAGCTGCAGAGGGGGAATCTTTTAGGTTTTGGGCGAAATTTCTGCTGACAGGTTCCCTTTAGGCTATGTTCACACACTGCGTATTTTACCTGCGTTTTTGGTCCGTTTTTGCTGCAGAAATTTCTTGAGAAATTCTTGTAACCTTTCTGCAGACATTCCCCAGCAAAACCTATGGCAAAAAAAATTAGCTGTGCGCACACTGCGTTTTTTTCTTAAGAAAATTCTTTCAGTAGATTTTCTTAAGAAAAAGAATGAGCATGTCACTTCTTTTCTGCAGCTAACTGCGTTATTTGCCATAGATAATTGGCACAATAACGCAGGGAGCAACCAGCGGTAAAAACGCACTAAAAAAGCACCGAAAACGCACCAAAAATGCACCGAAAACGCGGCAAAAACGCAGGTGCGGTTTTGGTGCGTTTTTTAACGCAGGTGCACTAATCCTTCACTCTTAAGAAATTTCTTAAGAAATTTCTTAAGAAAAATCATTCTTCTAGTGTGAACATAGCCTCAAAGACAGCTGCTTTGTTTTTGATACCCCCTGCTATTTGGATTTTAAAAAAAAAAAAATTGTCATGGGCAGATCATCAAATTAGTGTGTTTCTACAGAAGAACTGCATTAAATATGTGAATGCATTATTTACCATCAATTTCTATGGGAAAAATCTGCACTTAAAACTCAATAGAAATTGGCATGTTGCAGATTTCAAACATGTACTGCTGTTTTTTTATGCTGCATAAAAAAAAACAGTGGCTCATCCATTTTGCTGGAACTGGAAGTACATATGCATGCAAGTATTTGCAGCAGATATTTGTGCAACAAAAATGCTCTTTTTGGCAACAAAAATGCTGCAGTTTTTGACGCATCTTTTGCACTTTTTTTTGTACTGTATGCCTTTTATCTACATTAATTTGAATTTGTTAAAAAACATAGCAAAATGCTGAAACAATTGACATGCTGCATTATCTAAGGAAAAAAAAAGCAACATGTGCATGAGACCAGAAACCATTTTTTCCAGGACGCCACATGACAGCACGGTAGGAGTTGCTCCTTTGACCTTTACAGGGACAGGAAACGCAAGAGTTTAAAAGCCCCTCCCCATCCCCCTTTCCTCAGTGTTTTTCCTGTCCCTGTACAGGACGGACGCAAGTCTTACCGTCGGGATGTACGGGGTCCAGGCGGATCAGGGGGGGCTTGCTCTCTCCTTCCGGCCTGTCAAGCAGCCCCTGGCCGACACCTCTAAAGGAGAGGTCCCTCAGCCGGCCGGTGGAGCAGGAGTTCCCGGCAAAAGCCGCTTCCCTCAGGTGAGGGCTCTCGGCATCCCGCTGTTTGCCGCGGCCATGTGGCACTTCCGGGTGTGAGCACGCCATGCGTTCCAGCCTGACACGCTGATGCCTGTGCAGCGCAAAGTCTTCCGCATTTCCTGGTCGGAATATGGCGGCGCCCAGGAAGGCGGCGTGTGATCCGGGTCGGAACACTGGAGGCGGGAACGGGCCCTGTCGTCGCCCAAACAGGTATCAAACCTTGGGCACGGGGAAATATGCATTCTGTGTGTTTCTGCATAACGACCTGCTCACTGCTTATTACAATGGATGAAGGTGACAGGTCTGATGCTAGCCCCCCTGACGAGTCCCAGGGTCACGTAAGTGCAGGTGCGTCAGGAATCTGACCTGTAGTGGTGTGGGTAGAGCCTGATTCAGTCTCCCCTTCCGTTTAGGATTCTTCCACGGCACGCACCGGCACTATCCCTAAAAAAGTTCAGAGGAAGTCGGCCAGAATAAAAAAGTGTGCAGTCTGTCATTCACATCTGTCAGAGTCCTGCACTAAAATTGGAAATTTAGCCTGGGAACTTTCTAAGTAGATTATGCTTCATGGTGAGGTTGCTGCCTCATGTTTTGCTGAGCTCAGCAGACCTCATGTTTAAGTTCAGAATTTACCTGTTGATGGAACCTTGTGTGGATCCTCCTGTTGTGGTTTAATAACACATTTGATTCCACTCTTATCTCACCAGACCAGGTTCTGTCTGATTTACTCCTTCTATAGGAGGGAAAATTGAGGATATAACACATTATCTCGCATTGGAACTTGCCCTCCAGCTGAACCTCAGGGTGAGTTAATTGGTTCAGGTGTGACTAATTTGGCATTTAGGATACCACTCATGCAGTAGGTGTATCCTGAAGTTCACAGGTGAATTACACTCTTAGGGGTAACTCTGATCGGGCCTCACAACTCTGGCCTCGCGCCTCAGGGTTCTGGCCTCGTGATGACTCTGGCTCACGCCTCACTGCTCTGGCCTCCTGGGGCCTCGCACCTCCTGGCTCCGGCTTCGCGCCTCCTGGCTCGTACCTCACAACTTGGGGCTCCGGCATCGCGCCTCATGGGTTTGGCCTCGGCCCACACGCCACACAGCTCTGACCACACGCTAGCTTGACGCCTTGGGACTGTCAAGGCCTCACTGCTTGACGTCTCTGGTCTTACTGTTTCTCAGCCTTGCCATTCATGGCTTGGCTTCACTGGCTTTGGGCCTCTGGGCTTGTGCCTTGGGCCTCTGGGCTTGGGCCTTGTGCCTCTAGGCTTGTGCCTCTAAGCTTGTGCCTTGTGCCTCTAGGCTTGTGCCTTTGGGCTTCTGCCTTGTGCCTCTAGGCTTGTGCCTCTAGGCTTGGGCCTCTGGGCTTGTGCCTTGTGTCTCTAGGCTTGTGCCTCTGAGCTTGTGCCTTGTGTCTCTAGGCTTGTGCCTCTGGGCTTGTGCCTTGTGCCTCTAGGCTTGTGCCTCTGGGCTTGTGGCTTGTGCCTCTAGGCTTGTGCCTCTAGGCTTGTGCCTCTGGGCTTGTGGCTTGTGCCTCTGGGCTTGTGCCTCTGGGCTTGTGCCTCTGGCCTTGTGGCTTGTGCCTCTAGGCTTGTGCCTCTGGCCTTGTGCCTTTTAGGCTTGTGCCTCTGGGCTTGTGCCTTGTGTCTCTAGGCTTGTGCCTCAGGGCTTGTGTCTTGTGTCTCTAGGCTTGTGCCTCTGGGCTTGTGCCTTGTGTCTCTAGGCTTGTGCCTCTGGGCTTGTGCCTTGTGTCTCTAGGCTTGTGCCTCTGGGCTTGTGCCTTGTGTCTCTAGGCTTGTGCCTCTGGGCTTGTGCCTTGTGTCTCTGGGCTTGTGCCTCTGGGCTTGTGCCTTGTGCCTCTGGGCTTGTGCCTTGTATCTCTAAGCTTGTACATCTGGGCTTGTGCCTTGTGCCTTTGGGCTTGTGCCTTGTGCCTCTGGGCTTGTGCCTTGTGCCTCTAGGCTTATGCCTCTGGGCTTGTGCCTTATGCCTCAAGGCTTGTGCCTCTGGGCTTGTGCCTTGTGCCTCTGGGCTTGTGCCTTGTGCCTCTGGGCTTGTGCCTGGTGCCTCTGGGCTTGTGCCTGGTGCCTCTGGGCTTGTGCCTGGTGCCTCTGGGCTTGTGCCTTGTGCCTCTGGGCTTGTGCCTTGTTCCTCTGGGATTGTGCCTTGTGCCTCCGGGCTTGTGCCTCCGGGCTTGCGCATTACGCTTCATGCTTCTGGCATTGTGCGTCTGACATTGCGCCTTGTGCCTCTGGCCTTGTGCCTATGGCATTGCGCCTTGTACCTCTGGCCTTGCGCCTCTGGCGTTGCGCCTTGTGCCTCTGGCCTTGCACCTCTGGCATTGCGCTTGTGCCTCTGGCCTTGCGCCTCCGGCCTTGCGCCTCTGGCATTTGCGCCACTGGCCTTGCGCCTCTGGCTTTGTGCCTTGCACCTCTGGCATTGTGCCTTGCAACTTGGGGCTTGCGCCTTGCGCTTCATGTTCCGGCCTTGCGTGTCTGGCATTGCGCCTTGTGCCTCTGGCTTTATGCCTTGTGCCTCTGCCTTGCGCCTCTGGCCTCTGGCCTTGCGCCTCTGGCTTTGCGCCTCTGGCCTTGTGCTTTGCGCCTCTGGCCTTGCGCTTCTGGGCTTACGCCTTGCGCTTCCTGTTCTGGCCTTGCGTGTCTGGCATTGGGCCTTGCACCTCTGCGCCTTGCGCTTCTGTGCCTCTGCACCTTGGGCCTTGCGCCTCTGCATCTTGGGCCTTGCACTTCTGCACCTTGGGCCTTGCGCTTCTGCGCCTTGGACCTTATGCCTCTGCGCCTTTGGCCTTGCGCCTCTGCGCCTTTGGCCTTGCAGTGGCCTCGTCCCTTGCGCCTCGGGTTGCATACTTCGCATTGGGTCTCTCGCATCGGCTTTGGTTAGAGGGGCCTCACACTTCTGGAACGGCACTTGGCTTAGCCGTAATAGGCTGTCATGTTTGCGTTGGCCTAGTTTTCTCCTTATTATGGCTCAGACCTGGAATCTGAGGTCAGCTACGGTCCTTCTTTTCTAATCAGTAGTATTCAGCGGTGCTTAATTGCTTAGCTCTGGTCTTTCTTTTATAACTTATGACTAAAGAGAAATGTTATCGAGTTCATCCTATGGTGGAAAGAACTGAATGTAGCCAATCATGGTAATAGCCCGTTTTACTGTGACAGGTCCTTTGATGGCAATTGGACTGGTTTTCTGGCCATTGTTCAACATCCAGAATCTCGTAAATAACCTGTGAGGTTTTCCAGCCTCTTGTGGCAGGGAACTCCATAGTCTCCCTCATAGGCTCGCTGTTCTCACGAGAAAACATCCAGGGTCTCACCACTGTCAAATGAACTATCACTCTGTGATTATTGGAGGCCCTCACTCCTCTGGAGGATGTTCCCTGGTCACTATGGAAGACTGTGTGGTATGTTTACGCTAGTGTCCGATATAGTGGTACTTAGAGGCTAATGGAGTATAGTGCATTTCTGGTTGGGTAGTCTACCCGGGTGGTAGTGGTTTTCTTTCCGCCAGCTCAGGGCAACACTAGTCTCCTGTGTTTGCTGCCACGGATATGGCAAACCACTTCTTTAAATTCCAATATATATACTGTATACAGTGTATCTATGAGGTTGGCCACCTACATTTTCTGGGACGCTTCCTCCCATCTAGATTCCATACCCCGCTGTCCTTGGCATCTGCATCTTGGGAACAATGCTTCCTTCAGGTGGTCGGATGATGTACTTGGCTTGCTAATATCGGTCGACGTGCCTTCCGGACTCCAACTCTTCACGTCTTTGGTTCATGATGGTCCTTCTCATTATTCGAGGTCCAGTAGTTTATGCCTTGTCATCTTGGGCTTCTGGAGCCAGGATATGAACTCTGGCGGTACGGTGGGCTGGTCTGTGACCAGGGGTAATCGTTTGAACCTCGGAGAGCTGATGTCCGTACTGACCTGGTTTATTAAGCTCGGACATGTTTATTCTTGATCTAGCCGGTGGTCATTCTATCGGGCTGTGGTTTATTCATTCCTTGATAGGCTGTTAAGGACTTTAACTTCTATTCTATAGTTGCGGTGTTCAGAATGTTCATTAACCCATTTCGGGCATGTCTCACTGTCTCTGGTCGCTGTAGTGTAAGCTGTCTACCTCGTTTATTCTCAGTCCCAACAGGCAGAGCTCCTTCGCTCTTGGACGTCAGACGAGCAGTTCTGGCATATTTAGAGGCTACCAGAGCTGGCGCATAGCTTCTGCCCTCTTGGTGCAAATTGCGGGAAAGTGCCGAGGGAAGACGGTGTCTAAGACAACTGTCTCGGTAGGTTAGGTCCGCTGTTTCAGCTACTTACCAGTCCGCGGGTCGGGACCTCCCAACTCGCATTGGGGCCCACTCCGCCAGGGCTCTGTCCACTTCTTGGGCGGAGAGGGTGGGGGTTTCCTTGGATCTGATTTGTCGTACGGCAACGTGGTCGGGTCCCCACACGTTTTGTAAGCATTATAAACTGGGCCTTCTCACCGATCAGCACATGTTGTTCAGTAGCAGGGCTTTGCAGGCTGTGGTGTCCCCCTCATAGGGATTACCTTGGCATTCTCCTACCGTGCTGTCATGTGGCGTCCTGGAAAATAAGAATTACTACTTACCGGTAATGATGTTTCCAGGAGCCAACATGACAGCACGCTTATTTCCCTCCCGTCTGATTATGTACCGTGTGTTGTGCGTTCTGCATTAATAAAATGGTGTTATCTCCCATTCTGGTGTGGTACTTTAAAAAACACTGAGGAAAGGGGGATGGGGAGGGGCTTTTAAACTCTTGCGTTTCCTGTCCCTGTAAAGGTCAAAGGAGCAACTCCTACCGTGCTGTCATGTTGGCTCCTGGAAACATCATTACCGGTAAGTAGTAATTCTTATTTTTTTTCTACTACTATAAACTTGTGTTTCGATGGAGCATTTTTTGGTGCAGCTAATAATGCTGAAAGTATTTAATGTGTGCAATTGGCCTCAGGGTATGTGAACATTATAAGTATTTTCATGATTTTTTTTTCTCCTGCAAAAGCCAGAGTATTGACAGCAAAAATGCTACATTAAATACATGCTTTTTTTGTTGTGTTTTTGCATACATTTTAGATGAATTTTTGCTTTTATATTGTTCCCAATCTATTGAAAAATGCTGAAAAAAACCCTCTCTCTTTCCCCTTTTTTATGTTTTGTTCTTTTTATGGTTGTTTGTCATGTGAACATGTTATTATTGCTGTTGTGTATGTATATAAACCTTAATAAAAATTATTTGGAAAAAATGCTGAAAAAACTGACATGCTGCAGATTTGAAAAAAATCTTTGACGGTTTAAATCTGCAAGTAAATAAATTAAATCTGCAAGTAAATAAATTAATAGAATAAGTATCACTACATTTTTTCCATGGTATAAACGCATAGAATAAATGTGGGAAAAATGTAACATTTGTAAAAGTCCTAAGATGCTACATTTTCTTGCGCAACAAAAATACGCAGCATTACAAACTCACCAAAAAGTCATAATGGGAAGTTAACCTATTTTTTTTGCCATTGTTAGCACTAAAATATGCAATGGCCGTCTGCTCTGATTATTGTTTTTTTTCTGCAGCTGTTTTATGCCTTTTTCTTTTTTATTATTATTATTATTATTATTATTATTATTTTGCATATTTGACTCCGTATGTTTTTAATGAGTATTTTAGTTTAGTTTTTTAGTGCAGAAACATTTCGATTCTACACTTGTAAAATGCATGTGTATTTTTCCGTGCAATTTTTAAACTCAATATCAAAGAAAACAACAAAAGAACATATTTCTATAATTTGTAAACAAATTGGTAAATGTTAACATTCAGCTATAGATCAGGGGACCCGTTACTCTTGAGAAAGCGTGAACCCAAAACTTTGGAATTTTAATTGAATTAATAAAAAAATAGAGTTAACATTTCTTAAATAAGGCAATGCAAAAATATTTGTTTGCTGCTGAGTAGCAATGATCATGACACCTTAAAAAAAATAAAAAAAATAATCTTTTTTTACTAATATTAAAATATCAAGGGTCTAACATTTGTCTATGAGGTAAAATTGCACCACATCCTAGGTAAAATTTCTAACGCTGCACCTTCAGTTAAAGCTGACATGAAAACAATATTTTTGGCATATCTTGTATTTTTATAGCTGACTATTTTCTGCTTGACATTTTTAGTTGAGCAATATCCAGAATCCAGACTTGACACCCATCCGCAGAGCAACATTCATCTTTAGATGACATCTGTTCAGAATTTTTCAATACCTTAATAGTTATAAAGCATGTGAGGAGGGGGATAATAGAGGGATTATGACATAAAAATGCTAAAGTCCTTGTGGAAGATCTGCTGCACATAAAGTTATGATTTGGTAATTCATACTAATGCAGTTTGTAGTCCTCCAGAGACAGGGCAATAACAGTGCACAATATGCTCTTAAACACTGATGCATAACACATTGTGCTGGAGCCAAAATATGCTGCAAAATATTATTGTACTGCATGGAAAGTAGCACTTTTTAGAAGCTATTCACACAGATTATCCTTCACAGACCAGTTCACATGGTTTTTACTGTTATTCTTTAATACTTAATGTGGTTTATTTCAGATTTTTACATTTACTGGGCTGTGTTAATAACTTTCTGAGTTCATTTTATTTTAAATACAAAATTATTCAATTTTTAGTAGCATTGGAGTTCACTCAAGTGGAGCATGGTAATTTACTCGGTTAAATTGTTTTGTGTAGCTGAAATATCTGAGAACACGAACATTTTGGAAACAGCCAGATTGTAGAGAGCTGTTTGGGTTAGTGAAATCTCTACAGATATTAACTATATATTTGAGCATTAGTATAATATACTTTTAAATATATATATATATATATATATATATATATATATATATAAAATATATTCTACATTTGAAATTAGATTTTTTTTAAATATATATATATATATTTTAAAAAAATCAAATGTAGAATATTTATATAATGTGTGTATAACAGTAAAAGTTGTGATATAATGTATTATTATTATTATTTAACATATCATATAATTTAGCATGATAAATGATATAAGGTAAATCAATAATTTAATACTTTTTTTATTCTTTGTACCATAGAAATGTTAGTAGACTTCAGTACAGATAAAAGGGTTTGTCCAATTTCAGAAAATGGTTAGTCTCAGTCACAGTTTGTAAACCACACTTCACTTACAATCCTAAGGTTTACTATCACTAGTTATGAGCAAGCACTACCATACTCAGGTGCTTGGTACTCGTAACGAACAGTTAGATGCTCGGATAGGCTCAAGTCCAGTACCAAAGTATAAAGGAAGTCAATGGAGGACTCTTGCACTCTTCTGAGACATCTTGCAGAAAAATGCTCAAGTCCCCCATTGACTTCCATCATACTCAGGTACTTCAGTCATGCCCATTCGAACATTCAAAAGCTCATTACAAATACTAAGCACCCAAGCCATGATAATGCTTGCTCATCACTAGTCTCCACTACTGCATCATATATCAGATATTAGCTACAGTGCTAAGGCCACATCAAAGCTTAGAGGGTCTGTGTGGGCTATTCTGACTACGGAGCCACTGGGATCAGTTATTGATCTCAACACTAATGACTCAACAGCTCTGCCATCAATATCAGACATTGGTGGCAATTCGGGGAAACTCACCAATGGGCCCAAGACGGATGAGGAAAGCACAAATTTTTTTTTATAGCAAATTACAAACAGGGAACAGGATGTTCTGTAAGAGAACAATACTGTTACGTTAATATTAAGATTTGCATTCAATATTGAACATTTATGTGTTGTAAAAATATTTCATTTGTATACAATACACTTTTTTGTGTAGTATTTTTTCTTAATTTCTGTAATTAGTAAATATATAAAATTTCAGAAAGTCATCTACAAGCAAAATAAACTGTAATATTTTTTTAAATGCACTATACAAAGTATAAACTATACCTGCAGTGTGTTCTGTATAAGAATAGATGAGCAATTGCTGTCAGATATAACCTTTAAAACCTTTCAAATGACAGGTATACATAGCAGTTTGTAATATTTATTCCCAGCAAAAATAACCTGCATGTGACTGGATGGTGCAGAAGCTGTTATGGAAGAAAGTTAAAAGAGATGAAGAAATTGCTGTCACCTACTGAAAAGATGTGAAGTGAGCACGAAGTTCTGCAGACATACAGGGGAGTGCAATGCAATTTCATATGTAACATTAGCAGCGGATAATGCTATAATCTAGAATTCACAGCAGATTTTTTTCTTCATTAAAGATTCTTTTTCTTTTGTTGGTTTTTGAAAAACCATTAGATAAAAAGAATAATCAATGCTTGAATTGCTTAGCAGCAGAAAAAATCAGATAGCATCTAAAAATAATCCATAGCAGTCACAAAACGTTAAAAAATAACGCTAATAACCTAATACTCAATCTTTCCTGTTCTATGCCATTTCTAAGCCAACAATGTCATGGTCTCTATCACATGTGTGTATCTTTAGCATGTTGCTGATGAAAAACAACACATAACTTTGGTAGCCAATTGTTGCCGACAACAGTAATTCAACGCAGGTAGTAGAGGTGAATTACCAAGTAATATAGCTGCTGGAACATTATTAACATAGCACTAACATGTTTTTTTCATTAAAGCCAGTAGCTCAATGGTTAGAGCGCTCGTCTCAGAAGCATTAGTTCACAAGTTCTAGCGTCCCGGTAAAAAATGTAATTTACTTTTAATTTTAAATTAGAATTATTTATAATTCTAATTTAATTTAATTATGCACTGAGGGGAGGAGCCAGGCATCAGCTGTGAGCCACACCTCTAAAATTGGAGCAGTTCACGGAATGAGGCTGCATTGCTCTCTTTGTCTCAGTCAGTCAGTCTCAGTCAGTCTTAGTCAGTCAGTCTCAATCAGTCAGTCAGTCTCTCCCTCTTCTTTCCCTCTTCTCTCCCTCTCAGACCTGGCGATGATCAGCTGATGCGGTCACCTGACAGAATCAGCTGACACTATAAGTCGAGCGGTGAGGCCGGCTTTTTTACCGCCCGGCCGGCTAAACTATCAGCTGATGCTGTCGGACAAACCGATCAGATGATATTGGATCCGGATTGGACGGCGTGGGACCCTTGACCCAGGATTACTGAGGAGGGGGGTTCTTTATTTCAATAAAGATGGAGTCACTATTTGTGTTGTGTTTTATTTCTAATAAAAATATTTTTCTGTGTTGTCTTTTTTTTATCTGTACTAGAAATTCATGGTGGCCATGTCTAATATTGGCGTGACACCATGAATTTCGGGCTTAGGGCCAGTTTATAATATACAGCTAGCCCTAACCCCATTATTACCCAGCGAGCCACCAGACACCAGGGCAGCTGGAAAAGTTGGATACAGCGCCAGAAGATGGCGCTTCTATGAAAGCGCCCTTTTCTGGGGTGGCTGTGGACTGCAATTAGCAGCAGAGGTGCCCAGAAAGCTTGGGCACCCTGAGCTGCGGATTCCAATCTCCAGGTGCCTAGTTGTACCTGGCTGGATACACAAATTGGGCGAAGCCCACGTCATTTTTTTTTTTTAAATTATTTCATGAAATTCATGAAATAATTTTAAAAAAGGGCTTCCTTATATTTTTGGTTCCCAGCTGGGTACAAATAGGCAGCTGGGGGTTGAAGGCAGCCCGTAGCTGCCTGCTGTACCTGGCTAGCATACAAAAACATGGCGAAGCCCACGTAATTTTTTTGGGAGGCAAAAAACTCCTGCATACAGTCCTGGATGGAAAACGAAAAAGGAGGGGAGCCAGTACTGCTTATGAATGGCATGCAACAATGAAGAAATAAAAAGTGTAATATTCACAAATTCATTCCTACTGTAACAATTCAATGAGATTTTTTGCAAATGATTGATCAATGATTTGAGGCTCCCTGCCCCGTCACAGCAAATCTCTATAGGGGGGTCCCTAACGCTATAATATAAATTATTATTGTACCATAAGGTCTCATATAATGAGCAGGACCATATGAAAACACCAATTACCCAAGACATGTCTGAACCGCTCCCATGCTGCCAGGACTGACAACCGCGAATAAAGGCAGCCCAGGTGCCAGTGTGTGTGGCAGAACCACACACACCAGCACAATGTCAGGACTGGCCCTCACAGTGCCAGACCAGCAAACATGGATGAGGGCGGAACAAGGTTCAGGCAGGTGGTGTTTAAATAATGATGCCTGTGGAGCAGGAAGCGGTGGCTGTGTGTGAACAAGCACCAAACTGAATTTTGATGGCGACAGAAGGAATTTGCAAACCACACTGGGCATGCACGGCATGGTGGCGGTCAACTACCTGACCAGAAAACGAAAAAGGAGGGGAGCCAGCACTGCTTATGAATGGCATGCATTATTTCTTCATTGTTGCATGTCATTCATAGGCATAGAACAACAAGGCTCAGCATACTCCATCCAGGACTGTATGCAGGAGGGCATTTTGCCCACCAAAAAATGACGTGGGCTTTGCCATATTTTTGTATGCTAGCCAGGTACAGCAGGCAGGTATGGCTGCCTCCAACCCCCAGCTGCTTATTTGTACCCGGATGGGAACAAAAAAAATTGTGAAGCCCTTTTTTTAATTATTTCATAAATTTCATGAAATAATTAAAAAAAAAAATCGACATGAGCTTCGCCACATTTTTGTGTCCAGCCAGGTACAACTAGGCAGCTGGGGATTGGAATTTTCAGCACAGGTTAGCCCGAGCTTTCTGCGAATTGCAATCCGCAGCCGCCCCAGAAAATGGTGCTTTCATAGAAGCGCCATCATCTGGCGCTGTATTAAACTCTTCCAGCTGCCCTGGTGACGGGTGGCTTGCTGGGTAATAATAAGTTAATACTAGCTTGTTTTACTAGCTAGTATTAAGTCAGAGATTCTTAATGTCAGACAAGTTTGACCCAGCCATTAAGAATCTCCAATAAAGGGTTTAAAAAAAAGACACCACACAAAGAAAAAATACTTTAATAGAAATAAATACACAGACACATTAGAGACTCCATGTTTATTAATCCCTCTCATCCCTCCATGATCCATGGTCTTCTGTCTTCTTTCTCCTTCAACCCATGAAGCTCTGCTACATCAGACAGCGATGCATGGAAGGAAGGACACTGCTGCTCCCCGTCCACTGCAGTCTATTCACTCAGTCAGTGAGCAGAGGCTGCATGCTGTAAGCGGTGACGTCACCGCTGACAAGCGGGTTGCTATAGCAACAGCGCTGCATGGGAGGAAGGACGCTTCTGCTCCCCGTGCACTGCAGTCTATTCACCCAGTCAGTGAGCAGATACTGCAGGCTGTAAGCGGTGACGTCATCGCTGACAGGCGGGTTGCTATAGCAACGATGATCTCCGTTATTGACTGGCTGTGGCAGCCGGTGAATAACGGAACGGGGAAGTAGAACGGGGAGTCAACCATGTGCCAGAGCATTTCGCCAGTATACGGAGATGCTTGAACGATCACCGTGTACCGGAGAGTGCAATGACAGGACCTAGCATGACGTCATAGCCATGTGACCAGTCTGTAGCCAATGAGATAATAGACACGTGACTGGTCACATGCTTTTTTTGACGTCACGGAAGGTCCTATCATCAGTGCTGGTTTCCGGGAGGATGCAGCGATTATCGGAAGGAAAAGCGGCGGGACACAGAGTGCAGGACGCGTCGTGGGGACCTGTAAGTGTTATGGCAATGTTTATTAACTGTATGTGTACATTTATAATGTTTTTTTATGTGTTTGTGATTGCCTCCCTTTGTTTTCAATGGGGTTCGAGAGGTTCGTCGAACGGTTCGCCGAACCGAACTCGAACGCGGCCTCCGTTCGACAAACCGAACCGTACTCGAGCCTTTAGAGGCTGGCTCATCTCTAGTGATTAGCAAATACAGCATGCTCAGCACTATTTATTACTAGCACGAATATTACAGTATTCACAATATCTATTACTCATCAAGTAGTTTGATTCTTGCCTTGTGAGCTTTGAGACCCTGACCCAAATATTTGGCCCTGATTTTCAGCCACCAAAATGCCAGGATTGCTTGACAATCACTATTTCCTTAGCCATCTTTGCTACTGGCATTTCTGTGATTAGGAGGTGCAGTGGAAAAACAAATGACTTCTGATCAGTAAAGGAGGAGAATTAACTTACCAAGTTTCCCTGTTACACTAATTTCTGATCTGCTTATTAACCCTTATGAATATACACTGCTCTCCTGCCCACTCGCTGTGCCAGTGTCTGTGATTAGTTGAAGTCCTGCTTCACCCACCCACCCTCTCTGCCAGCATCTGTGATTGGTGGAATGTAAAAAACATTAATGCACAGTGGACGTCAGATTTCTTTCACTTCTATACACTTTGCATGAACTGTAAGATGTTGCAATTATTGCACAGCAAAAGTAAGCAGTGTCATAAGTGGAGATGAGCAAACTTCACAAAGTTCGACTCGTTTCATGGTCATCAACTTCGCCTGCATTCGCTGAACAAACAGATGGCTTCACAAACATATTGCAACCCCACTGAATTCAATGGGAAGCAAAAAAAGGCATATACAACACTTTTATGAGGTCCAAAAGCTGCCAGAAGAGCTAAATTTGTTTTAAAATGGAGCCACATTGTTGTGGCACAGCCATTTGCTCACTAGACTATTAACATAAGAAATATTGAGGTGAATGAGTGTCAGGTATAGGCCTGGTGGGCTAGAAATCCTCATTCCTTATGCAACAGCTCACACTGCTTTTCTGTTCAGCCACAGTGAGGTAACTACAATATCAGCTTCACAGACATCCAGTTTCCTCAATTGCCCCAGATTACCCGTAATGTTTTTGCACAGCACTCAGCATGGGCCAAGAACTTACAGCTTTAAAATTAAGAGGTGAATGTGTGAGAGGAGTAGGCCTCTTCCTCTTAGACCCCTGCCACTACAGACAAAACAGAATTTGGAGACCCAACTTGAAGTCTCCACAATTCTCCAAAAATTAGAGGCAGACACAAGGACAGTGGCATCAATTGCCCAACAGTACCCATAGTGTTTTGGAGCAGCAGTGGGGCAACAGCCATGCACCAGACAGGATTTGGCCCAGAATTTATAGCTTTCAAATGAAGAGGTGGATGAGTGAAAGGAGTAGGCCTGTCGCTCTGAGACCTCTGCCACTACAGACAAAACATAACTTTGAGAACCAACTTGGAATCTCCAGATTTCCAAAAATTAGGGGCACACACCAGGACACTGGCATCACATAGTGTTTTTACAGAGCAGTCAGGCATGGGCCCTACACTACACAGAGTCTGACCCAGAATTTACACCTTTCAAATTAAGTTAAAATTAAGAGGTGGATGGGTGACTGACCAGTTTAAGTCTGCTGTGCTGTGAACCCTCATACATCATGCAACAGCTTAAACTGTTTTTCTGCTCAGCCCCAGTAAGGTAAGTCTGGTATTGCTAGACACATTTAAGGATAGTAAGAGATATGGATAAGTGAAAGGAAGCTTCATGCCTGTTAAACTGGGAGCTCTCCTTCTCCTTACAACATACAACAAGGAGACCCAATGAGAGTTAATCTGGGAATATTACTGCACTAAAACAAAGGGTACATCAAACATGAGGCCAGTATAAGGAAGGTGACCAAAAAATCCAAATATTGTGTGTGACAGCTGGAGACCGAATAAAAGCAGCAGAGGGAATAACGGTAATCATCTCCCCATCAGCAGAGTTTACCTTTTTGAATAAACGGGCATAGGGTAAATGAGTGGTGACTATCCTGGTAGATTAAAACAGATAACAACTTAAAAAAAAATACATTGTCTATTGACATTCATAATAATGATCAACATTTAAAACTGTAAAAACAGTTAAAACTGTCGTATCTTCTGCATTAAAAATAGACAAATCGGAAATGTACCCTGAAAGACCAAAAGGGAAATAATTTTCAAATATTTTTCTTCATTACAATAATAAGCTGCATCAAGTGGCCTCTCCTCCTCTTCCTCCACCTCAACATCATACACAGCATAGTCCACAGAGGTGGCACACCAAGTACACTCGTTTAGCCTCATGTTACAGCTCTCCAACCGCCCATCTGACTGTAGAGAACCACACATGGGTTCATCTACAGAGCTGTTCACTTATTCTATTCCATGGGCATCAGAGGTCTGCTTCAAAGATTCACAGGCTCAAGAGGAGGAAAGCATCTGCACCAATGGCAGAAATAGCTACTGGACAGTAATTCACCAATTATAACAAATAGGTAGCGGAGTGAATTTGAAAAAATAATATCTCCTAAAATTTACCTTTTAATGATTAAAGGATAAAAAGGTCACAGGACGTAACCCAATATATAAAACAGACAATAACAGACAAATAAGTGAAATGCCGTATAGCCAATAATTACGGCAGGTACTAGATGACGGAAGATACAAGATCTGCCAATTGGTTATGTATAAGCAACCTGTGTAGAAACATCGATAAGCATGTAAGTCAAACAAGGACCATTCAATAATAGCCTAATCAGGATGCTCACAATTAACTTAAAGGTGCATAACCAAGGAAGAAAAAGAGGGAACGATCTCACCAATCTGCTGTGATGTCCTTTTCTTCCTTTAAAAAAACACCGTTGCTGGATACTCTGGTCTCCCAACGCGTTTCATTAATATCATCAGGGGAGTAAATTACAAGTTATCCTGGTCATTCCAGTCCCAAATGGATAACAAACATATTTCAAAGGACAGCATGCCCTGAATATGCCTGCTGTCCTTTGAAATACGCTCCGATACTTTTATTTTCACATCTGACTTCCTAGCGCCTGTTTTCCAGCCATTGAACACATCTGATGTTGCTTGCCCTCACAGTAACGCCGCAGCCATCTTTGTTGTGGTGTTACTGTGATTGGCTTGGCCGCACAGCGTTATAGGGGCTATATAAGCCAGTGGCCATTTTGTGAACACAGTGATAGGGAGCTGGCGGTGTAGATAGACTGTATTTTTTGCGGAAGAGCGTTTCTAGTTCCAACTAAAAAATAGTCCTTGTAAGGGCTAAACACAATGTCCAGTAGCTGCTAGCAGCTCCATAAATCACTTTTTGACAAACAGATCGCAGGTTTTTTGGTCTCTCTCTCTCTGTCTATCAGTCTCTCCTTCTCTTACCCTCTCTCTTACTCACTGATCACTGACCGATCATCGGTGCAGCGCTGTCACACTGCTCTGGCGGCTTCTCCAGCTTTTGAAAATGCTGGCTGCTCATTATTCCATTTCGTATTCCATGCTTCCCCCACCCACCATCGCCTATGATTTGTTACATTCAGATGAGCCCCACTGTCTCACTGCAACCAATCATAGCCGCCGGTGGACGGGCCTATGTAGTGTAGTAAAAATAAATAAATAAATAATTAAAAAAACGGCGTGCGGTCCAAATTTTAATACCAGCTAAAGTAAAGCCACATGGCTGAAGGCTTGTATTCTCAGAATAGGGAGCCCCACATTATAGTGAGCCCCCCAGCCTAAAAATATCAGCCAGCAGCCACCCGGAATTACCACATTCATTAGATGCAACAGTCCCGAGACTCTACCCGGCTCATCCTGAATTGCCCTGGTGCGGTAGCAATCGGGGTAATAAGGAGTTAATGGCAGCCCATAGCTGCCACTAAGAAATAGGTTAATCATGGCAGATGTCTATGAAGACACCCCCAATGATTAACCTGTAAGTGAAAATAAATAAACACATACATCCGAAAAAATTCTTTATTTGGAATAAAAGACAAAAAAACACCCTCTTTCATCACTTTATTAAAATCCCCAAATACCCATCCAGGTCTGACGCAATCCACACGAGGTCCCACGATGCATCCAGCTCTGCTACATGAAGCTGACAGGAGTGGCCGTAGAACATCACCGGTCCTGTGAGCTCCATGCAGCAACTGAAGTGAGTCACGCGATCAGCGGTGACGTCACTCAGGTTACCCGTGGCCACAGCTCTCAGGTGGATGACTGAAGCTGGCTGCGGGTAACCACTGGCATGCTTGGTAACAAAGGGGATATTTCAAGCTTTTATTAGCAATAAAACAAAAAAATGCCTAGTTCGACGTAGTCCAGAGGTAGAGCATTGTCAGCTCAGCTTCATCACTCTGTATCGACAAGTGTCTCTACAGAGTGAGAAGCAGGGAGAGCATTGTCGGCTGTGTTTCATCGCTCTATAAAGACAAGTGTCTCTGCAGAGAGAAAAGCAGGCTGACACTGAGGGTAAGATTCCACTTGTGTATGACTCATGTGAGTCTCGCATTGCATCACCCCGCACCGCCTGACATTCTTCTGACAGAAGCACCTCAGCTGCATGGAAATACATGCAGCCGACTCGCTCCTGTTGGGAGAGTGTGCGCTGCACCAGGTGATGCGATGCGAGACTCGCACAATGACAAAGTTCAATCAATTCCATGAGCAATGGACTCGAGTAAACCCTGATGTCACTGAGAACTCGGCCGAAAACAGCCGAAGACTGCTGAGTGATGAGCAGTGCATTGAATACCCCCGGAAGTTAACAGGACCATTCATGACGTCATAGCCATGTGACCAGTCTGTAAGCCAATGTCTGTACAACATTCACACAAGACTGGTCACATGGCTATGACATCATGGAAGGTCCTGGGAGACATCGTCTGCAGGACGTGCCTCGGGACCTGTAAATATAATCATAATGTTTTTAATAATGTGCTTTTTTTACAGCCCCTGGACCCAAACTGGTCCCGAACTGTAACAGAAGCTTCCCAGGAAAGCCGGTGTTCGGGATCATGTGCACGGACACTATGTGTTCGTTACGGACCCAGAACTTTAGAGTTCGGGTTCGCCCATCACTAGTAGTGATGAGCGAATAGTAACTATTCGGGTTCGCGTTATTTATAATGAATCCTAAAGTACTATTCCTGTATTCGTCATGAATAACAAGACTATTGTAAGACAAATGGGAAATGGTGCACTTTTCTTGTCTTGACAAATACTGGAATTGTACCCGGTATTCGTTAAGCATTATCCAAAAACGGATAGTTACTATTCACTCATATCTACTCAGCACCTATATCTTACTAATGCTGTGGATAAACCTGCTGCAGGAGATTGTTATGATAAGTACAGTACTCAGAGGAGGAGACCTAAGGTGAGCCGACACTATACTCGGCTGATGCCAGCTGAGTGACACAACCGTCATCTACATGTGACAGCAGTTACCCAAGCAATCCCTAGTCTTTGCTGTTTAATCATTTATATGCTGGATTTATTTCTGCCAAAGGAATTTTAATGGACTGGTTGATGGCGGGTACATGCACTGATTCTCATGTGCAATGCTCTAGCGGTGTGCCGATGGCTAATAAAGGCCAAAATTTCTGTTATCTTAGCCCAATACTGAATCCCAGACACGTCATAGTTATTTTGTGTAGCAACTGCAATAATGTGCTACTGCAGTATACAGGACAATCATAGGTTCAATTTGCCAAAGAAAATTAAAAACTTAGAAATATATTAAAGTTAAAAAAGAGTTTAAATAACCCAAAACGTTGTCCATTCTTCAGAGTCGCTTCTTCTTTTCCCTATCTATGGTCACATATTCTTGATGTAATTATGTTGCAGTGACTTCTGAAGTCTGATAATGGACTGAAGCCTCAGCCTTGAGTGAACAAGTCAAATAGCTCACTGTCCACCCTCCAGTCCTTAGAGCCTGAGGGCTGCTTTGGTCGTTGTGCAACACACGTCGTGATGTCACAGATGTGTGATACGCAGCGATCTCTTGTTATGGCCAGAAGTTCTGGACTAGAGTGAACAGGCTAAAAGATCCGGATATAACATGCAGCAAGCAGTGAAGGAGCCGGACAGGTGAGAAGGGAAGTGGGTACAAGTTTTTTTTTTGTTTTTCACATCTTGCATTTTTGATCTTCAATCAGACCTGCAGGAGTGTTTTTGAGTTAATAAAGTGGTGAAAAAGGGTGCTTGTTTGTATTTTTTTTCAAATAAAGGTTTATTTTGGTGTTTGTGTTTATTTACTTTTGCTTACAGATTAGTTATGCGGGTGTCTCATAGATGCCTGTGCCTTCACTAACCTAGGGTTTAGTAGTAGCTGTGCACTGTCATTAACCCGTTTATTAGCCCGATTGCCACTGCACCAGGACAACAGGAAGAGCCAGGTAAAGCACCGGGTTTGTCACATCTAATGGATGTGACAATTTTGGGTGGCTGGAGGCTGATATTTTAGGCTGGGTTTCTCACGCCTGAGAATACCAGCCCCCAGCTGTCGGGCTTTATCATGGCTGGATATCAAAATTGGGGAGGACCATACACTGTTTTTTTATTTATTTATTTAAATAATTAAAAAAAAAAAGCCGCATGTGGTTCCTCTTAGGCCAGAGTCACACTTGAGAGGGACGCTCACGAGTCTCACATTGCATCACCCGGCACTACTGCACACTCTACTGACAGGTGCAGGTCAGCTGCATGTATTTCTATGCAGCTGCACGCTCATGTCCGAAGAGCATCAGGCTGTGCCGGGTGATGCAATGCGAGACTCGCGCGAGTCCCTCGCAAGTGTGACTCTGGTCTTATTTTGATTCACAGCCAAGGTAAAGCCTGACCGCTGGTGACTGCAGCCTGTAACTGTGGGCTTTATCTGTGCTACCATCATAATACGGGGGCCGTACGCTGATTGTTTTATTCATTTATTTTTATACCACGATACTGACCCGCTGACATTTGCATTGTTTTCCCCACACGTGTGGCACCTGTGATTGGTTGCAGTCAGCTGACATGCTGCCACTCAGGGTGGGCAGTGTGTCTAACTGCAACCAATTACACACGCTGGTGGGCGGGAAAAGTAGTGAATATTCAATGAGGGTTAATTCTTGGCTTCAGAAGTCAATACATGACCTGGAAGCAGCTTGTCGCCATGACGGATCTTCAGTGAGTACACAGCGCTCGCTCCTACCCCCCTATCCCTTTTACCAACATTTTTAATCTCTGAATTCTGGTCCCCATAAACTTACCGTATTCTGGACCAGATCCGGATTTTTTTTTAAATTTAACAGGTACCCGCCAGTCCTGGTTTACTGCGAGTCTGCCCAGCTCTAGTCATGATACTAGTGTGAACAGGAGTATAATGCTTGTATAAAAATAGAATTTATACAGAAATTAAGTTGTCAGGTTTAAGCAGAAGTAGAAACTTTTATTAAATGATATGTGTGCCATGAATATTCGCTTATCACATGTAACTTTTGTACGTAAACTGTGTTGATATGCAAACAGAAAAAAGCTTGGCTGCTTCTGTAGTAAAGCTGTAGATTAAGTATTTTTAATGGTTAGCACAAAAAAAGCCTAAGCCGTGTCAGCCTTTGCTTTCTTTATTATTTGCATGTTCTTTTTTTTCATTTGATCAATAATCAATCTAATTACACCAAGCGAGTTTTAATTTCCTGTATTAAGTACTATTTTCTGAATCATTTTAGTATTGTATGAAAGGCTAACCCAATCACAATGAAAGGAGCTGACTAAATTAGATATTGTTCTGGCAGCCGTACATTATTTAGCTAAGCAGACTGGCGTGCTCGCATAGTAGACAATAATTGGCTAGGTAGCTGTAGATTTTATTGAAAAAATGCCCCAGGGGTCAGCACCCATTAAGTCCTTCTTATTGCACATATCTAATGTACTACACTTTTCAGTACAGTAAGCCCACAAAAGTTGGCTTTGAAAACAGTACAAAATTAGAGTGAATTCAATTGTACATTTTAATCAGCCAAGTGGTACGATACAAGCACGTAACAAAATTGTAAAAAATTTTGCCTGGTTTTATATATGTGCTTTACTGCATAAAACTTTAATGTGAATATAACTAACAAACTATAGCTTTTTGTTTTTAGATTAAACTAGAACTTGTTTTATTTTTATAGGAATTTCATAGTGACACACTCTCCTTGGCATCGAGCTGCACAATGTCTGGCACCTAGTCATTTGTACATTTGGCCAATTACACTTTCACTGGTGGCAAGTAAAACATGCAGCATAATGTTAGGTAATGTTAAGTTGTTCTCATAAATGCATCCAGTTTGATTTGAAACAAATGTACTATATATATACATATATAAAGTCATTGGTTTTCACAATGGATTGTACTGTTTTGTGAACGGCTTGTAAACACCATTGCCTGGCTAACATTTCTAAACCCTAATATGTCTTAGCAGCAAACATAGACATTTTCTTTTCATGTATTTCTATCACTTTCTTACTACAATTTTTACAAGTAACATTTAATATGGTAAGTTAATCTTCACTGCGCTGCAAAATCTTAAATGAAGAATCAATTATATAGTTGTAAGGTGTGACTTTGAGTAAATAATCACAATATTATAAAAATTGATAGTATTTGGAGATGAGCTGATCTTTTGAAATTCAAATTGGCAGTGTTCACTGAATTTTCCCTAAATATACCTTTTATTGCTTATAAATTTGATAAATAAATACATATTACAGTCATGTAATCAAGAGCGTCTTTCAGAGTCAGGTCTCTGAGTTGGGCAGTTCCAAAGTTTCCCCTAGACACCTCCAGCTTAGGGACGTTAGCCCCAGGGGATGCTTCTTCATCCTCATTGTCAAAATTATAGAAAATAGAAACTCATCGGCTGCTGTATGCAACAAGATTTTAGTTGACACCTGGTTGACCGAGCTACCAAGCAACATTGCTTTTCCACACAAGTCCCAAATCAAAGTAAAATAACATCACAACTATACGGGTTAAACAATTCCATGACTACTCCTCCTTTGTAGACTGCAGTACCACAGTCTGTATTTATGTCGTCACAGGCAACTGGATAGTTTCTAGTGTCCCCATGGATACCATCTTGCCAACCAACTTTGTAAGGACAAGCTGATGCAGAATTGTGGCCCTTATCGGGGTCACCAAACTCCCAGAGTCCAAAAGTCCAGTCACTTGAACCCTATGTATTGATACTAGGCACACATAGGGCTGCTTGCCAGGATGCGGAACTGCGCTGCAGGTAGGGTAGGAAAATTGCAAGCAGCGTCAGCCTAGGCTGCAGTCTATGGGCTCTGAGGTCGTAGGACAAGGGGAAGCTATATGATCTAAGGTATGGCACCTCCAGCAGATGATGGTATGGGACTGATACCTCGGCAGTGACTCAAATGACTCCAAGTACTTTGGATGCTTTACAGTTGCAGATTTATTCTCCATCTTTAGGCTTTCTGCCCCACTTGTGAAACCCAAGTGAGGTGACCTTAAACCCATTGCCTACTCAGGGAATTCTTAATGTCCACGTACCTCTCCACCATTCCCACAAAGTCATCAGCCTTTTAAGGTCTCATGGGCAACCCAGAACTGCATTGGCTTCAGCAGGGAATGAATGAATGAATGAACCCACTCATCACTACCATCTCTACCATCTGTGTTAAAGATCAGTTCTCAGGCTGCAGCCTTTTTTACACCAAATGGAGGAATTCAAATATTTGGGACCTGGGAGGCCTGGCCCTATGGTCATCCCAGCCGAGATGTAATTGAGATGCAGATTTGGTGCTGAAATTTATACATCATATTCCTACACCAAATTTTCATCTCCTGGCAAAAAATCACATCATTACCGGATCAAAACCGCATCGTGTTTTGATGCGATTTTTTGCCAGAAGATTTAAATTTGGTGCCAAAATATGGTGTATAAATTTCAGCACCAAATCTGTATCTCTTGGCAAAACACTATGGTGGGAGGAGTTATTAGGTAAGGGATGGTCAGGAGCAGGGTTAGGCTAGCGGCTCAAATGTCCTCTCCCTCATAGGTAACACTGAAATAAGGGGTAGCCAGGGCCCCCTACTCTGAGTGCCAGTCTAGGAGCCTTGGATTCCACTCACCCTCCATCTTCATGACAGTTCAACTGCTTTTTACAAAAGGAATTTGTCACCAGGTTTTTGCCACCTAATCTGAGAGCAGCATAATGTTGAAACAAAGACCCTGATTCCAATGCATCAGTTACTGGACTGTCCTGTGTAGCTTTGATGAAATCACTATTTTATCAGCAGGAGCTTATTATTAGAGAACTAGTAAACCTGGCAGGTAGTCTATCATATTCATGACTCTGTTATAATACCACCCAACCACTGATTGGCCGATCTCCTTAGTTAACGGTCCCCCGATTGTTTGTGCTTCTGTGACGCCCCTGGACTATCAGGTCATCACAGGGTACTGCACAACCTATCCTCCCATGCAGTATTCCACCTCCCTCTTGATTCTGGGTCCCTATCTTAGTAGTGTTGCCTCCAACAGTGAATCAAATCCTAGATACACCCTGCACCACACCCACCAGGCACACCAGTGGACGGCTTGAGTGGAATAGAGTCGCCCACCTGGGGGGTCAGGGAGGGGAGGTGAGTAGTGTAGTGTAGTTAGAGAGAGTGAATGAGAGGAGGTCAGTAGCGGAGGCTCCCAATAATAGCTGTCTAGGTTGCAGACGTTGGTCTGGACCTAGAGGAGTCGGACTCCCGGTCGCAGGGGATTGTGGCAAGGTGCCTGCACCTGTCGAGGAGGACAGCCGGCAGCTTAGCACTATGACTGGTGCAGGACCGAAGGCACGGCGGGGTACACGGACCCTAGGTTGGGGAGAAGCTTCAGGCTACCCGACAATTCACCTGAGGAGAACGGAGCCTTTATGATCTGTTCCCACCCACTCCAGAATCGGGGCATTAGCGTGACGAGAGGGATAGGACTTTCCAATCCAAAACGGTCCAGAAAATCCCAAGCGTGAGCCCTGAGAGCAAGCTCCCACACTTAGCCACAGTGGGGAGTGGGGCCCGGCAAGTTTCAGACCACTGGGCCACCACGTTGAAGTTAAACTTAGTGCCAGGAGGCAGGTCACGGATCACCAGGCAACACTATAGGGGACGGGACCCGGACGAGCTCCCCTCAGCAGCAGTGGCACCCAGAGAGTTGGTTTCCCTGGTTGTCAGCGTCTGCTTATTGACTGAGTGAGTACGAGAGTGACCCCTGCATCCCACGGCATCCCAAACCGAGTCCCGGGGCATCCCCCTCTACCCGTGGAGGGCTATGACACCTTGCTGTCCCACTTCATCAGCCCGGGTACTCCTAATGGCAGCGGCGGTACTCCCAATTACCGTACACCACGGGTGGTGTCACGAACTATATTTAAATTCCCCTGTACATACTTCCCCTTCATTTGAGTTGCCGCACGACCCCGAGTCCGGAGACCCTTGAGCCACATCGAACCCGGATCCGAGCAGCTCGGCTGCTTCCCCGGAGGGCGGCACACCTCCAAATCCTGGAGTCACAAACAGGATACGAGCAAGACCCACTTACCTGTGTGACGTGCGCCTTGAAAGTCCAAACCGCAAGTCAAAAATCCCCTTTCCCACCATTTCCGCCACCTTTGGCGCCACAACGCCACCTTCTCGACCAAAAGCACGCAAAGCCCAAGCCCTGCCCTTCGTCCTGAGAGTCTGCCCGGAACCGGAAGTTCCCAGAGGGCCACAGCACAGCAGTGAGTGGTGGGCGAAAACCAAGGGGAAAGGTCAAGATGTCCACACCGAACAATGGAAGTGTCGCAGCGCTACCCCCACCAGATCAGGGCAATGTGGATGCAGCGGGCGTTGCTCCGGTCACAAGGGCAGCGGCACCAGGGGCCGAGATGGTCGAGCCTATCATGCCGATCACCTTGTCCAATGTGCCTGGCGCCACCTAGCTCCCACAGTATGATGGCCGACCCGATGCGCTATAGGGATTCAAGCAGAAGATCTGCAATGTCCTTGACATGTACACCCTGACCGGTTGGCAACGGGTGTCTGTGGTACTCAGTCAGCTGACAGGCACTGCTGAGTTAGAAGTAGAGACATGGACTGAGGAGGACCAGGTCTCGGTACCCGCCATCTTTAAACGGCTGGGAGCTGCATTTGAGACCCGCACTGAAGCTGAGCTGAGGATGAGATTCTGCAGCTGCAAATGTAACAACTGAATGCCGGTCGATATGACTATTAAGATACGATGGCACTATGGAAAACCCAGGGACACAAAGATGGTGAATAACAATTTTCTTTATAAGTCTCAAGAATTTTTTTTTACAAAAAAAACTGTTCTCTTACAACTTATGGGCCACAACAGCCCGGAAAAAACAATAACAGTTTATGCAACTTGGAGGACTTCAAGTGTCGGTCTGTAGGGATGAACTGGACAATATTCCTCCCCCACTATACCGCTCTTTCCCTTATCTATTAATGGGGCTTACCCATGTGCACTACTACAGATAATGGCACGTGATTCCTCCAAGGATATAATCTTACAACCACCTCCCCTTATGCTTACAATACAATCAGGGTACCTGGCCACCTTCCCATATACAGCCAGAAACAAGTAAATGTATGTACATGTACCTCTATTCAATATTCTGTACCTCACTGCTCCCAGACAGTGTGGTGAAGCAGAATTGTCTGTTATTATTATCACAACACAGCTTAACCGCTAATAACTTCTGGTTCAGAGCAAAAACCTCAGGATAAACAAGCAAACACAGCTCCTTCTCAGTGAATAATCTGTCGAAGAATAATCTTCCTTATTCTTTATCCTATCTATTTATCTGTCCCTAACTGACTATTAGTACACCGATTGGTCTCAGGTCAATTGTTACTCACAGAAGTCTTTCACCCAAGATGGCGTCCGTCCCCTCAGACTGCTTCTGATTCACTCTTAGATGATTTTATCCAAACAGTTTCTGGAGAAAAATTCACTCAGATGAATTCCCCTTGTCAGGGGCAGTAGGAGCTCCAAGGAAAAAAAAATGAGTGAGCAGTCCACAAAAGGAAAAAATAACAACCCAAAAAAACAGGCAATCTTATAAATCCAAACACGGGGAAACAACAGCCTTCTTTCTCTTGCGCAGTGCCTCAGATCTTGACTGAACTTTTCAACTGTCTCTCCAGGGAAACCTAATGTAACCCCTTACTGTCTAGCAGTGTGACTGCCCTCTAGTGACACCTAGTGGCCATTTAAATTATAGCATAAATATATACAATACATTAACAAACATGCAAGTTTATCTTATGTACATTTTCACCCTGTTACACAAACAACGCCCCCAAGACAGCATTAGAGATTATGCCCTGAGACTGCAAGCGGACTCTGAAACTGATCAATGATATCAGTGAGCCAGAGGAGAACAAGATGCATGTGGATAAGTTCCTGCAGGGCCCGGGATCAGTGTAAGACCGCAAGCAGCTCCGGCTGTAGGCCCTGGAACATCCCACCTTAGACTTTGCTACCCTGAATGAGAAGGCGATCAAAGCCCTGCAGCCCCCGGAGGTTCCTGACTCTCCACTTCCGTCCTGGCATGCCGGCACCTCTCCGTTGTATGTAAAGCCCCCTGCCTTAGCACTGCTGGAGCCAAGCCCTCCAGTAGTGCCCGTAGGCGGAACCAGCGATTTGTCTTCACAGGTACAGCAGCTGAGAAGCGACGTTGCAAGGATCTTAGAGGCAATGCAACTCAAGTCAAAGGCCACCTTGTCAAGAGAGATCCAACTGGCCGACTGCCCAGAGGTCGTCCCCTGGATGAGGAAAAGGACCCCGGCATATAAAGGATGGAACAGCAACCGGTATGGACAACCTGTTTGTTATAAGTGTAATAAGACATTATGCACGGAGCTGTCCTTTAAATGGGCAACCCCTGGGGCCAATGGCCAATCCCCAGGAATAAACTCTCAAGGCCCAGTAGACTGGCGAGAGCGGTATGTAGGGGGACGGCCTATCATTTCCATCACCCTGAATGGGATCCCGACCTCTGCACTCCTTGATACCGGCTCCCAGGTAACAACTATTCCCTATTTACCGTATAAGAAGTTTTGGCTGGATGATGAACTCACCCCACCAGATGACAGCATTACCATCTACGCCGTCAACGGGTTATCAGTGACTCAAATCGGATTCAAAGAGGTGACCATTAAGGTGGACCTGGTAGAGTTGTCAAGGCAAGGCCTCATAGTCGTACAGAATGACCCTAGTGATCAGAAACCTAAGATCATTTAAGGGACAAATGTTATTGAAAATTGTATGGGGGAAGTGTTGTTTTTGCTTCAACAGCTATCTGAGACTGCAGAGACAGGATGGCAGAGAGTCATGCAACGTTAAATCCGAGTTCTCCTGCAGCGGCAACAGGTAATTCGTTCCGGAGATGAATTATGTGGTGTACGGGTAATGGATGTGGCCCCTCTTATAGTGACCCCACGGAGTGACATGATGATATGGTGCAGGGCAGCTGTAGGCTCCCATGAACAAGATTACCAGGCAGTGGTAGAGCCCCTGCCTTCAGATCATTGACCAACGGTATTAATGGCCAGGGAAGTAGTCAATGTCTTCAGAAGGGGAGGGTGCCCGTGCGAGTGTTGAATTGCGGGGAATAGGAGGTTACATTTCCCAGGTATGCCACAATTGCCAAGCTGTTTTTAGTAAACATAGATGCCATCCATGCGGCAAGTTCCCCAAGCCAGTCAGATCAGTCCCCCAGCGACAGCCCCCAGGGACCGTTAGAAAAGTGGTGCCAGGGGTTACACGTGGGCACCGACTCTACACCTGTACACCACAAACAAGGGGTCTACAGGGTTGTCCAAGACTAAGGGGCACTTTGCACACTGCGACATCGCAGGTGCGATGTCGGTGGGGTCAAATTGAAAATGACGCACTTCCGGCATCGCATGCGACATCGCAGTGTGTAAAGGCTGGATGATACGATTAACGAGCGCAAAAGCGTCGTAATCGTATCATCGGTGCAGCGTCGGCGTAATCCATGATTACGCTGACGCGACGGTCCGATGTTGTTCCTCGCTCCTGCGGCTGCACACATCGCTGTGTGTGAAGTCGCAGGAGCGAGGAACGTCTCCTACCGGCCTCACTGCGGCTTCCGTAGGATATGCGGAAGGAAGGAGGTGGGCAGGATGTTTACATCCTGCTCATCTCCGCCCCTCCGCTCTGATTGGCCGCCTGCCGTGTGACGTCGCAGTGACGCCGCACGACCCACCCCCTTAACAAGGAGGCGGGTCGCCGGCCACAGGGACGTCGCACGGCAGGTGAGTGTGTGTGTGAAGCTGGCGTAGCGATAACTTTCGCTACGCCAGCTATCACCACATATCGCTGCTGCGACGGGGGCGGGCACTATCGCACTCGGCATCGCAGCATCGGCCTGCGATGTCGCAGTGTGCAAAGTGCCCCTAAGAGTAGGTCTTTAGTAAGCATCCACTGGATTTTGGGCTGATAAGGAGAGTACAACATCACATACCCACAGGTGCTCACCCACCTATCAAAGAGAGGTATAGGCCCATACCACCTGCCTATTATCAGTGTGCGAAGGATATGCTCAGAAGCATGAAGGAAGCCGGGGTAATCCGTGATAGTTGCAGCCCCTAGGCAGCCCCTCTGGTGCTGGTGAAGAAGAAAGGCGGCATTATGAGGATGTGTGTGGATTAAAGACAAATCAATAAGATCACACATAAAGATGCCTACCCCTTACCATACATTGAGGAATCGTTGGCTGCTCTAAAGTCTGCTACTTATTTCTCTACTCTTAATCTCACTAGCGGATACTGGCTGCTCCTGAGGAGGACCGTGAGAAGACCGCATTTGCTACCCCGATGGGACTGTGTGAATTCAACAGCATGCCATTCGGGCTGTGCAATGCACCGGGGACGTTCCAGAGGCTCATGGAGTGCTGCTTGGGTCACTGTAATTTTGAAACTGTCCTGCTGTACTTGGATGACATCATCGTGTACTCTAAGATGCACGAGGCACATCTGGAGCATTTGGCTAAGGTATTTGAGGCACTATCCAAGTACGAGATGAAGCTTAAACCATCCAAGGGTCATCTACTGAAGCTTAAGGTGCAGTACCTGGGACATGTGGTCAGCGCTGAGGGTGTGGCACCGACTACTGAGAAGATCACCGCCATCCAGAATTGGCCAAGGCCCAACACTGTCAAGGAAGTGCGGCAGTTCCTAGGCCTGATGGGGTACTATCGAAGGTTTGTCAAGGGTTACACTCAGATGGCGGCCCCCTTACAAGACCTCCTGGTGGGACAACCCGTGCATGGCAAGTCCAATAGCCCTCCGTTTAAATGGGGTAAGGAATGGGAAGATTCCTTTGAGCAGATGAAGTCAGTCCTGACGTGGGATGAGATCCTTGTATATCCCGACTACGGTCTCCCATTTATACTGTATAGGGATGCTAGCAATGTAGGACTGGGAGCGGTCCTGTCACAAGTGCAAAAAGCAAAGAAAAGCTAATCGCCTATGCCAGCAGGAAGCTGAGGCCCACCAAAAGGAACCCAGAAAACTATAGTTCTTTCAAGCTGGAGTTCCTGGCACTTGTACGGGCCGTGATGGAGAGATTTAAGCACTACCTTGCTGCCACGAAGTTTACTGTGTACACAGACAATGATCCACTGACCCATCTGGACACGGCGAAGCTGGGAGCATTGGAACAACGCTGGGTTGCAAGGTTGGCGAACTATGATTTCAGCATAAAATACAGGGCTGGCCGCAAGAACACTAATGCAGATGCCTTGTCCAGGATGCCCCATTTGTCTGACAATGGGAAGGATGAGGATGACCTGGAGGAAATTGAATTGCCTGCTTTTCACTGGCCCAATCAGATAGAAAGGTCTCTGCCCTGGAGCCATCAGCAAGAAGCAGCCTTTGATCCATTGCCCCATCATGGTTGGCAAGAGGCCCAGGATGGTGACCCTGCAATTAGGCTGGTTAAAGCATTGCTAGACCGGGCCGGTTCCCGCCTCGAGCCGGGCGCCCCAGCAGAAGCAAAAAAGTTGTGGCAGGACAGGAGCTGGCTATATCTTCACCATGGCAAATTGTGCAGGAGTCTGACCAATCCCAAGATGCATGAAAGAATCTGCCAGATCGTGATACCCCAAGCGTATGTCCCAGTGGTCCTGGAAGCGTACCACGATGGAGCAGGGCACTTTGGAAGGAAGAAGTTGGAGATGTTGCTGAGAAGTAGCTTCTACTGGATAGGGATGAGAGATTCCATAGAAGCCTGGTATAGGAACTGCGGTCCCTGCGCCTTGAGGAGGCAAGATGGCACCAGTCAGCGAGCACCACTCCAACCAATAGTCACCAAGCAGCCCCTGGAGATTGTAGCTTTGGATCATGTCAAGCTAACCCCAAGCAGAAGTGGTTACACTTATGCACTCATGATGGTAGACCACTACTCTCGATTCCTTGTGGTGGTACCCATTAAGGATTTAACTGCCTGCACAGTGGCGAAGGCGTTCCAAACGCACTTCTGCAGACCGCATGGATATCCCGATCGAGTCCTCACCGATCAAGGTACGGCGTTTGAGGCTTAAAGCTTCCAGAAATTCTGTAGTCTGTACTAGAGTTGAGCGCGGTTCGCGGTTCTACAGTTCGCGGTTCAAGCAATTTTGGGGGGTGTTCTAGATCGAACTAGAACTCGAGCTTTTTGCTAAAAGCTCGAAAGTTCGAGTTACATTCGAGAACGGTCCTAGCAGCAAAAGCAGGGCTTTTTACAGCTACAGTGTGCAGGGAGCCATCGCTGGCAGCCTGCGGTAAGCTGGTAACCAAGATAAACATCGGGTATCCAAGCAAAGCGCTTTGGTTAGTAACCCGATATTTATCCTAGTTACGTGTGCGGGAAGCCGACATTTTCTCGCTCAGCTCGCTCCGCCCCCCTCCTGCACGCAGCATGTACACACATACACACACACTCACACTCACCTGTCCCCAGCCATGCAGTCCACGACACTGACGTCCTCAGCAACACATGGCCCTGCTAGGCTCCACCCACTTCGCACTCTGCCGCCAGCACACATGGCCCCGCTAGGCTCCGCCCACCTGGCACTCTGCACACATGGCCCCGCTAGGCTCCGCCCACCTGTCACTTTGCACACATGGCCCCGCTAGGCTCTGCCCACCTGGCACTCTGCACACATGGCCCCGCTAGGTTCTGCCCACCTGGCACTCTGCACACATTACCCCACTAGGCTCCGCCCACCTGGCACTCTGCAGATATTACCCCGCTAGGCTCCGCCCACCTAACACTCTGCACACATGGCCCTGCTAGGCTCCGCCCACCTGACACTCTGCACACATGGCCCCGCTAGGCTCCGCCCACCTGGCACTCCGCATGGGATGAGCTGGGGCGAAGCACCAGGATTGGCGCATCTAATGGATGCGCCACTTTTGGGGCGGTTGCGGCCTGCTCTTTTTAGGCTGGGGAGAGTCCAATAACCATGGACCACAGAATATTAGACCCCAGCTGTCTGCTTTACCTTGGCTTGTGATCCAATTTTGGGGGTACCCCCACGTGTTTTTTTTTTTTAATTATTTATAAATTATTTAAAATAACAGCGTGGGGTGCCCTCAGTTTTGGAATGCCAGCCAAGGTGAAGCTGCCAGCTGTGGTCTGCAGGCTGCAGCCGTCTGCTTTACCCTAGCTGGCTACAAAAATAGGGGGAACCCCACGTCATTTTTTTTCATTTTTTGGCTAAATACAACGCTAAGCACCCCTTAGTGCCACATGAAAGGCACCAAAGGGTGCAAAATTACAAAATGCAGGAGAGTGGGACATTATGTGCCTTTCTGCCATTATAATGACAGAAAAGACTGATATGAAGTGTACAAGCACAAGAAAATCACCAGAGAGCTCTACGTTGTGAAAAGCAGTAGAAAATGGCACTGGAGTGAACATGTGACCGCCTCATGTAGGTTGAAGCTATGGATCCTGGGTAAATTTATGTATTTTCCCTCCTTCATTTTTTTGCAGTACACAAAAAAAAATGGAAGGCACATGGATGACAAACAGATGACATATGGACCCTCTACGGAACGGAAATGGATGCCACACGGATGCACCCGTGAAAAAAACTGACTGTTTTTTGCAGACCGCAAAAATGGATCGGTCGTGTTAATGTAGCCTTATTCTGATCTGCCGTTTATAAACAGCAGGTAGAAATAAGTGAATAGCGCCCCCCAGCGTCAGAAAATCTCCGGGGTTTCAGGGGTAGCTGAGAACCTGGAGATCATGATTCAGGCCGTTTTTTCCGGTCCCCGCTCACGTGATCACAGGTATACACCATACACTGATGATCACGTTACAGTAAATGACAGCGTCGGTAAAAAAATATTTATCTCCTATCTGGCATGAACAAACATCATAAATCTCCTCCCCGGTCCCCTCCGGTCCCCCGGTGTCGCCAAAATGCCCCCCCTGACCCCCTCCCAGAAATCCAAGATGGCCGCTCACACAGCAGCGCGCCGGCCGCATTCACCCTATTCCTCTGATTTCTGTCGCATGTGCCATGACACATGCGACAGAAAACTCCTCCCCAGGCCCTGCCAGGTCACCCCCTATAACCCCACCGGTGTTCCCCGGTGTCCCACGGTACCTGTGCAGCGTTGATCCCCCGCGGCCCTCTCCTTCACAATAGACGCTGCCGCATGCACAGAGCGGCTGTCAGCTCAGCTTCCTGTGTTCAGACACAGTGAGTGGTGGTTATGCATCTGTAAGCTAAATGGGTGGCACAGTGGCTCAGTGGTTAGCACTGCAGTCTTGCAGCGTTGAGGTCCTGGGTTTAATTCTCACCAAGGACACCATCTGCAAGGAGTTTGTATGTTCTCCCTGTGTTTGCGTGGGTTTCCTCTGGGTACTCTGGTTTCCTGAAAAACAGCAATTACCTTCAAAAACCCCCTTATTGAAGTGCAGCAAATAGCAACGGGGGGCAAAAAGCCAGAGAAAAAACTCCTAAAACATAGCTTTTATTAGATATTCATTAAAAAGTGGACTGCCACTATAAAAGAATAAAGATGTGCATTTGGGCCATAGAGAATATAGCCTTAAAATGAACACCAGGCACAAAAATGCAGTAAGTGTGAAAGCAAGTCACACAAAGGATCTGCATTCAACAAGACACAGCATGCACAGTTGTCACCTCAGACTTGCTGCAACAGTGAATAAAAATAGGGAAACAGTCTTATCGTGCTTCCAGAGGCATGTAAATAAAGAAACAGGAAAGAGCTCAATCATAGGTGACCCATCACAAGGCCTGCATAAATACCATTCGTTGGCTCAAAAGAGAAAACCATAGTGTATGACCTCCCGATGCGTTTCATACATTACTCTTCAGGGAAGTCTTCATAAGACGATCAATATCATATCAGTAATCACATCAAGACTGATAGTCAAGCAAATGCCTCAAGGACGGACAGATTAATCCAGCATGGATGAACACCAAGCTGTGTATCTAATAAAAGCTATGTTTTAGGCGTTTTTTCTCTGGCTTTTTGCCCCCCGTTGCTATTTACTACTCTGGTTTCCTCCCACACTCCAAAGACATACAGATAGGGAATTTAGATTGTGAGCCCCAATGGGGACAGTGTTCCCAATGTATGCAAAGCGCTATGGAATTAATAGCGCTAAATAAATGAATAAATTATTATTATTACTGCAATGCCCTGCTCATGAGGTAAGGAACATAGTTGATCAGGAGAGCTATATACTACATTTCCAAATGGAGGTATTTGATTTTATAGTTGCCCTGCTGAACGACTACCAAACATGAGAGTCCGTTATACGCCACAAGAAAACACAACTAAATAGCGAGCTCTGTTGTTTAGTATTCATTCAGCTGGATAACTGGACTTAAAGGGGTATTCCATCTCCAAGATCCTATCCCCAATATATAGTAGGTGGAATAGCAATAATATCAGCAAATACCAATATTTGGAAATGTAGAATAGTTCTCCTGATTAGGCATGCCCTTACCTCATGAGCAGGGCATTGCAGATTTGGTAGCAACTGTTACGACATGGACTCTGCTGCTGTGGACCCGGGGAGAGTGAGTGCAGATTCATTGCACCCACACTCCTCACATGGAGGGTCTGCACTCCTAGAAATTGGGGGATACGTTCCCTGAGTGTCTCCCCCCATATTCTAGATGGTCTAGAGTCGTCGTGGGACCACCTTATTTTTTTTCTTACAATAAATTGGTGAAAGAGGGAATGTTTTGAGGAGTGATTTTTCAAATAAATTTTTTTTGTTAGTACTGACAGTTTATGATGTCGGGTATCTGATAGACGCCAGGACATCACAAACTGCTGGGCTTGATCTCAGGTCACTTTACAGCTAGTATCAACCCGATTTATTACCCCGTTTGCCACTGCACCAGGGCACGGGATGAGCTGGGGTGAAGTGCCAGGATTGGCGCATCTAGTGGATGCGCCACGTCTGGGGTGCCTGCGGCCTGCTATTTTTAGGCTGTGAAGGCCCAATAACTATGGACCTTCCCACCCTGAGAATACCAGACCACAGCTGTCCGCTTTACCTTGGCTGGTGATCCAATTGCCGCATTGTGCTGTATGGCCTTGCGTTCCATCCGGTTTTTGCCGCATGCGGCAGAATTAGCCGATGCAGCGTCCGGATGGAACGTTGCCTGGCCCTTTTTTTCGTGCGGCAAAAAAAAATCGCGCATTTTTCAATGCATGCCTATGCAGCCGGATGCGGCAAAAAACGCATCCGGCCGCCGCATTCGGTTTTTGCCACTGGCAAAGGATGCGGTGTTTTCACCACATCCGTTGCATAGCTTGCACAGCCGGATTGAGCCGCACAGCTCAAGACGGATGTGTGAAAGCAGCCTTAGGCTACTTTCACACATCCGGTTTAAGCACTGCGGCTCAATCCGGCTGTGCAAGCTATGCAACGGATGCGGCGAAAACACCGCATCCTTTGCATACGTTTTTACATGCGGCCCGTCCGTTTTTTTCCGGTTGCGGCACACTACTGAGCATGCGCAGTGGAAGAAACCGCATGCGGCGGCCGGATGCATTTTTTCCGCATCGCGCCACATCCGGCGTCCATAGGCATGCATTGAAAAATGTGCCGCAGCGGCCGGATGCGGCGCAATGCGTTTATTTTGCCGGAGCAAAAAACGTTGCAGGCAACGTTCCATCCGGCTGTGGCATCGGCTAAATCTGCCGCATGCGGCAAAAACCGGACCGAACGCAAGCCCATGCGGCACAATACGGCACTAATGTAAGTCTATGCAAAAAAAACCACAACCGGCGGCAAAAAAAACGGTTGCGGTTTTTCTGCACAGCGCCGTATTGTGCCGCAGAGCAAAAACCGGATGTGTGAAAGTAGCCTTAAGGCTGCGTTCACACCTCCGGTTTCTGCAATGCGGCACAATCCGGCACTTTGCAGGCAAATCGCAACCGTTTTTTTTTTCGCTGCCGGTTGCGTTTTTCATGCATAGACTTTAGTTAGTGCTGCATTGTGCCACATGGGCTTGCGTTCCGTCCATTTTTTGCCGCATGCAGCAGATTTAGCCGATGCGGCGGCCGGATGGAACGTTGCCTGGCGCTTTTCACAATGCATCCCTATGGATGCCGGATGCGGCAAACACTGCATCCGGCCGCCGCATGCAGTTTTTGCCACTGCGCATGATCATTAGCTTGCAGCAAGCGGCAAAAACCGGACGGGCCGCATGTAAAAAACGTATGCAAAGGATGCGGTGTTTTCACCGCATCCGTTGCATAGGTTTCACAGCCGGATTGAGCCGCACGGCTCAAATCGGATGTGAGAAAGCAGCCTAAGTGTGTAGGGTTTTTTCTTTCACTGATGCATCTGCTGATTGTATAAACGGCTTTTATACAATCAGCTGCTGTGTGATGTGATTCACATCCTTTATCCTGACACAACATCTGATCGGTATGCCTTCCAGCAAACCGATCGGATGATATTGGATCCGGATTGGACGGCGCGGGACCCTTGACCCAGGATTACTGCGGAGGGGGATTCTTTATTTCAATAAAGATGGAGTCACTAATTGTGTTGTGTTTTATTTCTAATAAAAATATTTTTCTGTGTTGTGTTTTATTTTATCTTTACTAGAAATTCATGGTGGCCATGTCTAATATTGGCGTGACACCATGAATTTCGGGCTTAGGGCCAGCTGATAATATAAAGCTAGCCCTAACCCCATTATTACCCAGCGAGGCACCCGGCATGAAGGCAGCTGGAAGAGTTGGATACAGCGCCAGAAGATGGCTCTTCTATGAAAGCGCCATTTTCTGGGGTGGCTGTGGACTGCAATACGCAGCACGGGTGCCCAGAAAGCTTGGGTACTCTGCACTGCATATTCCAATCCCCAGCTGCCTAGTTGTACCTGGCTGGACTCAAAAATTGGGCGAAGCCCACGTCTTTTTTTTGTTTTAATTATTTCATGAAAGTCATGAAATAATTTAAAAAAAAGGGCTCCGCTATATTTTTGGTTCACAACCTGGTACAAATAGGCAGCTGGGGGTTGGGGGCAGCCCGTACCTGCCTGCTGTACCTGGCTAGCATACAAAAATATGGCAAAGCCCACGTCATTTTTTTGGGGGGCAAAAAACTACTGCATACAGTCCTGGATGGAGTATGCTGAGCCTTATAGTTCTGCAGCTGCTGTCTGCTCTCCTGCATACACTATTAGATGGAGGATGCTGAGCCTTGTAGTTCTGCAGCTGCTGTCTGCTCTCCTGCATACACTATTCTGCCTGAAACACACAACCGTGAATCACGTGCGTGTTTGGTCCGTTTCCGTGTATACTGGAGACACGGCCAAACGTGCACCAATGTTATTGTATGATAAAAGCTCCACGTGCGTTTTTGATGCATGTCCGTTTGTCCGTGTCCGTGATCCGTACCTGTGTGCTTTTTGCACGGCAGCATGTCCGTTTTCTGCACGCAACACGCAGCACAGACCCAATGAAAGTCAATGGGTCCGTGCGCACGTCCGAGTGACACAGACGCATCTCTGTTTGCTCCCTGTACGTTTTGTGCTTTTTTCATGTGATGTCGATCTTTTCTTTTTCTGTTTAGTTCTCTCCCTCAGTCCGTCGGTCGGTCTCTATGTCTGTCGGTCGGTCTCTCTGTCTTATCTGTCCCTCTAGCTGTCTGTCGGTCAGTCCCCCCCCCTCTCTCATACTTACCGTTCCCCGATCCCCGGCGCGGCGCTGCACTGCTGTTATAAAAACTTCGGCGGCTTTTACTATTTTGAAAAAGTCAGGTAACTCGCGGCCACCGCTGGATCCAGCGGTGGCCGCGGGTAACCTCAGTGACAGCAGCTGATCGCGCTACTCATCTCATTAGCTGCGTGGAGGTGACCGGAGCAGCGGTGTATTCTGCTGCTCCTGTCACCTGCATGCAGCAGAGCTGGATGCGATGCTGGAGGTCCGTGGATTACGCCGGACATGGAGGGCTTTGTCGGGGTTAATAAATTGGTAATGAGGGAATTTGTTTGTGTTTTTTATTTCTAATAAAGGATTTTTTCAGGTGTGTGTGTGTTTATTTACTGTAATTTACAGATTAATCATGGAAGGTATCTCGGGGAGACGCCTGACATGATTAATCTAGGATTTAGTGGCAGCTATGGGCTGCCAATAACTCCTTATTACCCCGATTTGCCAACGCACCAGGGCAAATCGGGAAGAGCCGGGTACAGTCCCAGAACTGTCGCATCTAATGTATGCGGCAATTCTGGGCGGCTGCTGACTGATATTGTTAGGGTGGGGGGCTCCCCATAACGTGGAGCTCCCCATCCTGAGAATACCAGCCTTCAGCCGTATGGCTTTATCTGGCTGGTATTAAAATGGGGGTGGACCGCACGCCGTTTTTTTAAATTATTTATTTATTTATTTTACTGCACAGTATAGACACGTTCACCGGCTACTGTGATTGGGTGCAGTGAGACAGCTGTCACTCAGCGTGGTGGGCGTGTCTCACTGCAACCAATCACAGGCGCCGGTGGGGGGAGAAAGCAGGGAGTACGAGATTGTTTAATGAGCGGCCGGCTTTTTCAAATTAGAAAAAGCCGCCGGAGCAGTGTGAATGTCGTGCAGCGCCGGTGATCTGGGATTGGTGAGTATGAGAGAGGGGGGGACACTTCAGTCACTCGGGGGATTAGCGGTCACCGGTGAATCCTTCACAGATGACCGCTAATCAGTACACGGCACACAGACAGAGCCGCGGCATGACAATGAAGTCGGGTGAAGTTCACCCGAGTTCATTCTCATCCCGCTACTCTGTCTTCCGACATGTAGTAACGACATTTTGCATCACACACGTACATTTCACACGGACAACACACACACATGTCAGTTATTTCACTCACGCACACACGGACATTCCACACATTCCGCACATATGGCTAGCATACGGGATACACACGCAGGCCACACATACCATAAAAACGGACCTAAAAAACGGAAAACGGACCCGAAAAACGGCCCGTTTTACACGGACGTGGTTTTCACGGATGTGTGTTTCAGGCCTTAGATGGAGTATGCTGAGCCTTGTAGCTCTACTCCCCCTGCCTGTCCCTCCAGCATACAGTCCTGGATGGAGCATGCTGAGCCTTGTAGTTCTGCAGCTGTCTGCTCTCCTGCATACACTAGTGGAGAATGAAGAACATATTGAAGAAGGAAATGTCAGACCTTTTATCTTTTTTTATTTTTTAAACAATCTTTAATGGCATTGTTCAATGATAAAAACGCATAAAAACGCAGTGAGCAAAAACGCAGCAAAAAAAGGCGGTAAAAAATCATGCGTTGTTGCTGCGGTTTTTTGCAACTGGTGCTTTTTTGTAAGTTTTTTGCTACAAAAAACGCACAAAAATGCAGCAAAGCAGCGTGTGAACCTAGCCTTACTTTCAGTTACAGTTTAGTGATGAGGGGGTGTCATATAGACGCCTGCCATCAGTAAACTATGACTTATTGGCAGCTATGGGCTGCTGCCATTAACTCCTTCATTACCTCGATTGCCACCGCATCACGGCAACGAGAAGACCCGTGAAAAGTCCGGCACTGTCACATCTAATGGATGTGGCCATTACGGGTGGCTGATGGATTGGTTTGGTTGCACTGAGACAGCTGTCACTCAGCATTGTGGTGTGTCTGCCTGCAACCAATCACAGCCAATGGTGAGCAGGGAAGGAGTGAATACGAGATGGAATAATGAACCGGCTTTGGAAGATGAAAGCCACAGCCGTGGCAGCAGTGTGACAGCTGCCCGGTCATCGGTGAGTATGAAGCGCTTGCTCCTATCCCTTTGGGGCAGATTCTATTCCCCATAAACTTTATATGGGGAGCAGCATCCGGCCAGATACCGGGGATAAATCCTCTGCCGACCCACAGTCTGCGGGTGATTGGTCTCTCAGCCCTCTAAACCGCAGGGACCTGAGTAAAAGAATTTTCATGCAATTGTTTTAGCTGCGGGAATCCCGCAGCAAAACATGCAGCTGTCAAGATCCGCATAGTGCGCACAGCATTTTTTTCCCATAGGTTTTGCTGGTGATTCACTGCAGAGATGTTCTGAACGTTTTCTGCAGCGAAACATGCAGAAAAGCCGCAGGAAATCCGCGGCAAAAAACGGCAAGTGAGCACAGGGCCTTACACATATATACAGTGACTGCTACACATATATATACAGAATGCGGTCATCGCACCCACATATATACACTGACTGTTACACATACAGTATACGCTGTATGGCACTGTACTGTGGCTCAGTAGTTAGCACTGTACGGTGGCTCAGTAGTTGGCACTGTACGGTGGCTCAGTAGTTGGCACTGTACGGTGGCTCAGTAGTTGGCACTGTACGGTGGCTCAGTAGTTGGCACTGTACTGTGGCTCAGTAGTTGGCACTGTACTGTGGCTCAGTAGTTGGCACTGTACGGTGGCTCTGTACTTGGCACAGTACGGTGGCTCAGTAGTTGGCACTGTACGGTGGCTGAGTAGTTGGCACTGTACGGTGGCTCTGTAGATGGCACTGTACGGTGGCTCAGTAGTTAGCACTGTACTGTGGCTCAGTAGTTGGCACTGTACAGTAATTCTGTACTTGGCACTGTACGGTGGCTCAGTAGTTGGCACTGTACGGTGGCTGAGTAGTTGGCACTGTACGGTGGCTCAGTAGTTGGCACTGTACAGTGGCTCAGTAGTTGGCACTGTACTGTGGCTCAGTAGTTGGCACTGTACTGTGGCTCAGTAGTTGGCACTGTACTGTGGCTCAGTAGTTGGCACTTTATGGTGGCTAAGTAGTTTGCACTGTACAGTGGCTCAGTAGTTGGCACTTTACGGTGGCTCAGTAGTTGGCACTGTACTGTGGCTCAGTAGATGGCACTGTACGGTGGCTCTGTACTTGGCACAGTACCGTGGCTCTGTAGTTGGCACTGTACGGTGGCTCAGTAGTTGGCACTGTACGGTGGCTCAGTAGTTGGCACTGTACTGTGGCTCAGTAGTTGGCACTGTACTGTGGCTCAGTAGTTGGCACTGTACGGTGGCTCTGTACTTGGCACAGTACGGTGGCTCAGTAGTTGGCACTGTACTGTGGCTCAGTAGTTGGCACTTTACGGTGGCTCAGTAGTTGGCACTGTACGGTGGCTAAGTAGTTGGCACTGTACTGTGGCTCAGTAGTTGGCACTGTACGGTGGCTCAGTAGTTAGCACTGTACTGTGGCTCAGTAGTTGGCACTGTACAGTGATTCTGTACTTGGCACTGTACGGTGGCTCAGTAGTTGGCACTGTACGGTGGCTGAGTAGTTGGCACTGTACGGTGGCTCAGTAGTTGGCACTGTACAGTGGCTCAGTAGTTGGCACTGTACTGTGGCTCAGTAGTTGGCACTGTACTGTGGCTCAGTAGTTGGCACTGTACTGTGGCTCAGTAGTTGGCACTGTACTGTGGCTCAGTAGTTGGCACTTTATGGTGGCTAAGTAGTTTGCACTGTACAGTGGCTCAGTAGTTGGCACTTTACGGTGGCTCAGTAGTTGGCACTGTACTGTGGCTCAGTAGATAGCACTGTACGGTGGCTCTGTACTTGGCACAGTACGGTGGCTCTGTAGTTGGCACTGTACGGTGGCTCAGTAGTTGGCACTGTACTGTGGCTCAGTAGTTGGCACTGTACTTTGGCTCAGTAGTTGGCACTGTACTGTGGCTCTGTAGTTGGCACTGTACTGTGGCTCAGTAGTTGGCACTGTACTGTGGCTCAGTAGTTGGCACTGTACTGTGGCTCAGTAGTTGGCACTTTACGGTGGCTCAGTAGTTGGCACTGTACGGTGGCTAAGTAGTTGGCACTGTACTGTGGCTCAGTAGTTGGCACTGTACGGTGGCTCAGTAGTTGGCACTTTACGGTGGCTCAGTAGTTGGCACTTTACGGTGGCTCAGTAGTTGGCACTGTACGGTGGCTCAGTAGTTGGCACTGTACGGTGGCTCAGTAGTTGGCACTGTATGGTGGCTCAGTAGATGGCACTGTACGGTGGCTCTGTAGTTGGCACTATATGATGGATAAGGGTAGGATTAGATACACAGTTGTGCAGACAGTATCATACAGGAGAGAAATACACAACTCAGCACACAGTATCACACATGAGGATTAGATACACAGCTCAGCAGACAGTATCACACATGAGGATTAGATACACGGCTCAGCAGACAGTATCACAGGAGAGGATTAGATGCACAGCTCAGCACACAGTATCACACAGGAGAGGATTAGATACACAGCTCAGCACACAGTATCACACAGGGGAGGATTAGATACACAGCTCAGCAGACCATATCACACAGGGGAGGATTAGATACACAGCTCAGCACACAGTATCACACAGGGGAGGATTAGATACACAGCTCATCAGACCGTATCACACAGGGGAAGATTAGATACACAGCTCAGCACACAGTATCACACAGGGGAGGATTAGATACACAGCTCAGCAGACAGTATCACACAGGAGAGGATTAGATACACAGCTCAGCAGACAGTATCACACAGGAGACGATTAGATACACAGCTCAGCAGACAGTATCACACAGGCAGACAGTATCACACAGGGGAGGATTAGATACACAGCTCAGCACACAGTATCACACAGGAGAGGATTAGATACACAGCTCAGCACACAGTATCACACAGGAGAGGATTAGATACACAGCTCAGCACACAGTATCACACAGGGGAGGATTAGATACACAGCTCAGCAGACAGTATCACACAGGAGAGGATTAGATACACAGCTCAGCAGACAGTATCACACAGGAGAGGATTAGATACACAGCTCAGCACACAGTATCACACAGGAGAGGATTAGATACACAGCTCAGCACACAGTATCACACAGGAGAGGATTAGATACACAGCTCAGCACACAGTATCACACAGGGGAGGATTAGATACACAGCTCAGCACACAGTATCACACAGGGGAGGATTAGATACACGGCTCAGCACACAGTATCACACAGAGGAGGATTAGATAAACAACCATGCAGACAGTATCACCAGTACACACAGGGTAGCTAGCAGAAGGGTTGACACACACACGAACGTAGACGGGGCTGAGGACAGCTGGGGGAGGGGGTTTCATTACAGACGGTAACGGCAGGGGGCTGCTGAGACCACAGGGAGGACACACACACCGGCGGCCGCCAGATCGGGGCTGGGGACAGTGGAGGGATGTGATTTAATAACAGGGTAACGGCAGAGGGCTGGTGAGAACACAGGGAGGACACACACACACCGGCGGCCGCCAGAACGGGGCTGGGGACAGTGGAGGGACCAGATGGTAACGGCAGGGGCCTGATGAGAGCACAGGGAGGACACACACACCGGAGGCCACAAGAACGGGGCTGGGGACAGTGGAGGGACTTGATTTAATAACACGGTAATGGTAGGGGCCTGATGAGAGCACAGGGAGGACACACACACCGGAGGCCGCCAGAACGGGACTGGGGACAGCGGAGGGACGTGATTTCATAACATACGGTAACGGCAGGGGGCGGGGGCTGGTGAGAACAGAGGGAGGGAGGGTTGTGTGATCGGTAACGGGGGGAGGGGAGGCGTCCCGGACTTACATCCCGGCAGTTGACAGGTGTAAAGTGGCGCAAAGAGCATGGATTGAATCTCCACAAAAATGGCGCTGAAATCTTCCCTTTGCTGTGATATGGACAGCCCAGGGGGCGCGTACAGATCACAGCACACACCCACTGTAACGATACACACAGGGTCGGATGGCGATCACTGTTCTCTATGTACAGGGGCTGCCATAAAGGAGTGTGGAACTGTCGTTAAACATACAGCAAATCCAACATGGCCCCCAGTGCATACAGTAAAATTAGAATAACATAAAAACTAAATAAGCTACGAATTTCATTTTGAATTAGACATACTTCATTTCAGAATCCCTTATTTTAATAAAAAATTAAAAAAACGCGATACAGTCCCTTTAAGTCAGAGATTCTTAATGTCAGGCACGTTTGACCCGGCCATTAAGAATCTCCAATAAAGGGTTAAAAAAAACACCACACAGAAAAAAAATACTTTAATAGAAATAAATACACAGACACATTAGAGACTCCATCTTTATTACTCCCTCGCAACCCTCCACGATCCATGGTCTTCTGTCTTCTTCAACACATGCAGCTCTGTCTGCTCCATCAAACAGCACAGCTGCATGGGGGAAGACGCTTTGCTCCGTGCAGAAATCACTCTGTGAGAGTGACCACAGGCTCCCAGCTGTAAGCAGTAGCACGGGTTGCCATAGCAACGCTGCTCCGATTACGTGATTCCGGTGGCGCTGCGTGCTGGTAGCGGGACGTCCCCGTCACCGCTACCAAGCGCGTTGCTATGGCAACGCTGATCTCTGTTATCGACCGGCTGTGTCAGCCGGTCAGGAGCCGGCTTCTGCCGACGCTGGTAACTACGGTAAACATCGGGTAACCAAGAAGCCCTTTCCTTGGTTACCCGATATTTACCTTCGTTACCCGCGTCCGCTGCTCTCACAATGTCAGTGCCGGCTCCCTGCTCCCTGCACACATAGCCAGACTACACATCGGGTTAAATTACCCGATGTGTACTGTGGCTAAGAGTGCAGGGAGCCATCGCTAAGCGGTGTGAGCTGGTAACCAAGGTAAATATTGGGTTGGTTACCCGATATTTACCTTAGTTACCAAGCGAAGCATCGCTTCCACGCGTCGCTGCTGGCTGGGGGCTGGTCACTGGTTGCTGGTGAGATCTGCCTGTTTGACAGCTCACCAGCAACCCATGTAGCGACGCTCCAGCGATCCCTGCCAGGTCAGGTTGCTGGTGGGATCACTGGAGCGTCGCTTAGTGTGACGGTACCTTAAGGAAACGGGGAAGCAGAGCGGGGAGTCGACCGTGTGCTAGAGCATGTCGCCGGTACACGGCGATACACAAACGTGCACCGTGTAACAGAGAGATGCAATGACAAGTCCTAGCATGAGGCGTCATAGTCATGTGACCAGTTTGTAGCCAATGAGATAACAGACACGTGACTGGTCACATGCTATTTTGATGACGTCACGTAGGTCCTGCATCACTGCTGGTTAACAGGAGGACACAGCGATTATCGGGAGGAATAGCGGCAGGAGACAGAGTGCAGGACGCATCCCGGGGACAGGTAAGTGTTATGGCAATGTTTATTAACTGTATGTGTACATTTATGATGCGTTTTTATGTGTTTTTGATTGCCTCACATTGTTTCCTATTGGTTCGAGTGGTTCGCCGCACTGGTTCGCCGAACCGAACTGGAACCAGATCTCGGTTCGGCGAACCGAACTTGAACCGAACCGTGAACGGTTCGCTCATCTCTAGTCTGTACGGGTGCAAGAAGATACGCACTACACCCTACCATGCGCAGACAAATGTGATGTGTGAGAAGATGAACCATTTGGTGATCAATCTGCTGAAGACTCTTCCACTTGAGGAGCGGAACCAGTGGCCTGAAAAACTGCCAGACCCTATGGATATCTACAACAACATTCCTGTGGGATACACCAAGTGTACACGCGGTAACCTGATGAGAGCAAGACCTGGACTTTCAGTGGACTTAGAGATGGAGGTCGAATTGCCTGAAGCCTACTTGCCCGAGACGGACTTGGACTCCCATTGTCAGGTCCAGTATAAGCAGATCCAAAGTGTGTTGAAGAGAATTTTAATCAGAATAGAGAAAGGCAAGAGAGAAACTTTAACAAGCAGGCAAAAGCAGTCCCTTTCTCAGCAGGTGAGGTAGTACTGAAGAGGAAGAGGAAGCTGCACAAATTGGACGATCAATGGGAAAAGGAACCTTATGTGGTGCAATCATCCAACTTCGACAACCAAAAGACTTGCCTTATCAGCAAGGATCAGGGAAGAACCACGGCTACCATCTCCCGAGACCGCCTGAAGAAATGTCCAGAGCCCTTAAGAGTTGAAGATGAACCCCAGCCCCAACCTCAAGTAGTGGAAAGAAAAAAAGAGGATGATCTGTACCATTCTAGGTGATTTTCCAGAAGATTGGCCTATGCAAAATGGAGCAGTGATAATCCCTGTGTTGACATTCCCACAACCCGTGGAAGAACCAGAACAGAAAAGGCTTACTGACACTGCATCCACTTCAGCACCTAGAGTAGCACCTATACCCTTACCACGCACACTTAGGGTCTTAGCAGCCACACCTGCCGCTGAAGGTGAGGGACCTGTAGGAAGCATTGCCATATCACAGAGGGAGGAAGAGGGTCTAGCATTGAGAAGGTTGACCCGGGTTAATTTTGGTCAGCCCCCACTGAGGTATTGGGAAGAATGTGAGCGGGACCTTGCTATTTAAAGTTAGGAATGTTAAGAAAAATCAGTGTTTTCCTTTATTATTTTTCATAGTTTGTTATTTTTCTTGAATAATAATAAATAGTGTTGTTTATAAATGAAAAAATGATGAATAATAACACAGGGTTTAATCATCAGAGAATCTCACCAGATTAAGAAAAGTTTATATAATGTTTGCTCCAGGTGTATGGACCTTGTTTCCTTAAGATATATTTTAGCAGTAAAAATGGTCCATGGCTGCGGGACTGGTTGTGGCCAGCATAGAATTGTGTTATTGTAAATAGTTGCACCTCCTGTGCCCACCAGAGTCATCTTGTCAACACCCGGGACCTTAACCTGGTCACGGACCAACAGATAGGAATGCAGTGGGTCAGGTTGTTTTGGTGATGGGTTGATGAGATCCGGGATGTTGGGACTGGACTGTCGCAGGAAGAGGCATCAACAGAGCAGGTTGAGCCTCCGCTACTAGCATAACCAGTATCATTCCATGGTAAAAGATGAGCTCCAAAAGTTAAAGTAACGTTTAAGTAATGTGCCTCCCTAATGTGGGACGTAAACCCTGTAAATAAAATGATATCCCTTTTTCCATTCAGCTACAAAAATAAACCTCTGGATGTCCTGTAGCTCGAGGACGAGCTACGTTTAACCAAGGGGGAATGTGACGCCCCTGGACTATCAGGTCGTCACAGGGTACTGCACAACCTATCCTCCCGTGCAGTATTCCACCTCCCTCTTGGTTCTGGGTCCTTATCTTAGTAGTGTTGCCTCCAACAGCAAATCAAATCCCAGATACACCCTGCACCACACCCACCAGGCACACCAGTGGACGGCTTGAGTGGAATAGAGTCGCCCACCTGGGGGGTCAGGTAGGGGAGGTGAGTAGTGTAGTGTAGTTAGAAAGAGTGAGAGGAGGTCGGTAACGGAGGCTCCCAAGAAAATCTGTCTAGGTTGCAGACGGTGGTCTGGACCTAGAGGAGACGGACCCCCAGTCGCAGGGGATTGTGGCAAGGTGCCTGGACCTGTCGAGGAGGACAGCCGGCAGCCTAGCACTATCACCCGTCTGGGTTCGAAGGCACGGCGGGGTACACGGACCCTAGGTCGGGGAGAAGCCTCAGGCAACCCGACAATTCAACTGAGGAGAACAGAGCCTTTATGATCTGTTCCCACCCACTCCAGAATTGGGGCATTAGCGCAACGAGGGGGATAGGACTTTCCAATCCAAAACGGTCCAGAAAATTCCAAGTGTGAGCCCTGAGAGCAAGCTCCCACACTTAGCCACAGTGGGGAGTGGGGCCCAGAAAGTTTCAGACTACTGAACCATCACGTTGAAGTTAAACTTAGTGCCAGGATGTAGGTCACGGATCGCCATGCAACACTATAGGGGACAGGACCCGGACGAGCTCCCCTCAGCGGCAGTGGCACCCAGAGAGTTGGTTTACCCGGTTGTCAGCATTTGCTTATTGACTGAGTGAGTACGAGAGTGACCCCTGCATCCCACGGCATTCCATACCGAGTCCCAGGGCATCCTCCCTACCCGTGGAGGTCTATGACACCTTTCTGCCCCACTTCATCCCCCCGGGTTCTCCCAACGGCAGCAGCGGTACTCCCAATTACCGTACACCACGGGTGGCGTCACAAACTATATTCCCCTGTACATACTCCCCCTTCATTTGAGTTGCAGCACGACCCCTGGTCCGGAGACCCTCGCTGCTTCCCCGGGGGCAGCACACTTCTCTGTGTAGGGTGCATACCACTTACTTGCTACTGATGGACATCATCCATCTGTCCATCCACACTTGCAGGGGTTGCCACACTACACCAAAGTTTTTTTTAACACAACAGTCTTTACTTTCAATTATTGGTTGCATACCAATCAAGTTGTTAAATGTTCTTCCTCTCTGACTTGGGTATTCCTTCCTTGTAGGACTACCATATAAATTCAGTGGCAGCTCTCCTTCCATCTACAAGCTCCCTGTTACGGTTCCCGTTCTGGGTATCTACGTGTCTCCTTTCCCTTTGCTGTGGCACTGGAGACTATGTTCGGATTTCTTGCTACTGCACATGTGCGAGCGCTGGAGACTAAGGCGGGCATTGCACGTTGCGACATCGCAAGCCGATGCTGTGATGTCGCACGCGATAGTCCCCGCCCCCGTCGCAGGTACAATATCTTGTGATAGCTGGCGTAGCGAAAATTATCGCTACGCCAGCTTCACATGCACTCACCTGCCCTGCGACCGTCGCTCTGGCCGGCATCCCGCCTCCTTCCTAAGGGGGCGGGTCATACGGCGTCATAGCGACGTCACACGGCAGGCGGCCAATAACGGCGGAGGGGCGGAGATGAGCAGGATGTAAACATCCCGCCCACCTCCTTTCTTTCATATAGCCGCCGGCGGCAGGTAGGAGATGTTCCTCGCTCCTGCGGCTTCATACACAGCGATGTGTGCTGCCACAAGAACGAGGAACTGCATCGTACCTGTCGCGGCACTGGCATTATGGAAATGTCGGTGAATGCACCGATGATACGATAACGACGCTTTTGCGCTCATTCATCGTATCATCTAGCATTTACACACTACGATGTCGAAAGTGACGCCGGATGTGCGTCACTTTCGATTTGACCCCACCGACATCGCACGTGCGATGTCGCAACGTGGAAAGCCGCCCTAAGTCCTATCTTGGAGCCATTGCGCATGTGCGAGTGACATCATCACTGACACGAGGTCACATGTCTCTGACACCTTCTAAGCTGATTGGCCGCTGGTCATGTGCTTGTGACACGAGGTCACATGTCTCTGACACCTTCTAAGCCGATTGGTCACTGGTCATGTGCTTGTGATGCCTTACTCGGTGATAGGCCAGCGTGACGTCATTGCTGTCGTTCTGGCAGCGGATTGGCTCTGGTGTCCTCCATCTTGGATGAGGCACAGAGTCTATATAAGACCCTGACGCACGCTGCTCGGCGCTCAGTCCTCTTGGCTCTTGCATAGGAGTAGACGCTCTGTGCATGTCCCTTGCGGCACCTATTCTATCTAGGTGAGCGTTATTGGTAGGGTAACGCTCTTGTACCTTGCAGCTTATGCTGTGGTCCGTATCCTCGCACCTTACTGGAGCGGACATAGGCAGGTGCTTGCTCCACATGGTCTGCCTGGGCCTTGTGGTTCTACTCTGAGGTGAGCGCTATCGATAGGGTAGCGCTCCTGTACCTTTCAGCCATACTGTTGTCCGTGTCCTCGCACATTAGTGGAGCGGACATAGGTAGGTTAGGTGGTCGTTGCCTTCTAGGGTAACGCTCCACTACGCTGCCTCCTGCAGCAGTCCGTATCCTCGCACACTAGGGGGGCGGTTATAGGCAGGAGTTTCAAGCTAGCAGCCTTGCTGCTGTCCATATCCTTGCACCACAAGTGGAGCGGACATAGATAGGTGCCATATTGCACACACTACACCTAGTCTCTGTGACTGGTAACTAAGACAGGTGCCTTCACGCTCACAGACTGTGAAACTTCTATGCACTTTTATGTTGTATTCCTCACTCTTTTGCATTTCCACTCTTATGTTATTCTAATAAGGTAGTCGCTGTGACTTAAACAGTATACACCGCTATTGGTCTTGGTGACACTGTGACGCAACAGTGTCAGTACAGCTTTGGTGGTACAGCTTTCCCCTATCCTCTGCCATACTCTGCAGCAGAGCTCTGCACGGTGGACCCTGACTGTCGGATAGCCTTCCAATCCCTTATTATCCGACAGCCCCCGTAACACTCCCATTATGGGTGCAATGGCAACTTAGCGATTTCCAGGCCACCGTATAAGCAGGGATGACCTCTACTTTCTTTGTTAATATAGTCAGACTGTTTCACATGGCTCTATGGCACCCTAGGATCATCCCATCTTCCTCCAGCCAACTCCCTTATGCATCACTCTAAGGTGGCTTCTCCAAGCTTGCTGAGATGAGCCTTATGCTACAGACTTTCTGGGATTAGCATCAGGTTTTCAGGACCAACCCCATCACTGAAGTCCTTACTCTGCTAGGCAGAACCTTATCTGAACTGACTTACATCTTTTCCTGTAACCAGGAAGTCTCACTCTGCTTAACACTAGTTAAACTGACGCCCTCTATGATGTGACTGTTTATAGGGAAGGATAAGAGCAGGGGCGGACATATCATTGGTGAAGCCTGTGCGGCTTCACATGGGCCCAAGAGGTTAGGGGGCCCATTTTCTACTCCAAAGCAGGTAGACATGTGCATTTTGATTAATTCTTGGGCTACAGAGGGCCCATATATTGTTCCTGCATAAGGGCCCTTTTTTGTTCTGTGTCCGCCAGTGGCTTGGAGGAATGATGGTATGCAGAATAAGACTGTATATAGATGTGAGGAGGGATGTACTGCAGGGTAAGGCTGTTGAAAGCTGATAGGAGAATTGTTCTGCAGGTTGACGCTGTATATAAATGGTTTGAGAAGAGTGATGTGCTGTAGGATGTAGCTGTGTATAGAGAACTCGGAGGCTTTAGAAGTGACGTCCTGCAGGATGTGAAGCTGTGTAAAGATGAGAGGAATGATGTTCTGCAGGATGAGGCTGTTTATTGATGGGGGGAAAAGGTGTGATCCCCTCCAAGATGGGATTATACTGTATATAAATGAAGAAGTACTGTTATATACGAGAGGAGTGATGTTTCGATGAAGAGCTGCATGCAAAGTGGCTGAGAGGAGTGATACACTTTGGGATATGGCTGTATATGCAGGGGAAACTAAAGGGAAAGGATCATTTTTCTAACATGCAAGTGTATGCTTGAGGGAGCTGAAGGGGGACAAATGATATTTATATGGACCTGTATGTTGAATGAAACTGGAAAGAAAGAAGTGATGTTATTTACATTGCACTGGATGCTGAAGTAAGCTGAATGAAGAAGGACGGGATATTGTGCAAAATATGATAGAATGGTAGATATAAATTAAACAAACAACAGCCAAAAGTAAATAATCTCCAAAAAACTGAATAAATACCCAAACCAAAAAACTGAGATTTTTTTAACATATTTCATTGGTTAATTTTTTTTAAAAAAATGATATAAAAAAAAGGTTTAGGGCAGGTCAGGATAAATACAATAGATGCAGGGCTTATAAATTACATGCCAATAAATAATATACAGTACATACAAACATTAATCCAGCACAGAGAAAAAAAGTTTTTTTCACAGCAACAATGCCTAATTTACAGTATAAGTCCAAAAGTCATCCTAAGAATATGCTGACTAGAGAATGATAATAAAGTGTCAAGTGCACATAATTTAATTAAACTACTACATAATGAGTAGGAATTAAAGTATACAAAGTGTCTCCTCTCATAAAACTAATGTAGGCGTATAGAGTTCATGAAGGACATCTAGAGTAAAAACATAGCTAGCAATACATACTATAGACAAATGAATTAACATAGAAAGTGTCACCTCTCATAAGGGCTGGATAAACAATATATAACCAGTTCATGTAAGGCATAGGAAATAGAGACATAATTACGAGTGTGAACACCGCCACTGCAAACACAGAGATCCCCCTGACGTACGTTTTGCTACGGCTTCATCATGAGGGGCGTGAAGTGACTGGTAATGAACTGACTTCTTTTCTAACTTTTTCTTCTTGTGATATTTTCTTCTTGTGATATTGCTCTGATCCTCTCCCTCACCATATGACCGCTATTCAGACCAGCTGTCTTGCCCAGTGTCCATTGTGTTGACTGGAAATCACTTTTTAATTGTAATCCAATGAGATTCTCTATGTGAGCCCCACATTTTGGCATTCAGGTACAGGCAATTGTAGACAATGCATGCTGTACAGCTGACAACTTTGCCCAAAGATAATGAGAAAATGTATGATTGAAAGAAAAAGGGGGTTGGGCCTGGGAAGTTTCATAATGTTGGTTCTACACTGCAAGGTCCAGAACCAATTGGGTTTGGCCCTACATATAAGTAATCACAGCTTAGATTCAATCCATTAGTCTTAATTGCTGTTATACTGTCACAGGAGCTTCATGCATATTAGCCTTGTAGGTCTTAAAGAGGCTTCCATGGAAAGGCTAAATTGCTGAAGGAGGAGGCTTAAAGAAGATGGTCTTAAGCTATTTCCCTATCAAAAGACTCAGAAAAGGTGCAGAAATTTCAAGCAAAAAGATATTTAGAATATGGGCTTGGGTTGATAACAAGATAAGCATTACAGAAAGAAGAGCTGATGTCATGACCAGATCCCTGTGATATGCTTAAAAATTTCAGTTATTACCACGCAAATTGACTCATCAGATTTTAAAAAATTTTCTTAGGCCCTAAAAAGTTAATATAGTAAGATAACTTCACAGCTCACAGCTCACACCACAGCAATAGAGATAGCGTACACTCACACGAACGTATGACTCGGACGAGTGCAATGCAAGAAGATCTCTCATTGCACTCAGACCAATGTTAGTCAATGAGGGAGAGCAGATGATCAGCTTTTTTCTCATTCAGATTCTGGATGTGAGTAAAGTCACAACATGCTGAGAGTGGATGCTGGAATCGTACGAGACTCACCAATACAAGTCAATAGGTGCAACAAAAAAACGGACACAACATGGACAGCACATGGATCATCCTAGTGGCGTCCGTTTTAATGGAAATGATGCACCCCAGGGCCATGGAGTACTCGGTGCCAGGCCTTGGATCATGGGGACAGGATAAGGGTGACCGTTGCCCGACTCTGTGACTCTGGAGGTTGCTTAATAAAAAGGGCAAATAAAAATGAAATGTTTTTCATGACGCCACTTGCAGTATGCGGCTATATGGGGAAAGTCTCTCACTGCTGGGGCTGGTGGTGTTCGACAGCTTGGATGTTATGGCCCTCCGCAAGTAGAGCTAAGCCCCAGGGAAGGATGATGGTGGTTGTAGTATGGGGAAAGTTGTTGATACATAGAGCTAGGAAGAATTCAGACAACACAGGTGCTGCGGTTTAACTTGTTCTTTACTCACTGGTTCCGTGTAATTGCAACCCGGCTGGTGCTGGTTTCTACCAATCTGGGCCTCAAGTAATCCGGTATTCCATTGATCCCAGTGCCGGTGTAGTGACCTGGTGAACTTTACTTCCATGCACCCTTCTGTAGTTGGTGGGTCCCTGTAGCCTGAAGCGTTATGGGATCCCCTCCTGTTGTATCAGTCCTGGCCCATATGGGAGGCAGCTTGAACCTCTCTTGGGTTGGACCTCTGTCTCAGCTCCCTTGGTTCCCTCTTTGCTGCCGTGCCCCAGACACTAACGTTGGTGATGAACTATGATGATTCCTTCACCGGGCATATTTATCAGATGAGCTTGAAGTGTCTTTCTGAATCAGGTATCTGCACCCCGCCAGTGCTCGGTTCAGTGAGTACTCACACAGTACTCTCCCAGCGACCGTACTTCTTTTCATTTCAGACAGTAATGATGAATAAATACCAATAGTCAATTTATATGGTGAGAGAGATAAGAGGGGAACTAGCAGCAGGTTTGTCAAACTCAGTTTGATTGATCATTGATATGATACAGTTCGAATGTGTTCTGCTACATGTGAATTACAAATACACATTTTTTTTTATTTATCCTGAATGCATTTTAAAGCGGCAGCAAAACATCACAATATTGTTAACAAGAGATAAAAACAAACTGATCTCAGTGTCAGATAGGGATAGTAAATTTCCTTGTCCCAAGATTCTGTACTGATCTTTTTAATTTCTTGTACAATCTTCTGTTGTGAAGGGTGAAAATAATTGTTTTTTAATAGTACAAAAGTAATTCCCTAAAATACAGTCATTTAGCTACAATTGGATTTTTCTCAAAGTGTCCTTCTCAATCACTTTTCTTTTATTTATATATGTTCTACTAGTCAACGTTTATGGCAATACACTCCACACCAATAAAGTGCCCTATTGCTTGTGTTGGCTTTTTGTACTTGCGCTTACCAAGCATTTCTTACTATATTATTTTGGGAAGGTAGTTGAATTTTTTTGAAAACAGTGGAAAAGAAAATCAAAAATTTACTGTGCAGGTCTGTTTTTGCTCATGTTTTACTACTTTAATTTGGCAATTGTTCATGGCATACCTATACTGAGGCTTTCTGCCAGAGTATGCTTTAGGCCTGAAACACACATCCGTGAAACACATGCGTGTTTGGTCTGTTTCCGTGTATACTGGAGACACGGCCAAACGTGCACCAATGTTACTATATCTCAGCGGTTACAATTGCGTTTTTGGTTATCTCCGTGAGTCCGTCTCCGTGATGCGTTATTTGGTCCGTGTCTCACGCCAGCATATCCGTTTTCTGCACGCAACACGCAGCACGGACCCAATGAAAGTCAATGGGTCTGTGCGCACGTCCGAGTGACACGGACGCATCTCTGTTTGCTCCGGGAACGTTTTGTGCTTTTTTCATGTGATGTCGGTCTTTTTTCTTTTTCTGTTTCGTTCTCTCCCTCAGCCCGTCGGTCGGTCTCTATGTCTGTCGGTCGGTCTCTGTGTCTTATCTGTCCCTCTAGCTGTCTGTCGGTCAGTTCCCCCCCCTCTCTCATACTTACCATTCCCCGATCTCCGGCGCGGCGCTGCACGGCTGTTATAATAACTCCGGCGGCTTTTACTATTTTGAAAAAGCCGGCCGCCCATTAATCAATCTCGTATTCCCTGCTTTCCCCGCCCACCGGCGCCTGTGATTGGTTGCAGTCACACACGCCCACCACGCTGAGTGACAGCTGTCTCACTGCACCCAATCACAGCAGCCGGTGGGCGTGTCTATACTGTGCAGTGAAATAAATAAATAAATAATTTAAAAAAACGGTGTGCGGTCCCCCCCATTTTAATACCAGCCAGATAAAGCCATACGGCTGAAGGCTGGTATTCTCAGGATGGGGAGCTCCACGTTATGGGGAGCCCCCCACCCTAACAATATCAGTCAGCAGCCGCCCAGAATTGCCGCATACATTTTTTGCGACAGTTCTGGGGCTGTACCCGGCTCTTCCCGATTTACCCTGGTGCATTGGCAAATCGGGGTAATAAGGAGTTATTTGCAGCCCATAGCTGCCAATAAGTCCTAGATTAATCATGTCAGGCGTCTATGAGACACCCTCCATGATTAATCTGTAAGTGACAGTAAAAAAACACACACACACCCGAAAAAATCCTTTATTAGAAATAAAAAACACAAACAAATTCCCTCATTACCAATTTATTAACCCCGACAAACCCTCCATGTCCGGCGTAATCCACGGACTCCAGCGTCGCTTCCAGCTCTGCTGCATGGAGGTGACAGGAGCAGCAGAAGACACCGCCGCTCCGGTCACCTCCACGCAGCTAATGAGATGAGTAGCGCGATCAGCTGAGCTGTCACTGAGGTTACCCGCTGTCACTGGATCCAGCGGTGGCCGCGGGTAACCTCAGTGACAGCAGCTGATCGCGCTACTCATCTCATTAGCTGCGTGGAGGTGACCGGAGCGGCGGTGTCTTCTGCTGCTCCTGTCACCTCCATGCAGCAGAGCTGGAAGCGACGCTGGAGTCCGTGGATTACGCCGGACATGGAGGGTTTGTCGGGGTTAATAAATTGGTAATGAGGGAATTTGTTTGTGTTTTTTATTTCTAATAAAGGATTTTTTCGGGTGTATGTGTGTTTTTTAACTGTCACTTACAGATTAATCATGGAGGGTGTCTCATAGACGCCTGACATGATTAATCTAGGACTTATTGGCAGCTATGGGCTGCCAATAACTCCTTATTACCCCGATTTGCCAACGCACCAGGGTAAATCGGGAAGAGCCGGGTACAGCCCCAGAACTGTCGCATATAATGTATGCGGCAATTCTGGGCGGCTGCTGACTGATATTGTTCGGGTGGGGGGCTCCCCATAACGTGGAGCTCCCCATCCTGAGAATACCAGCCTTCAGCCGTATGGCTTTATCTGGCTGGTATTAAAATGGGGGGGACCGCACGCCGGTTTTTTTAATTATTTATTTATTTATTTCACTGCACAGTATAGACACGCCCACCGGCTGCTGTGATTGGGTGCAGTGAGACAGCTGTCACTCAGCGTGGTGGGCGTGTGTGACTGCAACCAATCACAGGCGCCGGTGGGCGGGGAAAGCAGGGAATACGAGATTGTTTAATGAGCGGCCGGCTTTTTCAAATTAGAAAAAGCCGCCGGAACAGTGTGAATGCCGTGCAGCGCCGGTGATCGGGGAACGGTGAGTATGAGAGAGGGGGGGACACTTCAGTCACTCGGGGGATTAGCAGTCACCGGTGAATCCTTCACAGGTGACCGCTAATCAGTACACGGCACAAAGACAGAGTCGCGGCATGAGAATGAAGTCGGGTGAAGTTCACCCGAGTTCATTCTCATCCCGCTACTCTGTCTTCCGACATGTAGTAACGACATTTTGCATCACACACGTACATTTCACATGGACAACACACACACATGTCAGTTATTTCACTCACGCACACACGGACATTCCACACGCACATACGGCTAGCATACGGGATACACACGCAGGCCACACATACCATAAAAACGGACCTAAAAAACGGAAAACGGACCCGAAAAACGGCCCGTTTTACACGGATGTGGTTTTCACGGATGTGTGGCGGAGGCCTTATGTACAGTCATGGCCAAAAGTTTTGAGAATGCTACAAATATTAATTTTTACAAAGTCTACTGCTTAAGTTTTTTTAATGGCAATTTGCATATACTCCAGAATGTCATAATGAGTGATCAGCTTAACAGAAATTACTTGCAAAGTCAATATTGGCTAAGAAAATGAACTTTAACCCCCAAAACACATTTCAACATCATTGCATTCCTGCCTTAAAAGGAGCCGCTAACATTGTTTTAGTGATTGTTCCATTAACACAGGTGTGGGTGTTGATGAGGACAGGGCTGGCAATCAATCAGTCATGATTAAGTAAGAATGACACCACTGGACACTTTAAAAGGAGGCTGGTGCTTGGTATCATTGTTTCTCTTCAGTTAACCATGGTTATCTCTAAAGAAACACGTGCAGCCATCATTGCTCTGCACAAAAATGGCCTAACAGGGAGGAGTATCGCAGCTACAAAGATTGCACCTCAGTCAACAATCTATCGCATCATCAAAAACTTCAAGGAGAGAGCTTCCATTGTTGCCAAAAAGGCTCCAGGGCGCCCAAGAAGGACCAGCAAACGCCAGGACCGTATATTTAAACTGTTTCAGCTGTGGGATCGGACTACCAGCAGTGCCGAGCTAGCTCAGCAATGGCAGCAGGCTGGTGTGAGTGCTTCTGCACGCACTGTGAGGCGGAGACTGCTTGAGCAAGGCCTGGTTTCAAGGCGGGCAGCAAAGAAGCCACTTCTCTCCAGAAAAAAACATCAGGGACCGACTGATATTCTGCAAAAGGTACAGGGAGTGGACTGCTGAGGACTGGGGTAAAGACATTTTCTCAGATGAATCCCCTTTTCGATTGTTTGGGACATCTGGAAAACAGCTTATTAGGAAAAGAAGAGGTGAGCGCTACCACCAGTCTTGTCTCATGCCAACTGTTAAGCATCCTGAAACGATTCATGTGTGGGGTTGCTTCTCAGCCAAGGGAATTTGCTCACTCACAGTCTTGCCTAAAAACACAGCCATGAATAAAGAATGGTACCAGAATGTCCTGCAAGAGCAACTTCTCCCAACTGTCCAAGAGCAGTTTGGTGCCCAACAATGCCTTTTCCAGCATGATGGAGCACCTTGCCATAAAGCAAAGGTGATCACTAAATGGCTCATGGAACAAAACAGAGAGATTTTGGGTCCATGGCCAGGAAACTCCCCAGATCTTAATCCCATTGAGAACTTGTGGGCAATCATCAAGAGACGGGTGGACAAACAAAAACCAACACATTCTGGAAAAATGCAAAGCATTGCTTATGCAAGAATGGACAGCGATCAGTCAGGATTTGGTCCAGAAGTTGATTGAGAGCATGCCAGGGAGAATTGCAGAGGTCCTGAAGAAGAAGGTCAACACTGCAATGATTGACTTGCTGCATTAACTCATTCTAACTGTCAATAGAACCTTTTGGTCCTCATAATATGATTGCAATTATATTTCTGTATCTGAAACATCAGACAAACAGAATTAAAAACCAGAGGGCAACAGATCATGTGAAAATATAATTTTGGTGTCATTCTCAAAACTTTTGGCCATGACTGTACGTGTACCTACCCACCTAGCATTTCTTAAATCCTTTTTGGCAAGGGAGGAATGATTCAGGTTGAAAAGATTAGCAAGTGATAATTATACAAAATTGTAAAAAATGTATGGTAAATGTTAAACTGACAATACCAATGGCGTAATGTCAATAAAAAATACACCACGGTTAGCAGCAGCAGAAGCACCACAACTACCACTATGTTCAGCTATCGGGGCATTAGTATTACCAAATGTAAGTCACAATTTTGCTATTGTTTGGAAGAAATCAGAGAAGATTAGGAAATATATGGTATATCCCTTGTTACTTCCAACATTGACATTGTCAGTTTAAGTCAGTGTTCTCCAAAGAATGGTCTGCCTGATAATAAATGACTAAAAGGGAAACATTTTGGATGAATTCTTAATTTCCTATATTTATAAGTCTGTCATTGTTCTTTGTTTTTAATTGGACTGTTGCTATGCTTACCATCAATGTCAGTGATCAGGACGCTCGAATACTACTCAGGTTTTTTTTCTGTTAAAGAGCTTGGAAGTGGTTGGTACTAGAAGACATCAGAGTGTTACACATATCTTTTCAGGGTATTTGGAAGCTTTTCAACATTGTGATCCAGTAAAAGTTGCTGCTAATTTAAGTTTTTGGAAAAATTTGTTGACCCTGGCACATTTTAATTTAAAAATATTTAGTCATCTCTTGTCAGGAGAGGCGACAGGTCACATTTAACTTTATACATAGAAGCATGTCGTTTGGCTTCTGCAATGTTCTCACATTTGCAAGACATATTTCCAGAAAGCTTAGACAGATGCAATGAAAAATGAACCCGTAAGTCAAAAGTTGAGCTGCTTTGCATCACATTTATAATTACCAGTAGTAATGCTCAAAACCCCCTATTACCAGACGTTAATGACAACTTGTTGGTTAACAGCTAAATGTGAAGTTGAAGATTGTTAACACTCTATCAAACTCCTTGTTAAGTCTTATAATTTTTATTTTATAACAGTCATATTGCAGCTGGAAATGTGTTGAAGGGATCACTTAAACCCTCCTGGACTAATGATTTTTTTTCAATCAGTTGGAGAATTGATTCCTTATTATTTTTATGTGAGTGTTATTAATTGCAAATGTCTGGTACCACTATACAGAGCTATTTTTCTACATAGTAGAAGTGTATTTTGAATGTTACTGCACTCATGTAAAATCTATATATATAATTGCCTTATTCTGTCTGTCTGTCTGTCTGTCTGTCTATCTGTCTGTCTGTCATGCTCCGAAATTGTGTCCTTACGGTGACACAAAGCTGATTGGCCGCTGGGCTCGCCATGGCCCCGCCCCCCCACACGGATTGGCCTCTCGCCCGGGCTCTCTGCAGGCCCCGCCCCCCTCACGCAATGCACGCTCGCTCTGGCCCAACTGACACGGAGCCCCGATTCCCAGGTGAGTACACACACACACATCAGATCACACTCACTCTCACACTCACTCTCACACTCACTCTCACACATCACAACATGCTGGGATATCTCTTGCTTCTACACCGGCTCCGTCAGGATCCCGGCAGCGCCACACATAACCTTGCGATGCTGGGATCTTCACGGAGGCCGTGAAAGCTGGTAACCATTATACACATCGGGTAACTAAGGTCCCTTAGTTACCCGATGTGTATCATAGTTACCAGTGTACACCGGCTCACACTCACTCTCACACACACCTCACACACACATCACATCGCATCCACACATCAAGGTCCTGCAGCGCCGGAAAATACAGACACATAACAGCACACACACATAACAGCACACACATACACACACACAAATCAGATCACACTCACTCACACACACACATCACATCGCATCCACATACTCACAACATCCTGGGATATCGCTTGCTTCTCGGCGGCGATACTGTGCTGTTGTGATCTTCCAGGACCTGCCGGAGGATCACATGGCCAGAAGCATGTGATATCCCCGGATGTTGTGAGTATAAGCGCGTATGTGCGATATCGTCAGTGTCTGTGTGTGTGAGTGTATGCGATCGGGTGTGTGTGAGTGGATGCGATCGGGTGTGTGTGAGTGGATGCGATCGGGTGTGTGTGAGTGGATGCGATCGGGTGTGTGTGAGTGGATGCGATCGGGTGTGTGAGTGTCGGCAGAGGAGCACGGCGTGCTGGAGGAGGCTGGGAGCAGAGAGGCTGATCATGGGGAAGGCTGGGAGGAGAGAGGCTGATGGTGGGGAAGGCTGGGAGGAGAGAGGCTGATGGTGGGGGAGGCTGGGAGGGGGAGGCTGGGACGAGGGAGGCTGATGCTGGTGGAGGCTGATGCTTGGGGAGGCTGGGAGCGGAAGGCTGATGCTGAGGGAGGCTGGGAGAGGGAGGCTGGGAGGAAGGAGGCTGGGAGGAGAGAGGCTGATCCTGGGGAAGGCTGGGAAGGGGAGGCTGATGCTGGGGGAGGCTGGAAGGAGAGAGGCTGGAAGGAGAGAGGCTGATGCTGGTGGAAGCTGATGCATGGGGAGGCTGATGCTGGGGGAGGCTGGAAGGAGAGAGGCTAATGCTGGTGGAGGCTGATGCTTGGGGAGGCTGATGCTGGGGGAGACTGGGAGGGGAAGGCTGATGCTGAGGGAGGCTGGGAGGAAGGAGGCTGGGAGGTGAGAGGCTGATCCTGGGGAAGGCTGGGAACGGGAGGCTGATGCTGGGGGAGGCTGGAAGGAGAGAGGATGGAAGGAGAGAGGCTGATGCTGGTGGAGGCTGATGCTGGGGAAGGCTGGGAAGGGGAGGCTGATGCTGGGGGAGGCTGGAAGGAGAGAGGATGGAAGGAGAGAGGCTGATGCTGGTGGAGGCTGATGCATGGGGAGGCTGATGCTGGGGGAGACTGGGAGCAGAAGGCTGATGCTGAGGGAGGCTGGGAGGAAGGAGGCTGGGAGGAAGGAGGCTGGGAGGAGAGAGGCTGATCCTGGGGAAGGCTGGGAAAGGGAGGCTGATGCTGAGGGAAGCTGGAAGGAGAGAGGCTGATGCTGGGGGAGGCTGGAAGGAGAGAGGCTGAGGCTGGGAGGAGAGAGGCTGATGCTGGGGAAGGCTGATGCTGAGGGAGGCTGGGAGGGGAAAGCTGATGCTGGGGAAGGCTGGGAGGACGGAGGCTGGGAGGAGAGAGGCTGATCCTGGGGAAGGCTGGGAGAGGGAGGCTGATGCTGGAGGAGGCTGGAAGGAGAGAGGCTGATGCTGGCGGAGGCTGATGCTGGGGAGGCTGGGAGAGGGAGGCTGATGCTGAGGGAGGCTGGGAGGAGGGAGGTTGGGAGAGGTAGGCTGAGAGAAGAGAGGCTGATGCACACACACACACACACACACACACGCGCGCGCGCACTGCACAACACACCACACACACACACACACACTGGGAACCACAAACAACTGCCCTACACAGACACCCACACACACAGACAACGCTGCACACACACAACACCCAACACACAAACACCGCGGCACACACAAATATACGCACATACCGCACAACACACACATTGCTCAAAACATACCCCCCCCCAAAACACACCACACACACACAAACCGCGCAACACACACACAACGCTACAGACACACAGCGCTCCACAAACAACGCAACACACGCAACACACATACAACACCGCTCTCACCCCCCGCCACACCCAGACAACACCCAGAACATGTACAGCGCCTACACAAACACTTGGTAACTACAGACAACAACATCTCTCTATATATATATATATATATATATAACAAAAATCATACATGAACTACACAATACGTAAATTCTAGAATACCCGATGCGTAGAATCGGGCCACCTTCTAGTACTTAATATTGGCATAGCTATAGTAAATATTACATGAATTGTTGGCTATATTTAATTTTAAGTAATCATTTTTTCTCTTTTGTAAGGATAATTTTAATACTCCCTTAATTAATAAAGACGTGTTAGATTGAGATTTTTTTAGGGGTGTACATTGGATCTCACCCATTTAGCCAATGATGATTTAATTACCAATATTGTTATTATATTGAATTATTATCATTTAGTTTGAGAGTATCATTGACTCCATGGGGCTATATATATGAAAAGGAGTTTACCTACAAAAAACAAATATAAATGGCAATCAATAAGCTAACAATGACAGAATGAAAAAGGCCCTAACCATGTGTGCTTACAGTCTATAGGATAATAGGAAGGTGATAGCAGGTTGGAGGGTTGCAACAGCTCCAATGGTGGTGAGGTTTCAGCGAAGTCATTGTAGGGTGTAAGCTTTCTTGAGGTTTTCAATTCCATCTGAAAGTTCTTAATGCGTCAGTTAATTAGCCATGTTGGGGCACTAAATTCTAGAGGATAGGACATACTCGGGAGAAGACTTGGAGGCGATTAAGTGGGGAATGTATGAGTGTGAAGGAGAGAAGAAGGTAATGGGAGGACCAAAAATTATGTGTGGAAAGATATCCTGACATAAGTTTGGAGATTTATGGAGGACACAGATTGTGGATGACTTTGTAGGTCAATGTTAGTAGTTTAAACTGGAATTTAATGCTCTAATCAGCGATCCCATACTGTCATGCTCCTTTCCTCAGCTGGGATGCTAGCACCCTCACCTTCCCAGCCCTGTGGCTGACAATCAACAGGAACTTAAGAATCCTTCCCCTTAAGAGAGGTGCCTAGGAAACCTGGCCTAGACGTTTCTAGTTCTCAGGTCCCTAACTGCTGCTGCTACTGTGTAGTGCTGTGTTCCATATTTCTTATGTTGTTCTGTGTTCAAGTATCTGACGTATACACTGCAGCTGCATGGTACCCTGTTGGCCAAGTCGGCTATACTGGCTGCTGCTACTGCATCATACCTTATCTGTGAAGTCTGCCATGTCGGCTGCTGCTGCAATATACCCTATTTGTCAAGTCTGCTGTACTGGACACTACTTCCTCATACCATTTTGGCCAAACCTGTCGCATTAGCCATTCCAGTTGCATCTACCATATTAGTGACTGTCCGTATCCATACCTTTGGTGGCAGCTGCTGGGGTACCAAGATGCTCAGGCACTTTCCCTGGTGGCTAGATATCAGTGCAAGCAAATACCCACCACCTGTAGCTTATTGAAGTCATGATAGCCATTGATGTGCACTCCTCCAAGCCAGAGATCAGTGCCTTGGTCCAGTGGGTCCAGTCCCCGTTTTTTCCTGCCAGTATTAAAGGAAATTGGCAGCCAATGAAGGGATTTTCAGGGGGACAAGTGAAGGAGTAGCAAGGAGGTAGGTGGATTAGTTCGGCAGCAGAGTTAAGGATGGACTAGAGAGGTGTAAGAGTGTTAGTTGCAAGGCCACAGAGTAGACTATTGTAGTAGTCCAGGTGTGAGATGATGAGGAAAAGCACTGGCATTTTAGAAGATTCAGGGTTGAAGAAATGATATATTCTGAAATTATTTTTAATTTGGCAGGAGGTAATAATAGTCTGGATGTGTGTTTGATAGACAAGGCAGAGCCAAGGGTTACTCTGAAGCAGCGGACTTCCAGTACAGGGGAAAGTGTGATATAATTTATTGTGATAGAAAGATCAGGTAAGGGAGATATGTGAGAAGGAGGAAAGATGATGAGTTTGGTATTGTCTACATGAAGCTTTCGCAAGCAAAAAGAAAAGGAGGATATGGCTGATAGACATTCTGGGGCTCAAATTAACAGACCGCATTTTGTAAACTACATTTCTCAAGCAATTCATCTTGGGGTCTAGTGAGCATTTTTAACCCATAGGCGACTCACAGAATTGTAAAACATCGGGTTAAGTAAATGAAAAATTTCAGGTTTTTTTTTCCATTAAATTGTTTATTAATTTTCAGAAGGGGTAATAGGAGAAAATTGATGGTGGTCGAAAACAACTTTTGAGGCATAGTGAAAGCTCAGAAGGGAAGGAGTGCTATATTGGAGTGCAGATTTTGCTGGAATGATTGGAGGGTGCCATGTCACATTTTAAAAACCCCTGACATGCCAAAAAACCAAACCTCCATAATTAACTCCACTTTTAGAAATTACATCCCTCTTGTAATTGAGGACACTATCCCTGTCAGTGACAGGTGGAGCTCGGCTATTACTTAAGTTGCAACCCCAGTGGCAATTATGTGGGCACAGCCCATGTGCCCTACATTATTACAATGAGGTACCCATATGTCATAGGTTGGGAACACCTTCCATACCTTGTGTATGGGTATGTCAAAGATCATGAGTCGGTTAAAATGAGCATCTTATGAATCTTACAGGTTAGATAGAATGAAGTAGCTCATAAATCCAAATATATTCAGTCTCCACCAACCAAGTTGGACCGACAGCTGCAGTTTGTGCTGAGCAGTGTTAGATCTTAGCAGCAGGAGTGACACTGAGAACCTGTCAATCAGGTAAAGTGATGAAGACTAAACTTAAAGGATTATATAGGCATTCTGACATAGATTTGATAAGTAAATGCAGCATCCTAAGCCACATTTATTAAGTAGTGCATGCAGTTTGCATTTTGAAATCTAATTAGAAATATACTTTAAAGACAGTCTTTAATTAATCAATAATTAATAGTTTTTGTCCAGATTTCCTAACTGCCATAATATTCACAGCCATAAAATGGAATTTATGGAAATATATGCAATATGTAAGGAAATTGTTAGGCGTGTTTTATAGAGCAGATTTTGTTTTCTCAATCCTTAAAAACGGTCCGTGTTTTCTAAGTGTGCTGCGTCCTTTTTTGTCCATATACCATTATAATCCTTCTTTTTTATAACTGAATATTTTATTGAATTTTACAAAACAAACAAAGAGAAAATACATGGATATGGCCCGCAAACATGTGAGCAGTAATTGTAAACCATAAATCAGGACACACATCATATTATCCATTGATATATTAGAAACAAAGAATGTGACAAGACAGACAATACAATACTAGACAAGGAGACATAGGGAAGGAGGGGACGGAATAGGGAGGATGAGTATATTAAACTTCCATCAGGACCATGCCGAGCTATCATTCTTTATTGGCCCAGTAAGTATCCCAAAGGGACCAAACACTCTCAAAATTATCCACCATGTTATTAGACATGGCGGATAGATACTCCATCCTCCTCACATCTTGGATCCTATTATGGAGATCACTAAGTGAGGGCGGATGGGATAACTTCCAGTTACGGGCAATCAGACACCTGGCTGCTGTGGTTATATGTAACAGTAACCACTTCACTCTCCTCCCCAACTGGACAGGTGGAATATTCAATAGATAGAATTTAGGATCCAAGGGTATCTTAAGATCGGCTACTTTGTAAATAAGAGATTTCTTGAACCTTTTTTTCTTGTATGAAGCAAACAAATATCTTAAATTCATCTACCAATTAGATAATAAAATACAGACAGCACAAAGATGACATTTGGGTGATATTTACGTTTTCCACACAGGGGCACTGTCTTGCAGTGCCGAGTTTCTTCCACAACTCAGATCAGAAGACATATCTCTATTTTTTTTTTCTACGAAAATTGCTTTGCAAAAAATAGTCTTGTGACAAGGCATATTCATCATAATACGTCTATGATCTCTCTATTAAAATAAAGGATATCACACATACCAGAAAAAACTTATGTGTGAAAGAGCTCTACTTATAGTATAAAATTAAAGATAACCTGTCATTAGGATTATACATGTTGAAATAAAGGTATGGCCATAATGGTGCTTTTAAACTGATTCAGTAAATAACTTCTGTGAAGAAATCCACAGCCTTGTTTTTGTTTAAAATCATCATTAGACATTTGGCTTTTCAAGCTGTTAGTGCATTAGGGTGGCACTGTGGGTATGGTCATCAGCTCTACCCTGGCTCTTCTCATGCCTCTGGTGTCTGTATCTTCCTTCTGTTTAAATTTTTCAGCAGCTCCTTCTTGCTGTGAGTGGCACATGTGTAGATTGAGATCTCGGCTCATCATTAAACCAAAGACCCTACCCACAGTCCCTCCCCACAGTCTCACCCCAATGCACTAAAATAACCAAAACGTCTAAGAATAATTAAACAACAACCAGGATTTGGATTTATAAACTAAAGGTATCTTTTGAATTAAAGACAAAATAGACAAATTCTCAGTACTCACAGTCCAACAGCTTGTCATAGAAACACAATTTTAACGGAAAAAAACAAGTTAAGAACCAGATCAATTATGGTCTATATTTCCAGCGCTCAAAGTTGCCCTTATACCTAGGAAATCGAAAAGGATCCCTCACTGCCATAATCCTGATGACCGGTTCTCTTTAATGGCAATTTTAAAAAGTTGTTTCATAGTTTTGAAAAATGATATGTTTCAAAAATGTAAATACATTTTTACCCTTAATGACCGTTGATACGCCTATTAATGGTGATTATTCAGGGGCTTATTCTTCAGCGCCGATTTTTAACGGCGCTGAAGAATAAGTAAACCGGCACTGTCCCATGAGTGAAACAAATCAGAGCTGATTAACCCCTTAAATAGCGCTGTTAATTATAACAACGGTATCTAAATCGTTAAACAGGGGTTAAAAGATTCCCTATGGCACGCTGGTCCCCCAGCGATTATAATTGAGGGTACTGATCATTGCCATGGTACTGTGGGATCTTTTGATGACCTCGGGGTATGGTAGCCTGTAAGATCCAGCTATAAGCTGGGCCTTATAGGCTGTGCCAGTGAGACACTGACAGATCTCATGTGCTGCTGCACATGAATACAGCAGCACTTGAGATCAGTGATGAAAGTGAAAAAAAAATTACCACAGTGGTACTAAGTGAAAAGGTAACCAAAAAGTTAAATAAAAGGTGCAAAAAAGTAAAAAAAAAAAAAAAAATGCACACAAATTACAAATAACTTTTCACCATTAAAAATGCAGGTTTTGTGTTAAAAACAAAGAAATGTACATATAATTGATATCGCCGAATCCAGAACGATGTGATCTATAAAAATGTCAAAACTTATTCGAATGCCACAAACCATAAAAAAAATTCCAAAATCACATTTTTTCATTATAATGACACATAAAAAAGTGAATAGAAATGAAAAGGCCAAACTGTCCTGGAAAAAAATAACCCCAAATATGGCTCATTTGGGGAAAAATAAAAAAAGTTACAGCTCAGAATATGGTGATGCAAAAACAAATTAATTTTTGTATAATATAGATTGTAGTGTGTAAAAGTACCAAAGGATAAAAATTCAATATGTCTGGTACTGCTGTAACTGTACTGATGTGAAGAATAAATGTTATCACTTTTACTGCAAAGTGAACATCCCAAAAAAATAAATTGCTGTTTTCTTATTCACACTTCATTTAAAAAATGTGAATAAAAAGCGATCAAAATAGGTTATTTTCCCCAAAATGGTACTCCAAAACATCTTCAACTCGCAAAAAATAAGCTCTTATACAGCCCACTTTTCCAAAAAGTAAAAAAGTTACGTCTCTCAGAATATTGCAACTGAAAAACTGTTCCAAAAGCACATTTTTACTGTGCGATTGAAGCAGAACATAAAAAATACGCAAATCTGGTATCTCTGCAATCGCACTGATAAATCAATGCAGAATAAATCCATGTTATCACTAACAATGGATAGTGAACTGCGCAAAAATAAAAATAAGAACTATCCCTGTACAGGTGTCTATGTCTTCATTCTGCCTCCCAAAAATCAGAAAAAGGCTCAGCTCTCATTTTTCTTGTGCTCTCTGTTGAGTACTTACATTGCAGTTCCTGTGTGAATCTGAAAAACCTTGATTCAGACAAAACTCCATTGGGGCCACTCACTGTAATGAGGCAGATGGAGACACTTAGGACTTCGTCAGGTGTCTGTTTTGGCCCTGCAATGTCACATCATATTAGGCATGTTTTTAACACACAAATGTGGATGATCACAGCTTTTTGCTGCCTAAAAAGATGAACAGCGAAATAGACTAGAAAACGGAGTTCAGTGTATCTCCATCTGATTCATTAGAGTTAGTGGCTTCATCTGAGGTTTTGTCTGAATCACATTTTTGAGAAATTTATATGGAAACCCCGACATAAGTGCTAGCAGAGAATACAATAATGTGATCCCAGCCTTATCCTGAAAGCAATCCAAAATGTTCTGTAACCAAAATATTACCAATAAAACCCCTAACTTACAAAACAAGCCCCCACATAGGTCCATCAATTGTCACTAAATATTGGATAGTCCGACGTTACCGGTAGAATAAAGACTCTGGAAAAGTGATATGGCTCCCTCCCTCTCAAATAAAATCCAATGAAATCTGAGCTCACAAATCTAAATGCCACCCTCCTTCTGAGCCCCACATTGTGCTATCCCGCATTTATCGGACACATGTCTAACATTACTGTAATAGACAGAGCGCATTTAACAATATATGGGTGTATGGCTCCAGAAGCAGAAACTGAGCACAATGTAATGGGGCACTACAATATATAGGTGCACAATGAATGGGCACTAAGCTGGCATATTTGTTATTCTCCAGAAAAATAGCATGGTGTGGATGCTACAAAGTAATCACAGCAGTCATATATAAATTATGTGACACATGCAATTTCTGCAATTGGGTCACTTTATGGGGGTTTCCTGCTGTTCTAGAACCTTAGGGGCTCTACAAATGTCACCTCCTATCTATTTTTAGCAAAATCTGTGCTCTAAAAGTCAAATAGCGATCCTTTCTGCTTAGCCCTGCCATGTGGCCAAACAGTAGTTTCTGATGACGTATAGAAAACATCACGTGTGGCAGAAATTACGCACTAAATTGTGAGGTCCATTTTGATCTTTTAACCTTTGTGTAACTGACAAATTTGCAACTAATAAAAAAATTAAATTTTCACCACTAAAATGGTATTCTGTATGGCACCTCCAGATACAGTCCTTACGCTGTGATATTTCTGATGTAAGGTCACTTGTGGATATTTTGCTGATTTGCCACCTCAGTGGCTTGACTAATGGTGGCTACAATCTATTCAAATGGAATCTGCGTTCTAAATACCAAGTCCTTAGCATCTGATCCCTGCCATGTACTCAAATAGCAGTGTACAACAACATAGGGGGTACAGACACATTTGGTAAAGGTCACATAACAAATTATTTTTTCCATTTTGTCCTGTTACCCTTTGTGTGATTTAATATTTTGAGGTTATGTAAAATTTTAGAGGAAAAATACCTACGTTTTTGTTTGCACGCCCCAATATAATAAAATTCTGTGTAATTTCAGGGTTAAAAATGCTCGCCACACCTATAGATGAATTCATTATAGGGTTTAGTTTGCCAAATGGGGCATACTGTATGTGGGTGTTTCTACATTTTTGGCACCTTAGAGGCTATGCAAATGCAACACTTTGTCCTAATTTGTGTTCCAAAAGTCAAATAGTGCTGTTCAGTTCCTGAGCTCTGCCATGTGCCCAAACATTACTTTTTGACAATCTGTGGAATATCACTGTGTTTGGGGAAAGTTACATAACAGTTTATGGGGTCCATTTTCTCCTATTATTCATCGTCAAAATTACAAATTTTGGGCTACCATTTTTTTTGGAAAAGAACATATCCATCATTTTTATATCTACATTTTAAAAAGTTCTATGAAGCACCCATATGTTCAAAATGGTCAAATGGTCACCCCTATTTTAATTGCTTGATAGGTCTAGTATCCAAAATGGGGTCATTTGGGGGGTTCCTAGGTTTAGGTACCTAAAGGCTACATGCGCACGCTGCGTTTTTTGTCCCATTTTTATCGTGTTTTTTGGTGCAGTTTTGTTGTCAGAACTTTCTGACATTTGACTTCCCAGCAAAGTCTATGAGAAATCAAATTTGCTGTGCGCACCTTGCAGTTTATTTGTCAGCACTTTTTTGACAAACGTTTGTGACAAAAAAGAAGCAGCATGTTAAATTTTTCTTGCGTTTTTGTTAACATTTGTCACTCATTCAAATCAATGAGGGCATCAAAAACGAATGGAAAAACGCATGCTATCATATTGGTGCGTTTTGCATACGATTTACCCGCGGTTTTGTCAACAAAAACACAGATCACCAACTTAGTTCCAGAATGAAAAAAATCAATGCTGGAGGGATTTTGTCATGTCGGTGTCAGTGTCGGTGTCTCTGTCTCGCTCTCTTCAAGCACTACATACTCACCGATCACTGGCTGTTACACTGCTCTTGTGGACCCTCATCTTCTTCCACACCCACTCATTAGCCTCATACATATTCACTACTCCCCCGTCTGTGATTGGTTTCAGTCAGACATGCCCCCCATGCAGAGTGACAGCTGTCTGCCTGCAACCAATCCAGCCACAAGTGGGCATGTCATAGTTACATAGTTACATAGTTACTTAGGTTGAAAAAAGACCTAGGTCCATCTAGTTCAACCTTCCTCCACCAGTTCTACATTTAGTCACTAAGTCATTTATAACCAACAATGTTTTGTGTACTGAGGAAATCATCCAGCCCTTTTTTAAAAGCTGTTATAGTATCTGCCATTACTACCTCTTGTGGTAGTGTATTCCACAGTCTGACCGCTCTAACTGTAAAGAACCCTTTCCTATTTAGGTGTCGGAATCGCTTTTCTTCCACTCGCAGTGAGTGCCCCCTGGTCCTTAGTACTGTCTTTGGAAGAAATAAGTCATGTGCCAGTCCTTTATATTGACCACACATGTATTTATACATGAGATCTCCTCTGAGACGTCTTTTTTCTAAGCTAAACATATCTAACTTTTTCAACCTGTCATCATATGGGAGGCCTTCCATTCCTTGTAATAGTCTAGTTGCCCGCCTTTGAACTGACTCTAACTTCTGAATGTCCTTTTTAAAATGTGGAGCCCAAAACTGGATCCCGTATTCCAGATGTGGCCTTACAAGTGATTTATAGAGGGGTAACAATACGTTGGGATCACGGGATCTAATCTCTCTTTTTATACACCCTAAAATCTTGTTTGCTTTAGCAGCTGCTGCTTGACATTGAGTGCTGCTGCTCAGCTTATTTGTAATGAGAATACCCAAGTCCTTCTCCTGTTCTGTAGTCCCGAGTTTACTTCCATTTAATGTATACGCAGCTATAGGATTACTCCGTCCTAGGTGCATTACTTTACATTTATCAACATTAAATCTCATTTGCCAAGTATCTGCCCATTCTGACATCTTATCCAGATCTTTTTGTAATATTGTACTATCCAGGTCAGTTTTTAATATCCTACATAGTTTGGTGTCATCGGCAAAGAGTGACACTGTACTATCAATCCCATCCACATAGTACAGTACAGTACAGTATATTTCACTAGCGGCCTGAACCTCACAGCAGTGAACTCATGACTTCACTGCTGCAACACACACTGTACTGTGGGACCCGTAGCTGTGATGTCAGGGGTTTACCCAAGTTCATTCTGATAGCTGTGGTTCTGTTTGCACTCACAGTTGGCAGTCATGCTGTATGGCCGCTCGCTGTGACAGGACAGGGATGTAGCAGAGCTGAATCGCCGTGGGACCTCATGTAGATTACTTTGGACCTGGAGGGGTGTTTGGGGGTTAATAAAGTGGTGAAAGAAGGGGCTTTTTATTTTATTTCAAATAAAGGATTTTTTGACTGTTTGTGGTTATTTACTTTCACTTACAGATTGTGATGTGGGGTGTCTCATAGACGCCTGACATCACAAACCTAGGGCTTAGTGGCAGCAATGGGCTGCCATTAACCCCTTATTACCTCGATTGCAATTGGGAAGAGCTGGGTCCAGCACCAGAATTGACACATCTTATGGATGCACCACTTCTGGGGTGGCTGTGAGCTGCTATTGTTAGGCTGGAAAGGGCAAAATAGTGATGGCCCTTCCCACCCTAATAATATCAGTCCCAGTTGTCTGCTGTACCTTGACTGGTATTAGAAAAATGGGAAGGACCCCACGTCATATATTTTTTTTTTTTTTTAAATAAATCAAATAATTAAAAAAAAGTGGGATCCCCTCTATCCCCTTCTGACAACAAAACTGCACTAAAAAAAGCTCCAAAAGCATACCAAAAAATGCAGCGTGCTCATATCACCTAAATATTCACTTGCCTTAACAGCTGATGTCAGTTATAGATTCTCATATCTAAGCTGTCCACTTTGGAAGAAGCCAGTCTCTTGAAGCAGCTGAAGTTTCATGACAATTGCAGCTGTGGTGTTCGTTTGTATTGGAGTTACTTGGAGTGTTTTCCTTTTGTGTCTATTACCCCTGTCTGTATACTTCAAAAAATAATCAAATCAAATCTTTATTTTTATATAGAGCTAACATATCCCACAGCGCTTTACATACATCAGGAACACTGTCCCCATTGGGGCTCACAATCTAAAGTCCCTATCTTCATGTCTTTGGAGTGTGGGAGGAAACGGAGTACCTGGAGGAAACCCACGAAAACACAGGGAGAACATACAAACTCCTTGCAGATAGTGTCCTTGGTGGGATTTGAACCTAGGACCCCAGCGCTGCAAGACTGCAGTGCTAACCACTGAGCCACTGTGCCACCCGCCTTACCCTTATGTTGGATTATTGCATTGGTGAGGCCAGTGCTCTCCCTGGCTTTATCACTTTATCACTAGCAAGGGTGAGTTCAGGGCAAGTCAAGGCCCAGGCAGATGATTGGTGGACTGACTGATAAAATCCCTATAGAGACATTAGGGCATTCTAGGAACAGCCTCAGGTGAGTGCAGGAGGTGACCACGATCCCCTCTTCCATGGGCCAGGGCCCACTCTTGTATCATGTTCTCGGTGTACCCTGTTTAATGCAGTGCTCACTGGAGGTACTTTTATGGACAAGATTATGAACTGTTATGGGTATTAAGAATTATATGAAGATATCCAAATACCAGGATATGAGATAATGCTTGAACTGTGTACCACACTTATATCTGCATTCCGCAGACATCATGAGACGCATTCTGGGACTTTCCTGTTTTAAGTGAATCATGCTGACTTAGCTTAATATAAATGAGGAAACATGTATACAGTATACATATATCACAGAATAAGCTATTTTACGGTTTACCCAATAGGAGACATGTTACATATGCTTGGCTCCTAGCCAACTGATTCCTTTAAATGTATTTTAACTTCCTCAATAAAGGCAGTCATATTTTCTATGCAGATCCGTGTACATTTCTCTGGTCTGTATGGAAGAATAGTATGCATGCTACTAACAAATGACTCATATGATTTGGATGCATACGGAGTTAAGGTAGATGCATAATTTGGATTGCATCACTGTAAATTCATGGCCCCCTTAACAGTACCCTTATTTCTGGTGGAACCCCGGTAATCACTACGTGACATTAAAGCAACATACTTAGTTAAAATGAATATTTCTTTTCATTCGACAATGAATTAAATCCAGTGAAGCAGCTGAAGGGTTAATACATTTATTGGGTGTGGTTTTAAGTACTTCGTGGAGTACAGTTTTTAGAATGGTGTGACTTTTGGGTATTTTCTGTCACTTAGGCCTCTGAAAGTTACTTCAAATGTGATGTGGTCCCGAAAAATGGTTTTGTAAATTCAGTCGGAAAAATGAGAAATTGCTGATAAACTTTTAACCCTTCTAAATTTCTAACAAAAAAAAATAAATATATATTTATATATATATATATTATATATATATATATATATATATATATATATATATATATATATATATATATATATATATATATATATGTTTCAAAGATGGTGCTGATGTAAATTAGAGATGGGGCAAATGTTATTTATTAACTATTTTCTGTGACATAACTTTCTGGTTTAAGGACATAAAAATTAAATTTGTGAAATTTGCAAATTTTTCAAAATATGCACCACATTTTTGATTTTTGTCACAAATAAAGGCAAAAAAAATTGTTTTATATTTACCACTGTCATGACATCCAATATGTTATGAAAAAACATTCTCCGAATCACTGGGATGCATTGAAGTGTTTCAGATTTGTTACATCATAAAGTGACACTGGTTAGATTTCTAAAATTTGACCTGGTCATTAAGATTAAAATTAGCTTTGTTATTAAGGGGTTGACATTTTTTTTTTGTATTTGCCTTCCATCTTAATTGAATGTGATCACCTTGTTGTATGTATTATTTCGCTTGCAACCTATAGCTCACCATTAGTCTTACTGTACGTTGGATTTATCCAGTAACTGATTTAACCTAGTTAATCTTGTACTATGATCCTGTGCATGTTGACACTGCAACAGCTTTAGTTCTTTTACATCTTTGTTATTGAAAAGCAATTTATCACAAGCCCCTTCCTCTGTCAAGCACCGTTACAATTAAATCCATTTCATATTGAAATGAGAAACAAGAATCTCATTTTATATTAGCCAGAAACTCTTCACCCAGGCCACCGGAACAGCAATGTACATGAATATATTCATAGTTGTAGCATGGATACATCATTTTCCTACAGGTGGAACAGTAGAATATAATTATGTTTCTGTTTAGTGGAGATCCCTAATCTGTCCTTGTAGGACAGCAATCCAAGATTTAAGGAATGTATTTCGAAACTATGTACAGTTGTGATGAATGTTCGCTCAAAATCAATATTAAGCCAAACAACCCCCATTTAATCAAATCAACAACTTGCTATCAAAAGAATCTATTTCTTTGTAACGTTTGTCATTTTAATCCAGAATTCATTATCATATTAATGCCATGACTCGACTCCTCTGGACCTCTGAGTTTTGTTTGTTGAAGAGCTTCCTGGGGCGTTTGGAGAAACAAAGAAAGCTCTTTGGAACATGAGGTATTCACAGTGTCGTACAGATGGGCTTTGCCTCTTTGTTTCTCACTGCCTGGGAGGCTGTTATGGGAAGCAGCCAACCTGCAGTCTGTCACAGTGAACATTGTCAAGTCATTGTGTACTTTTAATTGTTACTATGTACATGGAATCTAAAAGGTCGCTCTGGATATATCATACAAGTATACAAAGCCCTATGCCAGACCAAACAGCTGGCCTGTGTTGTTCTCATATTCAACTCTAGTCACCTTTTCCTCAATTAAAGGATCTATGTGACACAATTATTAAGCCCTGCAATTCTTACACAAAGGATCATAAACAGTCAGAAAATCAGTCACCCAGTTCCCATCTATAAACATTTGCTCATTTGAAATAATTAAGTTCATGTCCAAAGAATAAGTTTTATAAAGGACAGAACTTAAATATATTCCTAATAGCTTTCACAAACCAGATAAGGAAAGAGAGAAAACTTGTGTTTTTAAGGTTCTGTTTTAAAGGTGATAAAGAAATCATGACACTTCCGCATCATTAAAGATTGAGTATACCGTATTTTTTGGACTATAAGACGCACTGGACCATAGGACGCACCCTGGTTTTAGTGGAGGAAAATAGGAAAATAAAATTTTAAGCAAAAAATGTGGTCATGACACACTGTTATGGGGCGAGGATCTGCTGCTGACACTGTTATGGGGGTAATGTCCCCAAATTTTCTAATAAGGTACCCCAGCCTGGTAATGATCCTCCTGCCTTGTATTCAATCCCCATCCTTGTATATATGTCCCCCATCCTGGTATAGCCCCCATCCTGTTATTTAACCCCATCCTGATGTATACCCCCATCCTGATAAATACACCTATCCTGCTATATACCCCCATCCTGCTATATACCCCTATCCTGGTAAATACCCCCATCCTGCTAAATACCTCCATCCTGCTCATAATATACCCCCATCCTGGTATATGCCCTCATCCTGCTATATGGCCTGTATCCTATGATACAAAAAAAAATAAACTTTTATACTCACCTTTCCTCACTCCCTGCAACATCGCTCATCTTCCTCTCTGTGTCAGCAGCAGCGCTGCTGACCTGTGTGTACCCGTTCCCCTGCAGCATTGCGATGTCCTCTTGTCTGCCGGCTCGCTGATGTGTGTGGAGACAGCGGTGCACACAGGGATGACATCATCACAATGCTGCAGGTGAACAGTGAGTATACCGTACTTATTCACTGCCCCCATGCTGATGATGATGCGCGGGGAGCAGTGAATATAGCCGCACATAATCACTCCTGGCTGTAGTTGCAAGGGGTGATCACACAGGCTGGCTCTTTTCTATGCGCGCACCCCCCCGCCCAACATCCCGCCCACCTGTCAGCGCCGGCTTCAGCGCTGAGAGATGATGGGCGGGAGGATGGGCATGCATATGAAATGAGCGGGCCCACGTGGTCACGGCAGGCGCTGCTACAGCCTGCTCGTGCCGCCGATGACCCACTCCACCGCAGCACCCTCATTCCCTGCAGCCCTACATTCAGACTATAAGACGCACCCCCCACTTTCCCCCAACATTTGGTGGAAAAAAGTGCTTCTTATAGTTTGAAAAATACGGTACTTTAGTGTTCTAATACTCAAAACATTATAATCAGCCATACATATAAGAGGTACATTTTAAGCTAAAGTTCTTAACAATGAGTTTTTGCTGTTTTTTAGATGATGTGTATTTTTAAGTGCGCAAAAGACACAGTATATTATAGATCCAGCAAAGTAGCAGAATTTATATAAATCTCATCATCCCAAAGAGTATTTTTTACAATGCATACAGTCACAGTATGTTTCTGAAATTCATAATATGATCAAATTCAGCATACCCAGAAAAGATCTTGTGTGCAGGTTTTCCCTACACAATTGAATTAGATGCACAAAACCTACAAGTTAAGGGTTCAGTCACATCTGCGTATAAAATCTGCGAGTGCAATGTGATAAAAAAATTACATTGCATTTTCACCAATGTTGACCAATACAACAGAGCACATCTGCTAGTTTTCCCTCTACATAAGTCAGCATGTGGGACCAATCACAGCATGCTGCAAGTGCCTGCGTTCCTAACCAATACAAGTCAATGGGTGAGAGAAAAACGCATTGTACATAGACTGCACATGGACATACAGAGTTTTACATACTGTCAAAAGCTAGCTATAGATAATTAGATGAATGGAGAAATAGATCGATAGATAGATGTGCAACTCATATATAATGTAACACCCCCTGCATATTGTAAGCTTGCTCCTTTTAGTGCCTTTCATGTGGCACTAAAGGATGTTTAGCCTTGTCTTTACCCCAAATTCAATAATTTTAAAAAAAAAACTACACAGGGTCTACCTTATTTTTGTTAGACAGTCAAAGTAAAGAAGACAGCTGCAGCCTGCGGACCGCAGCTGGCAGCTTTACCTTGGCTGCTAATCCAAAACAAAGGTCCCCCACGCTACTGTATTAAATGATTTATTTATAATTAAATAAATATTTTAAAAATGTAGATCACCTCCCCAAAATGTAGCAACAGTTGGGATCTGGTATTCTCAGGCCCATGGTTATTTGGCCCTCCCCAGCCTAAAAATAGCAGGCCACAGCCGTCACAGTAGTGGCACTTCCATTAGATATGCCAATACTGGCACTTCACCTCGGCTCATCCCTTTGCCCTAGTGCAGTTGCAAACAGGGTAACATACAGGGTTGATGACAGCTGTGAATTGACAGCTGACATTAAGCCCTGGTATTAGTAATGGGTGGTCATCTAACAGACACCTCCATTACTATTCCATTATTTTTTAATGGTAAATAATACAACTTATTTTTTTATTTATAATAAAACCCCCAACACCAACCCTCATTCAACAATTTATTAGAAAAAAAATCCTTTCAGGTTTGTCGTAATCCAAAAGGCGGTCCCACGACATTCCACCAAAGTGAACCTGAAAAACATAAAAAGATAATAAAAAAATAAAAAAAAGACAAGATACATCCTCATTTACTGATTTATTACCCTTTAAAACCCTAATCCAGGTCCACCGTTATCCACAGGGAGGTCCCACAACATCCAAAGACTCATTGTTCCAGCCTATAAAGAACATAATGTTCCCCATTGGCTAAAGGGTTTATTAGCCTGTCATTATAAGAACAGGATTAGAAACTCAGGTGCACACCAGTCCGACACATCCCCGGCTGTGATTGGCACCTCACAGTCAATGCACAATCTCTTTTGAGAGCCTGGTGTGGGTGGAGCCAGTTCTCAGCTCTGCAGGGTTCCTGAATTTAAATTATTTGATTGTTTTAGAATGACTTCAGGCACTAATCTATGTGGTACACCATTGGATTCAGAATCTCCTTGGCTACATTATTTTGCTGTTAGATGAGGTAGCAAAACCCTGCTCACAGATTATCTTTAATATATAATATATAAATAAAGCTGAGTGTATGTGTGTATGTATGTGTGTATGTGTATGTATGTGTGTATGTCTGCTAAAGGAATCCTTACCGTCACATTTACAATCATGACATTTTGCACAGATGCCTCCTGTGACCCAGGGAACATCATAGACTATGTTTTGACAGGAACATTTAACCCCACTCTTTACAGTTACTCTCCAAAAAGCTGCCTCCATTAAAGTGAATTGAACTTGGAACTACAGTTTATTAATAGCAGCTGTAATTGGTTGCTATAGGAACAAAGGACATTGGTAGTATAAGAAGCTTATGTGTGAGGTAATATGATGTCGGAGGGGAGACGGATAGAGAGAGAGACAAAGAGAGACAGACAGAGAGAGACAGACAGAGAGAGAGAGACAGACAGAGACAGACGGGGAAAGACAGAGAAAGACCGGAAAAAGACAGACGGGGAAAGAGACAGATGGGGAAAGAGACAGATGGGGAAAGAGACAGATAGAGAAAGAGACAGACTGGGAAAGAGACAGAGAGAGACAGGCACACAGGGACAGAGACAGGCAGACAGGGAAAGAGACAGACAGAGAGACAAAGACAGATGGGGAAAGAGACAGACCCTGATAGAGACAGACGGGGAAAGAGACAGATAAATAAAGACAGACAAAGAAAGAGACAGACAGAGACAGGTAGACAGGGAAACAGACAGGAAAAGACACAGACAAAGAGATGGAGAAAGACAGACAGTGAAAGAGACAGGAAAAGAGACAGGGAGACAGACGGGAAGAGACAGACCTGGGAAAGAGACAGACCTGGAAAGAGACAGATGGGGAAAGAAACAGAGAGATAGACACAGACAAAGAAAAAAAGAGACAGATGGGGAAATAGACGGGGAAAGAGACAGACCTGGAAAGAGACAGACAGAGAGACAGACAAAGACAGATGGGGAACGAGGCAGATGGGGATAGAGACAGATGAGGAAAGAGACAGACCTGGAAAGAGACAGACCTGGAAAGATACAGATAGGGAAAGAGACAGATGAGGAAAGAGACAGATCTGGAAAGAGACAGACTAGGCAAGAGACAGACGAGGCAAGAGACAGATGAGGCAAGAGACAGACGGGGAAAGAGACAGATGGGGAAAGAGAGAGACAGACAGACAGACACAGAGATAGAGACAGACAGACACATAGACACAGAGATAGAGACAGATAGACTGATACAAAGACAGACAGAAAGATAGAAACAGACAGACAGAGACATAGACACATACAGACAAGAAAAGAGACAGACAGAGAGACAGACAACGACACACAGACAGAGACTGGGAGAGAGACACAGAGACAGTTACTATCCCGGGCAACGCCCGGGTACTACAGCTAGTTAACTAATATATTTAGGAAAACGTTAACCCACACGGGTAATATTTTCATTAAAAGATATAAAATACACTAAAAATAGAGTACGAAAGGATGCATACTGACCACTGGACCTCACAAGTGTATAAATGATGCGTGTTTCGCCATTGCTTATTCCAAGGGTTTGTTTTGTGTGATAAGCTCTAAAAAGAATCCACTGTAAAATGGGCATTAAGAATACACATGCGGGGTCTACGCTACGGTTCCTGTTAAATTAATTTATATGCACATGACACTTTCATGTGAAATAAATCATCTTAAAACAGTTAAGCCTACATATTTGACAGAAGGCTATCTGTATTAAAAGTACACTTTATTATAATAATAGTGATTAACTGTGCCTAAGGCTGGCTCATTTTTAATCTATTTATACTTATATGCATCTCTACTTTGTGGTATTCTAACAATATTCCTGTCAGTCTATAATTTATTATTACTGTGCCCAGGTTAAAATCCTAGGCTTTTACCATGTAAAAAAATTATACCAACAAGAATCATTTCAGAAGCTTTTCCACCTTTAATGTCATCAATAATCTGTACTAATCCATTGAGAAAAAACCCCTGAATTAATTTAACAGGGAAAATAAAAAAATCAAAACAAAAAGAAACTAGTTAAATAAGTGTGAACCCTCCCTGTCATAATTGGGGATGTGGATGTTCTGAATTAGTCAATCACATTTAGGGGTTCACTCACACTGGCATATACATTGGACAAGTGCTATCCGATGTTTTGTTGATTAGCACTCACTCTAATGTTAGGGTATGTGCGCACGTTGCTTTTTACCTGCTTTCTACCTGCTTTTTTGCTGCTTTTTCTTCTGCGCTGTTTATTGCCAAAATGGATGTGTTCTTCTATTCAAGCAAAGTCTATGGGAATTTGGGTTTCTTGTTCACACTATGTTGTTCAAAATGCTGCCTTTTTGTGGCAGAACTTTGGTCAAAAACTCAGCTTTTCAAAGAAGCAACATGTCAATTGTTTTTGCCATTTGGGTTTTGCACTGCAAAGCTGAGTTTTTGACCAAAGTTCTGCCACAAAAAGGCAGCATTTTGAACAACATAGTGTGAACAAGAAACCCAAATTCCCATAGACTTTGCTTGAATAGAAGAACACATCCATTTTGGCATTAAACAGCGCAGAAGAAAAAGCAGCAAAAAAGCAGGTAAAAAGCAGGTGAAAAGCAACGTGCGCACATACCCTTATACTATATTGCTGTGCCCACCAGTGCTGTTTTCTCATGCTGATCTAGCATAGAAAAAAATATCACTGCATGCTGTGATTGACAGCGTATATCAGAGGTTGCACACCCATTCAAGTCAATGGGTGCATGCAAGACATCGGACTGCACTCGGCTGACAGGTGAGTGCAGTTTGATATAGGCCAACACAGATAATGGAGAAGATGGATAAATTATACTCTCCGTGTTCTCCTCACCTATACTCAGATTCTCACATACGAGAGGATTTGAAGCACAGTGAATTGACACTCTACTAAAGCCTGCTTTACACGTTTCAATATGTCGTGCGATCACATTTGCGATCTTACCCCCCCCATCGTTTGTGCGGCACAAGCAATTTGTTGCCCGTGTCGCACAATGCTGTAACCCCCGTCACACGTACTTACCTTCCAAACGACCTCGCTGTGGGGGGCCAACATCCACTTCCTGAAGGGGGGGGGACGTTCGGTGTCACAGTGACGTCACACTGCGGCCGGCCAATAGAAGCGGAGGGGCGGAGATGAGCGGGACGTAAACATCCTGCCCACCTCCTTCCTTCAGCATTGCCGGCGGGATGCAGGTAAGCTGTGTTCATCATTCCTGGGGTTTCACATGGAGCAATGTGTGCTGCCTCGGGAACATTGAACAACCGGATGATCGATTTTTAGAAAATGAGCGACATGTCAGCGATGAACGAGAAGGTGAGTATTTCTGTTCGTTCATAGCTGTCATACACTACGATATCACTAACGATGCTGGATGTGCGTCACTTACAACGTGACCCCACCGACATCTCGTTAGATATATTGTAGCGTGTAAAGCCCGCTTTACACTCAGAGCAGCATTTCAGCCGAGTGGTATTTGCTTAGTGCATCCAATTCTCTTGTATGAGAGAATCATCACCAATGTGAGTGAACCCTTAAACTTATGTTAACAACTTATGTTCACAACTGCCATCATTTAACTGCCATCATTTAAAGTGATTTTAGTTAACCCAATATAACGTTTATGTGTTCTAGTTGTCATTCTCCTGATATTTTCTTAGTTGCATTTTATTTCAAAAGCAATGGTTCATGAACAGCTTAAAACAAAGCAAATGGATCTATTTTTTTTAAGATTTTAGCAAGGGGAGAGGTATGAAAGAATTGTCAAGGCATTCAATGTATTATGGAAAACTGTGAAGACAGTTTTCAGGAAGTTGCTTAAATTTGACTCAGCGGTGACATTTACTTTGACTGGACGCCCATCACAAATTGATGAAGTAATTGGTTTAGAAGGCTGCCAAGAGGCCAAAAGCAACATTAGATGAGCAACAGGAGTTTCTGGCACTTCCCATTCCTCACATGTCTAGTCTGCGGGGTAGAGTGGCAAGATGGAGGCCTAGTAAAAACCTACATCAAGTTTGAGAAAAGATTGTGAAATAATATGTTGGGTATAAAAAGACCAAGTTTAACCTTTTTGTCCAAAATTCCAATAGGTATGTTAGGAGCAAAGCCAAATACAGCACATCATCAAAAGACCACCATGCCTATAGTGAAACATGGTGGAGGCAGAATTGGCTTTGGCTTTGAGATTGAAGTTGGGCTTTCGTCAATATGGAGGTGTAGGAAAATAGTCAATTTTGAATTAAAACTTTCAAGTCTCTGCTACAGAAATAAAAATGAAGAGGAAGGTCTCCTTTCAGCATGATAACAACATGCCTCCAAGACAAAAAAAGAATGGTTTCACCAGAAGATGTTCAAAGTTTTGAAATGGCCCATCTAGACCACAAACCTGAATCCAATTTAAATCTGTGTGTTCAATCTAAGCAGGCTATTTATAAGAGATATTATACCATTGTTATTTCACTTTCGCCTGCTGAACTTTGTTGTGCTCCACGTTGAGCTTTTCATGTAAACCCAGTGTGCTCCCATGTGGCCTGTGTGTGACTAAGGTCCACCAAAAGACACAACAGTTCTTTTGTATTAGGACTGTTAGTTTGACCATGCACCACTACCTGCATGCAGCTCCAGTGCTTCAATTCCTTGCTGCCCATGCTCCATCAACGCCTGAAATTAGTGTGACCAACCAAGCCCGGACTTAGAGGATCAATCTGCCAAGATGAGCCGCTAACAGATGTCTTCGTAATCTAATCTGACAGATTTGGAGTACATAATTTCAAGTGGAACTTCAATAATGTTGTTGTGGAAACCCCTTTACTGGGATTGGTAATTTAGGGTGAAATGCAAAGTTTTGATGTCAGTGGGTCTCAGAAGTCAACATATATAAGTCAAAAGTTCTTCCATCGGAGGCTTGGCAAACCAAGTTTGGTTGTTTTATAAGCCAACCATGCCTTAGGCGGGCTTTGCATGTTGCGACATTGCAAGCCGATGCTGCGATGTCGCACGCGATAGTCCCCGCCCTCGTCGCAGGTACGATATCTTGTGATAGCTGGCGTAGCGAAAATGATCGCTATGCCAGCTTCACATGCACTCACCTGCCCTGCGACCGTCGCTCTGGCCGGCAAACCACCTCCTTCCTAAGGGGGCGGGTCGTGCGGCATCATAGCGACGTCACATGGCAGGTGGCCAATAGCGGCGGAGAGGCGGAGATGAGCAGGATGTAAACATCCCGCCCACCTCCTTCCTTCCATAGAGCCGCCGGCGGCAGGTAAGGTGATGTTCCTCGCTCCTGCGGCATAACACACAGCGATGTGTGCTGCCACAGGAACGAGGAACAGCATTGTACCTGTCGTGGCAGCGTAATTATGGAAAAGTCGGAGCCTGCACCGATGATACGATAACAACGCTTTTGCGCTCGCTAATCGTATAATCTAGAACACACAACGCCGGATGTGCGTCACTTTCGATTTGACCCCACCGACATCGCACGTGCGATGTTGCAACGTGCAAAGTTGCCCTTAGACTCAAAAAGATAATTAAATTTGTCAAATTGTTCACAATTCTTGTAGGGTCTCTAAACCAAAACTCACTATTCTTAAAATATCCATGGTTGCTTTTCTGAAAACTATCATCACAAATCATAGAAGTGCTCTCACACTTACAGCGGGGAAAAAAGTATTAAGTCAGCCACCAATTGTGCAAGTTCTCTCACTTAAAAAGATGAGAGAGGCCTGTAATTGACATCATAGGTAGACTACAACTTTGAAAGACAAAATGAGAAAGAAAAAATAGTAGAGCAAAAGGCACTCACCAGAATAGCTGTGCCAAAAAACCTTTTTATTCCATAGACAAGTTACAAGTGAAAGCACAAGGGGAGGGGGGTACACAGAGCATGTCGGACGATGGCCATTTTGCGTCTTAACTCGACGCTTCCACGGGTCCACATTAGAGATGAGCGAACCGGTCCCGGTTCGGCTCGAGGCCGGTTCGCCGAACGGGGCTCCCGTTCGAGTTCGGTTCGTCGAACGTTCGACGAACCGAACTCGAACGTATAGGCTATAATGGGAGGCAATCACAAACACATAAAAATGCATTATAAATGTACACAAACAGTTAATAAACATTGCCATAACACTTACCGGTCCTCGCGATCCCTTCTGCACTCTGTCTCCTGCCGCTATTCCATCCGATGATCGCTGAATCCTCCCGGTGACCTGCACTGCCAGCAGAGAAGCAGGACCTATCGTGACGTCAAAATAGCCATGTGACCAGTCACGTGGCTATTATCTCATTGGCTACAGACTGGTCACATGACTATGACACGTCATGTAGGACCTGCGAGTGCATCTCTCCGGTACACGGTGCACATATGTGTATCGCCGTGTACCGGCGACATGCTCTAGCACACGGTCGACTCCCCGTTCCGTTAGGGACCGGCTGACACAGCCGGTCATTAACGGAGATCACCGTTGCCATAGCAACGCAGTTAGCGGTGACGTCACCGCTAACCGCGGCTCCGGGAGCACCGTTGCTATGGTAACGCGTCTGTCAGCGTTACCGCTAGCAGCCAGCACTGATCACTCACGGAGTGAAGGCTGCACGCTGCTTCCCGATTGTAGTGAGCATTGTAGTTAGGATGGAGGTTCCCCAGCCCCAAGTGATGCCCCTCACTACAATCGTCACTACTACTACACTAGAAAGAAAGAAGACAGAAGAGCAGGATCGTGGAGGGCTGACAGGGGTAATAAAGATGGAGTCTCTAATGTGTCTGTGTATTTATTTCTATTAAAGTATTTTTTCTCTGTGTGGTGTCTTTTTTTAACCCTTTATTGGAGATTCTTAATGGCCGGGTCAAACGTGCCTGACATTAAGAATCTCTGGCTTAATACTGGCTGGTAAAACAAAGCCAGTATTAACTCATGATTACCCAACAAGCCACCTGGCTCCAGGGCTGTTGGAAGAGTTGGATACAGCGCCAGATGATGGCGCTTCTATGAGAGCGCCATTTTCTGGGACGGCTGCGGACTGAAATCCGCAGCAGAGGCGCCCACAAACCTCGGGCTAACCTGTGCTGCGGATTCCAATCCCCAGCTGCCTAGTTGTACCCGGCTGGACACAAAAATAGGGCGAAGCCCACGTCATTTGTTTTTTAATTATTTCATGAAATAAGTGAAATAATTAAAAAAAACGGGCTTCCCTATATTTTTGGTTCCCAGCCGGGTACAAATAGGCAACTGGGGGTTGGAGGCAGCCCGTGGCTGCCAGCTGTACCTGGCTAGCATACAAAAATATGGCGAAGCCCACGTCATTTTTTTGGTGGGCAAAAAACTTCTGCATACAGTCCTGGATGGAGTATGCTGAGCCTTGTAGTTCTGCAGCTGCTGTCTGCTCTTCTCCATACAGACAGACAGCAGCTGCAGAACTACAAGGCTCAGCATACTCCATCCAGGACTGTATGCAGAAGTTTTTTGCCCCCTGAAAAAATTATGTGGCTTCGCCATATTTTTGTATGCTAGCCAGGTACAGCAGGCAGGTACGGCTGCCCCCAACCCCCAGTTGCCTATTTGTACCCGGCTGGGAACCAAAAATAAAGGGAAGCCCTTTTTTTATTATTTCATGAATTTCATGAAATAATTAGAAAACAAATGACGTAGGCTTTGCCCCATTTTTGTGTCCAGCCAGGTACAACTAGGCAGCTGGGATTGGAATCCGCAGCACAGGTTGGCCTGAGCTTTCTGGGCCCCACTGCTGCGAATTGCAGTCTGCAGCCACCTCAGAAAATGGCATTTTCATAGAAGCGCCATCTTCTGGCGCTGTATCCAACTCTTACAGCACCTGCCTGCTATACCTGGCTAGCATACAAAAATATGGCGAAGCTCACGTCCTTTTTTTGTAGCTTTTTGGCAAAAAAAAAAAAAATGCTTCCCTGGATTTTCCATTGCCAGTGAAGGTAACACCAAGCAGTGGGGGTTAGCAGCCAGTAGCTGCTTGGATTACCCTTAGCTAGCAATACAAAAAATGCAGTGGGAGCTAACATATATTTTTTTTAATTATTTATTTAAATAACTAAAAATAAAATGGGCTTCCCTGTATTTTGATTGCTGGACATCACAGTGCTGTAAAAATAAATCTTTAAAAAAATGACGTAGCGCTCCGCGGTATTTTTGATTCTCAGCGCAGATAAAGCAGACAGCTATGGGTTGCCACCCCCATCTGCCTGCCGTTACCTTGGTTGGCAATCAAAATACAGGGAAGCCCATTAATTTTTTCTATTTAAAAAATAGTTAAAAAAAAAAAATTACGTTGGGTCCCCCCATTTTTGATAGCCAGCTAGGGTAAAGCAGACGGCTGTAGCCTGAAAACCACAGCTGGCAGCTTTACCGTGGTTGGGGATCCAATGTGGAGGTCCCCTCAGGCTCTTTTTTATAATTATTTTATAAATATTAATAATTACACAATAAAAGTAGGGGACCCCCCAAATTGGATCACCAGCCAAGGTAAAGCGGACAGCTGTGGTCTGGTATTCTCAGGGTGGGAAGGTCCATAGTTATTGGGCCTTCACAGCCTAAAAATAGCAGGCCGCAGGCACCCCAGACGTGGCGCATCCACTAGATGCGCCAATCCTGGCGCTTCACCCCAGCTCATCCCGTGCCCTGGTGCAGTGGCAAACGGGGTAATAAATCGGGTTGATACTAGCTGTAAAGTCACCTGAGATCAAGCCCAGCAGTTTGTGATGTCATGGCGTCTATTAGATACCCAACATCATAAACTGTCAGTACTAACAAAAACAAAAAATCGACAAAAGAAATTTATTTGAAAAAACAGTCCCCAAAACATTTCCTCTTTCACCAATTTATTGTAAGAAAAAAAATAAAGGGGTCCCACGACGACTCTGGACCGTCTAGAATATGGGGGGGAGACACTCAGGGAACGTATCCCCCATTTTCTAGGAGTGCGGACCCTTCATGTGAGGAGTGTGGGTGCAATGAATCTGCACTCACTCTCCCCGGGTCCACAGCAGCAGAGTCCATGTCGTAATGGTTGCTACCAAAGCTGCAATGCCCTGCTCATGAGGTAAGGGCATGCCTAATCAGGAGAACTACTGTGGAGGAAGCTCTGCTCACTGGTATATAGGTGCTCAGAGGTAATAATAGATAAAATTAGTGAGTAACCTCGGCACTCTATATCTCCCAGACTAAGTCAGTAAGTCACAACGGATAGTAATGCAAAATCACTCTTTATTGGTCCGTATTAAGAAAATTTTTTTTCATAAGCATATATGTTTTTGTCCAAAACAAGTTACAAATGACGTTTCGGCCTGAGCCTTCGTCAGATTGGACTTATCTGCATGTAATCATGAAAAATGACAATAATCAGTATCACATAAGAGTGAGAGAACAATAACATAAACTCGAACAATGTAGAGGTACAATTGGGATGCAGCAAAAAAATTGCAACACAGCAAGAAATGAAACACATGATACAAATGTCATAATACAGTACAAGGACAATATAGTAATGACAAATATGGGGTCAGAGTAGACTTAGACAGCTCTGGTACGAAAGAGATGTCAATCATAAAGTACCATGTGCAGTAGGTGTAGAGCTACAGTATGCATGGCAGAGCTAATGGGTAGACCGACCATAGAAAAAGTAGAGAAAAAGTGGAGAAAAAGTGGAGAATAAGTGGAACATAAGAGGAGAAAAAGTGGAGAAAAAGTGGAGAAAAAAGTGGAGAAAAAGTGGAGAAAAAGTGGAGAAAAAGTGGAGAAAAAGTGGAGAAAAAGTGGAGATTAAGAGGAGAAAAAGTGGAGAAAAAAGTGGAGAAAAAGTGGAGAAAAAGTGGAGCATAAGTGGAGAAAAAGTGGAGAAAAAGTGGAGAAAAAGTGGAGCATAAGAGGAGAAAAAGTGGAGAAAAAAGTGGAGAAAAAGTGGAGAAAAAGTGGAGCATAAGAGGAGAAAAAGTGGAGAAAAAGTGGAGAAAAAGTGGAGCATAAGAGGAGAAAAAGTGGAGAAAAAGTGGAGCATAAGAGGAGAAAAAGTGGAGATTAAGAGGAGAAAAAGTGGAGAAAAAGTGGAGCATAAGAGGAGAAAAAGTGGAGAAAAAGTGAAGAAAAAGTGGAGAAAAAGTGGAGAAAAAGTGGAGCATAAGAGGAGAAAAAGTGGAGAAAAAAGTGGAGAAAAAGTGGAGAAAGTGGAGAAAAAAATGGAGAAAAAGTGGAGAAAAAGTGGAGAAAAAGTGGAGAATAAGAGGAGAAAAAGTGGAGAAAAAGTGGAGAAAAAGTGGAGAATAAGAGGAGAAAAAGTGGAGAATAAGTGGAGAAAAAAATGGAGAAAAAGTGGAGAAAAAGTGGAGCATAAGAGGAGAAAAAGTGGAGAAAAAGTGGAGAAAAAGTGGAGAAAAAGTGGAGCATAAGAGGAGAAAAAGTGGAGAAAAAAGTGGAGAAAAAGTGGAGAAAAAGTGGAGCATAAGAGGAGAAAAAGTGGAGCATAAGAGGAGAAAAAGTGGAGAAAAAGTGGAGAAAAAGTGGAGAAAAAGTGGAGCATAAGAGGAGAAAAAGTGGAGAAAAAGTGGAGAAAAAAGTGGAGAAAAAGTGGAGAAAAAGTGGAGAAAAAGTGGAGAAAAAGTGGAGATTAAGAGGAGAAAAAGTGGAGAAAAAGTGGAGAAAAAGTGGAGCATAAGAGGAGAAAAAGTGGAGAAAAAAGTGGAGAAAACGTGGAGAAAACGTGGAGAAAAAGTGGAGAAAAAGTGGAGCATAAGAGGAGAAAAAGTGGAGAAAAAAGTGGAGAAAAAGTGGAGAAAAAGTGGAGAAAAAGTGGAGAAAAAGTGGAGATTAAGAGGAGAAAAAGTGGAGAAAAAGTGGAGAAAAAGTGGAGCATAAGAGGAGAAAAAGTGGAGAAAAAAGTGGAGAAAACGTGGAGAAAACGTGGAGAAAAAGTGGAGAAAAAGTGGAGAAAAAGTGGAGAAAAAGTGGAGCATAAGAGGAGAAAAAGTGGAGAAAAAAGTGGAGAAAAAGTGGAGAAAAAGTGGAGATTAAGAGGAGAAAAAGTGGAGCATAAGAGGAGAAAAAGTGGAGAAAAAAGTGGAGAAAAAGTGGAGAAAGTGGAGAAAAAAATGGAGAAAAAGTGGAGAAAAAGTGGAGAAAAAGTGGAGAATAAGAGGAGAAAAAGTGGAGAAAAAGTGGAGAAAAAGTGGAGAATAAGAGGAGAAAAAGTGGAGAATAAGTGGAGAAAAAAATGGAGAAAAAGTGGAGAAAAAGTGGAGAGAAAGTGGAGAAAAAAATGGAGAAAAAGTGGAACACCCTTTGGTACCTTTCATGTGGCACTAAGGGGTGCTTAGCTTTGTATTTAGCCAAAAAAATGAAAAAAAAATGACATAGGGTTCCCCCTAGTTTTGTAGCCAGCTAGGGTAAAGCAGACGGCTGCAGCCTGCAGACCACAGCTGGCAACCTCACCTTGGCTGGTAATCCAAAACTGAGGGCACCCCACACTGTTATTTTAAATTAAATAAATAATTAAAAAAAAAAACACGTAGGGGTCCCCCAAAATTGGATCACCAGCCAAGGTAAAGCAGACAGCTGGGGCCTGATATTCTCAGACTAGGGAGGTCCATGGTTATTGGAATCTCCCCAGCCTAAAAATAGCAGGCCGCAGCCGCCCCAGAAGTGGCGTATCCATTAGATGCGCCAATCCTGGTGCTTCGCCCCAGCTCATCCCGCGCCCTGGTGTGGTGGCAAACGGGGTAATATTTGGGGTTAATACCAGATGTGTAATGTCACCTGGCATCAAGCCCTGGGGTTGGTGAGGTCAGGCGTCTATCAGATACCCGACATCACCAACCCAGTCAGTAATAAAAAAAAAATACACGACAAACACATTTTTATTTGAAAAAACACTCCCCAAAACATTCCCTCTTTAACCAATTTATTAGATTGAAAAACAAATCCAGGTCTGCTGTAATCCAAGGGGTTGCCATGACGATCCACACTGTCCCAGTCAATGAAGAGCAGGATGTTCCCCATTGGCTGGGAGAGCAGTGCAGTGACCTGAGCTAACATCAATGGGTCAGCCCAGGTCACTGCAGGGGGGTGACAAGTGCTGCTGTCAGCGAGGTACATTACCTGCGCTGATCTCCTGCACACTGACAGCCCCTGTCACTGAGGTCAATGACCGGCGCCTTCACATCAAGTATCGCGAGAGGTCCGTGACGTCACCGCCAGTGTCAGTCTCGGGTCGGAAGCGATAGGTGATGTGACAAGCGGCGGCCATGGAGGACAGTGACAGCGCTGAGGTCGGGATGGCGGGACTTCATCACCGCAGGTAAGCCGAGCGAGCGAGCGAGCGGGCGGGCGGGGGGGCGGGGGGGCGGGGGGGGGGGGGGTGGATGTGTGTGTGTGTGTGTGTTTGTGTATGTGTATGTATGTGTACATGCCGCGGGCAGGAGGGGGTGGAGCGAGCTGAGCGGGAAAGTGTGGGCTTCCTGCACGTAACTAAGATAAACATCGGGTTACTAACCAAAGCGCTTTGCTTGGATACCCGATGTTTATCTTGGTTACCAGCTTGTGGCAGGCTGCCAGCGATGGCTCCTGCTCACTGTAGCTGTAAAAAGCCCTGCTTTTTGCTGCTAGAACCGTTCTCGAACGTATCTAGAACTATCGAGCTTTTAGCAAAAAGCTCGAGTTCTAGTTCGATCTCGAACAGCCCAAAAATCACTCGAGCCTAGAACTGGAGAACCACGAACCACGAACCGCGCTCAACTCTAGTCCACATACAGTGACATCATTTCCTGCTCAATTTAACCATCTGGTTGACATAACTGATGTCACAAAATTTAAAAACAACATTAAAAACAATCCAAGAAAAATAACATAAAAGCTGTTACTTTTTTGTACAGAACATACACATTGTTCCTACTTTCACAAAAATAGCACTAGGTCATTTTTCTCAATCAATCCCTATGGGCCCATTGCATTGTACCTAATGATATATTGTGATTCCTTTTGTAACAAAGTTTTATAGATGTCTCCACCTCCTGCTGTAGGTTTAACTTTTTCCAGCCCAGAAAACTTTAACACATTGCGGTCTGCGTTGTGTGTCTCTCTGATGTGTCTTATCATTCTAGTTGTGCCTACACCAGTAATTATAGAGTTACAGTGTTCTCTGAAGCAAATAACAGGCGAATAGTTCGGCCAATATAATACATCCCGCATGGACAAAAGATTATATAAACAACCATCCTTGTTCTGCAAGGGATCAATTGATTTGTTGTGTGCCACTGATCTCCTATTTTTAGGGATGTATCTGTGAGATGGAATTTGCAGAAAGGGCAGCTGCCACATTTCTGGTTCCCTGTAGGGCCTATTGTATGTAACCATGTTGTGGGAGGTAGGTATCTTTTATGGACTAGCTCATCCTCTAGATTTTTACACCTTCTATAAGCTATAATTGGTCTTTGTTTTGTGACCTCCGCTAAATCATTATCTTTTTTAACAAAAAACAGTTTTTATTAATTATTGTCCTAATTTTCTTGTCCATCGGACCATATTTAAAATTAAAGACAAATCTAGACATTTTTCCACTTTCTCCATCACTGCTAGAAGGTTTTTTGAGAGAGGAAGTTGTTTGTGCCCACCTCTGTGCCTTATTAATATTTTTCAATGAATAGCCCCGTTCTAAAAACTGCACTCTCAAATCGACAGGTTGTTCATTTAATTTCAACGGATCGCTTGTTATTTTATTTAATGGCACAAACTGACCATATGGAATAGACTTTTTTTATATATGCTGGATGTGCACTATTATAGTGCAAAAGTATATTTAGATGAATAGCAAAGTGAATATAGATTACAAAAAATGCCTAAAATATAACTTTTAATAATTATTAATAAAAAGGTCGTGAGAATAACCCTGATTTTAAAACAGACAAAAAGTATATTTACCGAAGTCGGTTTCCTGAACAATTTGCGTTCTATTTTACCTTCTTTTGATGTTAATTTAAAATCTAAAAATTCAATGGAATTACTTCCAAACACGTAGGTGACTCCTAAGTCCTGTGGTATCCTCGTATAGAGGCTCTTTATGTCCAAAGAAGCCCAGTGGAATCCCGTCTGCCAATCAAAGCCATCTAAATTTTTAACCAAATCTCCCGTATCTTGTAGATGGGACGGTATACGTTTTAGTAGTGGATGTAATATCCAATCTAGATATTTCGAGAGTGGCTCTGTTAAAGAACCCACACCCGAAATTATCGGTTGACCCGGTGGTTCTACTAACGATTTGTGTACTTTGGGGACAAAATTCCAATGCGGCTTCTGTGGACATAATGGCAATAGTTTCTCTGTTCTGTTTTGTGTTAGTGCTCCTGATGCTACTTGCTTATTTAAAAAGCTACGTAATTTTTCTCTAAAAGAATAGGTCGGGTCACTTTTTATTGGTTGGTATACCCCAGTATTGTTAAATTGTCTATGGGCTTCATTAATGTAATTTGCGTACTCATTAATACTGTCCTGCCCCCTTTGTCCGCTTTTCTAATTCTAACGCGATCTAGTGATGTAATCCTTCATAATGCTTGTTTTTCCTTTTTAGACAAATTGTCGTTACATTTTCTAATGCATGATTTTAAGATTTGTTAACTATAAAAACTAATAATAATCATTTGAAGGAGAAAATACAAAAGTGCTATGTGTGAACATAGCCAAATGGGATGGAGGAGGTGTTTTTTTGTTCTCATTTTTATTTTTCCTTATATACAAGTCATTATAGTAATAATACTAGTTAAAACCAGCTTTCAATGTAGCAACATATTTAAACAAATCACATACGCTGTGTCATTGCTTTTCTGAATAACACTTACAAAGCTAATACAAAACACAAAGTCATCAAAAAAATATAAATATATAAATTGCTTAAATGATAACTAGGGATGAGCGAGCATGCTCGCCGCTACTCGGTGCTCAATCGAGCATCTCAGTGCTCGTAATACTCGGTGAGCTAAAAATACCAGCGAGATGCATTGGCAGATGCTCGGCTCTGCCTCCCTGCATGTGGGCACTGTTTATAGAGTCAGCCGACATGTAGGGATTGGCTGTCAAACACTGTACTGCCACAGTCATGTTGGTTGTGGCATTACAGTGATTGGCTGGCTGCACAGTGTCATCAACTCTTTATCACAGCTGAGAGCGCTGTGCTCGGCAGTGTGATCCACAGTAAGCTAGTGCAGGGGGAGGTGTTGCTGGGCTAGTGACAGATTTAGTGTGTGTCTTAGGTAGTGTAGGTGCTAGGTGACATGACGTCACTGCTATCACCATTGCCATAGTAACCTACTGAGCGGGTTACTATAGCATCGGTGATCTCCGACCACCTGATTTCCGGGGTCGCTATGCACAAGCTCCTGCAGGAGCCGCAGGAGTTGACTCCCTGTTTACCAGCGCCGCTATTCAGCAGCTCATTCAGGGGCCGCTGAATAGCTGTGCCAGGAATCAGCTGATCGGAGATCACCATTGCTATAGTAACCCGCTTGTTCTTTCCTCCCCCTGTGTTTTGTGATATAGCAGAGCTGCATGGGTTGAAGAAGACAGAAGACCAGGATCGTGGAGTGGTGAGAGGGAGTAATAAAGATGGAGTCCCTAAATGTGTCTGTGTATTTATTTCTAATAAAATATTTTTTCTCTGTGTGGTGTCTTTTTTTTTAACCCTTTATTGGAGATTCTTAATGGCTGGGTAAAACTTGGCTTGACATTAAGAATCTCAGGCTTAATACCAGCTGGTAAACAAAGCTGGTATTTACCTCTTATTATCCAGCATGCCACCCGGCACCAGGACTACTGGAAGAGTTGGATACAACACCAGAAGATGGCGCTTCCATGAAAGTGACACTTTTTGGGGCGGCTGCAGACTGCAATTCTCAGCGGGGGGCCAAGAAAGCTTGTGCTACCCTGCGCTGCGGATTCCAATCCCAAGCTGCCTTGTTGTACCTGGCCGGACACAAGAATTGGGTGAAGCCCACATAATTTTTTTTTTTTATTATTTCATGAAATTCATGAAATAATTAAAAAAAGAGCTTCCCTATATTTTTGCTTCCCACTTATTTACAAATAGGCAGCTGGGGGTTGGGGGCAGCCCATACCTGCCTGCTAGACTTAGACTTAACCCCATTATTACCGAGCAAGCTACCCAGCAACAGAACCGCTGGAAGAGTTGGCTACAGAGGCCAGAAGATGGTGCTTCTATGAAAGCGCCATTTTCTGGGGTGACTGTGGACTGTAATTTGCAGCAGGGGGGCCCAGAAAGTTTGGGCCAACCTGCGCTGGGGATTACAGTCCCCAGCTGCCTAGTTGTACCTGGCTGGACACAAAAATTGGGTGAAGCCCACATCATATTGTTTTTAATTATTTCATGAAATTTATATAGGCTTCCCAATATTTTTGGTTCCCAGTTGGGTAAAAATAGGCAGCTGGGGGTTGGGGGCAGCCCGTACCTGCCTGCTGTACCTGGCTAGCATACAAAATATGGCGAAGCTCACATAATTTTTTTTAGTTTTTGGAAAAAAACTTAAAAAAAAGGCTTCCCTGGATCTTCCATTGCCAGTGAAGATAACACCAAGCAGTGGGGGTTAGTAGCCAGTAGCTTCTTGGGTTACCCTTACCTAGCAATAGAAAACGCAGAGTGAGCCCACTTATTTTTTTTTTTACTCCTAACCCTTGGGTTAGGGTTATGTGTTTGGGTTTTTTCTTTTATTTTTTTAATGATTTAAAAAAAAATATTGACATGGGCTTTGCCATATTTATGTATGCCAGCCAGGTACAGCAGGCAGGTACGTGCTGCCCCCAACCCCCAGCTGCCTATTTGTACCCAGCTGGGAACCAAAAATATAGGGAAGCCTATATAAATTTCATTAAATAATTAAAAACAATATGATGTGGGCTTCACCCAATTTTTGTGTCCAGCCAGGTACAACTAGGCAGCTGGGGACTGTAATCCCCAGAGCAGGTTGGCCCAAACTTTCTGGGCCCCCCTGCTGCAAATTGCAGTCCACAGTCACCCCAGAAAATGGCACTTTCATAGAAACACCATCTTCTGGCCTCTGTAGCCAACTCTTCCAGCGGCCCTGGTGCTGGGTAGCTTGCTCGGTAATAATGTGGTTAAGTCTAGCTGTATATTATCAGCTGGCCCTAAGCCCGAAATTTATGGTGTCACACCAATATTAGGCATGGTCACCATGAATTTCTAGTAAAGATAAAAAAAAACACAACACAGAGGAAATTATTTTAATTAGAAATAAAACACAACACAATTAGTGACTCCATCTTTATTGAACTAAAGAACTCCACCATAGTCCTGGGTCGAGGGTCCCGCAATGTCCAATCCGGATCCAATATCATCGGATCAGTTTGCCGGGAAGGCAAAGCAATCAGAGCTATCAGGTTCAAGGACCTGAATCACATGACACTTCAGCTGATTGTATAAATGGCTTTTAAACAATCAGCTGATGCATCAGTAGAAAAAAAAACTATACACCTCTGTATAGACTCCTGAACGATCGCTTCAGGATCCGAGGGTAATCTGTTGATTGTTTATACCGGCTGGGCGTTAAAAAGCCGGCCTCACCGCTGGACTTAAACTGTCAGCTGATGCCCTCAGATGACCGCATCAGCTGATTATCGGCAGGTCCTGAAGCGATCGGACGGGAGTCTGCAGACTGGTAAATATGCTATTTTTTTTCTTTTTCTACTGTTCACTTTTGATTTTGCTTAGCAGTGAATGTACAAGCAGAGAGAAGCTGCTGCACATACGCTACTAAGAGAAAGTGCATGTCACACATGTCTCATGGGAGGAAGAGCACAGGATTATTCCACCCCCTAATGCAAAGACAACATTGCTCACAGCAGTGATCTGGGAGTCAAAAATGCTTAGAGGGGGTCTTCCCCATGCTGTTCCCATGTCATTTGAGCACTGTTCTTATATATTAGTGACATTTTTGAGCTTTCTCCAGACCGCCGAGGTGCCGCCAGCAAATTGCTCTGGTATCCCATAGGTAACATTAGGCTTGGTGTGCTTGACCCGAGTACCAGCACCCAGAGCATTTTAGTCCTCGCTCATCTCTAATGATAACCAAAACAAGATATAAAATAATAACCATAAGAAAGTGCAACTACATTATTTTAATTATGTTCCTTTTTTATCTGATAAATTTTCATTTTGTTTTGTTGAGGATATGCGACATTAAAGGTGGAAAATATTCTGAAGTGATTCTTTTTGGTGTGATTTTTTTTTTAAATGACAATTGTCTGGCATTTTAACAGGAGTGTATATACTTTTTACATGTCTTGTATGTTAAACAGTAAAGATCATGTATAGGACTGCTGATAGTATGTTTTTTTTCTTTATTTAGCCATTTGTAAATACACTCAACAATAAGATTACAACACTAAGGGGCACTTTGCACACTACAACATCGCAAACCGATGCTTGCGATGCTGAGCGCGATAGTCCCCACCCCCGTCGCAGCTGCGATATCATGGTGATAGCTGGCGTAGCGAACATTATCGCTACGCCAGCTTCACATGCACTCACCTGCCATGCAACGTTGCTCTGGCTGGCGACCCGCCTCCTTATTAAGGGGGCGGGTCGTGCAGCATCATAGCGACGTCACATGACAGGTGGCCAATAGAAGAGGAGGGGGGGAGATGAGCGGGATGTAAACATCCCGCCCACATCCTTCCTTCCGCATAGCTGGCGTGAGCCGCAGGACGCAGGTAGGAGATGTTCTTCGCTCCTGCGGCTTCATACACACCGATGTTTGCTGCCGCTGGAACCCCTGTGCCCCTAAGATGAAAAAGTCATGGAATTCTAGAAATTACAGGAGCGATAAACGAGTTAATGATATACAAATAATGAAAAAATAGAACCAACATTTTCAAAACATCTCAATTTACTCAGTATCAAATTTGAGAGCCGTGCATTTGAACACCTTGGCAAGCTATCATTGAAGCTATTAATGGTAGTCTGAAGAATGTTTTGCCATGCTGAATGCACTTAGGCACACAAATCACCAGGATTTACTGCTGGCAGCTCAGTTTGCAATTTCTGACCAATGATGTCCCAGATGGGCTCCATGTGAGAAATGCTAGCAAATTTACAAATTTAGGCCATTCTGACTGCTCACAAAAGCAGAAGCAATATGAAACCTTGCTTTGTTGTTGAAAAGCAACTCCCTGGAAATTTTTGGAGTAAAGGCAGTGCCACGGTGTTACGAACCTGCGCCGCCATAGCCACAAGCAGCCTGCAGCGGTCCCTGTTGCGCCCAGGCGCCGGCTGCCATTCTTGGCCGTGCTTCGGGTCATCCGGTTGGCTGCTCCTTCCACCACGTCTAAGTGTGGAGAGGCGGCTAGTGCGCATGCGTGAGCCGATTTACCCCAGCCAGAGTCTAAGTCTGGTGTTTTGCCTACTGAGCATGCTCAGCCTGATTGTGTCATTTCTGAGACTAAGTCCTCAGTTCAGGCTACTGAGCATGCTCCCATAATTAATCCTAACAGCCTCTGTGCACAGGTACTTGGACTTCGTGCTGTGTCTAAGTTCTGGGATGTTCCTACTGAGCATGCTCAGGCAGATAGTCTGATTTCTGAGTCTGTTGTTCAGGCTACTGAGCATGCTCAGGCACTTAGTGCATTAGAGGCTAGGTCCAGTAAGGACCTCACTGAGCATGTCCGTGAGGTGTCAGGCCCTGATAAGGCAGAGGGTGTCAGGTGTCCTGATGACGTGGCCACTCCGGACTGGCTCGCAGAGTCCCGCCCCTATGATCTGGCACCTCACCATTGGTCATGAGACGATGACTGATGAAGTGTTTGGGGCGCAGCTGCCATGAGGTCATCAATGACGTGGCGGTTCCGGATAGGCCGCTGGTGACGTCGCTGCTGACATGGCACTCTGCTATTGGACCTTGGTGGTTCCACCCTAGGTTTGGGGTGGACCCAGGTTATAAAAGGGGCTGGAGACAACATGGAGGTGCGCAGTCTTCATTTAGAGTTCATGGTGGCATAAGCTTTGTTGGAAGCGGTAGGTAGAGCTAGGCGAACGGTGCCTGCCACGCCAAGATTCGTGGCTCGGCACATCAGGGTCAGGCGCCATGCTTCCTTGCTGCCGTTCCAGTTGTGCTATAGCAGTCCAGTGGCGTTAACTGGACTGCAGCTGCTTTGTCACCTGTCCGTTTGTGCCTCCTACGCACACGGACAGCATACCTGTTGAGTCACCTTTCCAGTTGTGCCCTCTACGCACATGGACAGCGTATTCCAGAACCCCTGTGGAGTTAACAGGGTGTTCCTGGATTTAATGTGTGAACCCTATTTCTCTCCTCGGCTTCCCAGTCAAATGCTACTGGTGTGACTATGTGGTCTGACGTGTCCTTCACACACGTGGCCAGTCGAGTGGTGACCAGAAACGCTAATCGAAGGACCGCTCGGCCTGACGTGTCTTACACACGTGGCTGACAGGGCGCTGTCGCAGCGGTCTTCTCGGTCAACGCTAACTGTTACCATCCGGCCTGACGTGTTCCCTACACACGGGGTCGAAGTAGCGCCCGCTCCACCGAAACGCTAACGTGGCTGGTTCCCAGGTCTCCTGGGTTATCTCTAAGTCATCAGCTCTATAGTCTCCGCCTAACCCACAGGGTGCCAGCAGCTCCATTGCCATCTGGAGCACGGTGGGCCCCGACTGGCGATTGAGATATATACCCCCTGGTTCTAATCTGCCGGTTCCCCCATAACACACGGGTTCCATGACAAAATCAATGAAAACCAAACTCTCAGGGTACCTGGAATGAATACTAGAGGTCTCCAGCTACTATACCTTATGCAATCTCACACAAAGTATAGTACCTGGAGGCGTTCACTGTTGTATTACTTCATGAAGGACTCTTCATTGCATAGCTTATAGAAGATGACTGGAGACTGGAATAGAGCAATAGGGGCTGTAATGAAGATGTATCCTTAAATCTCACTTTTATCTTGGATGTTAAGGCGGCCCAAGATTGTTCTGGAGAAGAGCCATGAAGAGGTCTTAATGATTGTACATCATACCTGTGCTTCTCTTGCAACTATGGTGTAGGATGGTACATAGTAAGGTAACCAGACCTTTCTATTCTGCATTCCAGGTTCATTAACAGCTCAGCATTACTAAGATTTGGTCATGAAACCAGTGGCACTGCCATTTCTCCAACGTGTCCCAGCCCAGAAGCTTTTATTAAAAACATAACACCAGACCACATATTCTTCATGCTACTGTGAGCAGCCTGTGTCCCTTAACATGCTATTGTAGTTTCCATTTTTATCATTTGCATACATGCGCAGGTCTATCGATAGTGTGATTTCCATAACTCCATAACTTTTCCTTCTTAGTGTTACAATTTCAATGTTACAGAGTGTATTAAGTATGGCTGTAGCTAGAACTAACATTTTTTTTTTTTTACAGAACTCATAGCAGCCTACGAGTACTGTCATAGTATTATTGTGGCTCCAATAAATAAGTAGACTACCAAAATAAAAACACAATTATGGAGCATTTCATACAGCATAGTAAACAATAATTAAATTGTAATTTTGAAAAATTTTCGTGTCAGACTTAGGCCACATATGATGATGGATGGAGTTTACTGGCTGATTGCTGTAATAAGAGTGCATTGCTTTGTTAATAACATGCTTATGGGGTTTAACGGTGGTTATTTGAAACGGTCTTCAAAATTAACACATCACATACAATGAACAATGCAATTACATCTCTAAATCAATTATTTTAATAAAACGCACACTCTGCAGACAGGAAAACATAGATAACCTGAGGCTTTATAACACAAACATACTCCTCAAAGAGCCAGAAATAGTGATTAAAGTGTCCAATCAATGTTGTTGCTAAATTGTAATTTCTTGAGGGCAGACATCTTGTTAACTGGGACTTAATATTTTACAAAGTTTACATTGACTTGAGCCCTAGCTTGCAGTCTGAGTTTCATGATATACATGAGATTCAGGCAGTGTATAATTTATGAGTGTTTCCTAGAATAATTTATATCTAAACACCTATTCTAATGGACAATACATTGGGATGTAAAATAAAAAGATAACTGGATTTTCTTACCCAAATTATTCATTTATTAAGTAAATAATGTTATTTTTGCTACTTTTTTCAATTGTGGGTCTGGTAAAATATGCAATATAATTTTTCCATAAAGTGAGTTTTTAACTCCTAAAAATAAAAAAACTGCAGGAGTCTCCAAAGTTTACATAATAGACTTTCCACTTGAATCTATGCACTTCCGGCACATAATATAGCCAGATGGCACATTGTGTTTTTATCTTCAATCCTAATTATCCAATTTATGGCTGCAGAAGGGAAAAGCCATAGAAAAATAGGCAAAGGAAAGGGGGTTGGAAACTGTGATACCTGCAACTTGCGAAAGACGTGAAATTTGAACAGCAAGTGCATTATTTGTAAGAGGGTTGATATGGATTCCACACAAACCTTCCAGAATGTTCATGTTAAGGAATGTTATATCCTTTTATGGGTGCTATGGATTACTGTTAACCATCAGAGATGGATATACGAGCACAGAAGTCATCCATTTGCAGTCTGAAAACTTATTATAATGCACATTTTCATCTGCTTTAGAAGTAGTAGTGGTCTCCTTACATGTTGGGACCCTGGGTAGATGCAGAGGTTGTCCACCCATGTTGTCCTTGTAATGGTGAAAATACAACCTGCCTACAAAAGTTGCTTCATTGCTATGCAAGTGCAATTACAAACACCTGTATGCCAAGTTATATGGGCCACATATCCCAGCAAAATACTATTGCTATGTAATATTATCCCCTTATAGCTAGCAATAAGGCAATGCAATTATAATGATTGGCTACTATGGCTTTATTTTCCTTAAACGGTATATGACTAATGTAATTTTATTATGTTTGTGATGAGAAAGATTTGCAACAGATGTTTGAAAGGATAAATATATCCACAGGTCAAAGACTCATTTAAGATTACACTGACTAGAGAATATAAAGTCTGAAGTAACAAGAGTGTCAGTTATAACAGTATCAGTAGCCGATCGTTTTGCACTGTGTTAAATGCCCCCTGTAAATGTTAGAAATTACAAAACAGTGGATCACTTGTGGACATAGACAGAAAAGGGGCCTGTGTAAGAACAGTATACGAGTATGTGCCTTTTTCACTCCAATAACTGATCAAAATGCATAATTCACCTAACTTGGAGGTAGAAATGGGCCCCATTACCTCTTGGACCCCAGTGCGGCTCCACCGGTTGCACAAATGATATGTCCACCTTTGCAGTTATTACCCTTTTTGGTAAGGATATGCTCACATACGCGTATGAATCGGACACGAGCAATGCGAAAAAATCTCACATTACACTCGGACAAATGTTATTCAATGAGGGAGCGCAAAGTGTCAGCTTTTTTCTCATCCGGATTCAGGATGAGTGAAAAGTCACAGCATGCCGCAATTATCAGCGAGAGCCATGTCACTCACACCCATACAAGTCTGAGTGCAAGTGAAACATTTGACTGCACTTGGATGACATAAGAGTGCAGTGCGATATTCGCATCAGCTGACAATGGAGGAGATGGGGAGATGAATCTTGCCCTCTACTCCGAAGCGCCCGCCCTCTCCTCCGTAGCTCCCGCCTCCTCAAATCGCAAGATTGGATCACAGTTGCAAGACCCTCGGCTCATGCTGACAACACAGCCCGAAAAAATTGGAGAACTCTGATGGATCTTTTAGATTAAAAGAGATATCTCCACTTTAGAATGCTGATACGAATATATTATAAGTATTTACTGAAAACTTTAAAATAAAGATAATTACATTGACAATGATCTATACCAGCTACTACTTAACATTTGAAAAGACATCCCAGAATGTGATTGTACAGTCAGCCGGCAAGTTGTGGCTGTAGAGTAACCACATTCACTATAATTGGTTTCAATGGAGGAACTCAGCATTGCAGTAACATGAGGTCCTAGCCCTAATCACAAGCTCAAATGAGACAATATCAACATTTACTGAGTTACTCTGAAAAATTACTCCTGACATAGCATGGTAATATATACTGAATGACATCTGTAAAATAAAGCATTAGAACCAGCCTCTGACTCTGATTTTGTAGATAAGGCTATAATGGCTATTCGATATTATGCAGTACCTGGCTCATACTCGTTACACAGGAGAAAGAAATGTCTTACAAATAAATAACCTTTCACTCAGGCTGCTCTAGCTATTAAAGCTCCTCTGTTTAAATTTGCTGACTATTACATATATACATTGTAAATAAACATAAAATCAGTATATATTGGAAATAAATGTTCCTACATCCTTCCATTTTAATGCAAATTAAAGCTGTATGAGCAACTTAATGCCATATCCTTGTTTGTTATTCACATGAAAGCAGAATTCTCCTTCTATTGGATACATCCTTTGCTCTCTTTTTTTATATTATCATCTGACGGACATATTTCTAGTACATGCCTACAGCACATAAAGCAACTCCATGTAAAGATACAAATTAATAGAAATGCAAACCCCAGTAAATATTGCAGTATAATGTGCATTCGGCTGATTGAGATGGACAATAGATATCAGATCTGATTGAAATAAAGCCAATTCATGTGCCGGGCATATCCCTGAGCTATGTCTGCATTGCTGTGAGCATGTTGCACGAGTCAGTTTATCGCCTGAGGAGTGTTTGCAGGCAAAATTCGTCTGCACAGCCAGCTAGCTTGAAAGGTTGAGATGTAAGTATAGCAAACAACAACTGAGCACCTGTTTGAGGTGCGGCTGACAGAACAGTGAGCTGGATGGAGTTCAAAAGAATACAAAATAACTGCTCATTGATTAACAGCTAAAATAAATTGTTTCAGTGTATTTACAACTTCCATGCATAGCATCCTGTGAAGGCTACAAATGTTCATATTATTTTGCTCCACTGGCGATATACAGCATTAGAGAATGCCAAAGGACAATTAATCAGTTAAGCGTGACACAAAGGTTAGCTGAAAGTGCCATCAGTTTACTCCTTTATTGTATTGTAGTGGCATTTTATCCTCAGATATAATATAGAGCTTCATTGCAGGAAAATTCCAGAAATCAGAGAAATAATAATAAAAATCTATATAAATAAATATAGATATAAAAACTGCATAATATAGGACTACAGAATAAACTAAATACATAAATAAATCACAGGGATGTGGAGGCTGTAAGTTGTCCTTAACAACTATTTTTAATCTTCTGTTAAGTGACTTGTTCAGACAAGCGTATAATATGAACATGTGCAGTCGGAGTAAAATTCGGACCAATGTAACACAATAGGGATGTTCAGATGACAGTTCCGTCACATGGTCTGAGAGTGAATTTTCTCTTCCATGTCTCAGACGGGGCTTGCCCATTCAAGTTTATGGATATGAGTAAAAAAATCAGATCCTATACGGGAACATCTGTATAGCATCCAATTCTTACAGATACATTGCAATTCCTAACCTAGGAAACTGTATTTGATTATGCAGATTTCAAAACTGTTAAGCCAGCTTTACACGTTGCAATTTGTTGTGCAATCACGTTTGCGATGTGACACGCCCAGATCGCATATGTGATCTAATGAGATCACACGTAGGTCGTTCATTTGCTGTCACACGTGCGTTAGTAGTCTATGTTAAATTGATCAATTTTGTGTGCGATCCTTTAGATCATGTGTTCTGTGACATATGCATTGGGCACCCTTTTTTTTTTTTATTTATTGACTTGTCAAGCGTGTGTAATGTGTAGGGATGCGTTTTTACTATGTCATCTGCCATTCAGCTCTGCTACATGGCCGCTAACAGCAGACACAGACAGCCATGTAGCAGAGCTGAATGGCAGATGACAGCAGACACAGAAAGAGACGCACGATCAGAATGAACTCGGGTTAACTTCACCCGACTTCATTGTCATGCTGCGGCTCTGTCTGTGTCGCGTCCTGATTAGCGGTCACCTGTGAAGGACTCACCAGTGACCGCTAAACTCCTTAGTAACTGAATTGAGCAGCCCTCTCTCATATACTCACCGATCCCCGATCTCCGGCGCGGCGCTGCACGGCATTCACACTGCTTCGGCGGCTTTTACTATTTTGAAAAAGCCGGCCTCTCATTAAACAATCTCGTACTCCCTGGTTTCCCCGCCCACCGGCGCCTATGATTGGTTGCAGTGAGACACGCCCCCACGCTGAGTGACAGGTGTCTCACTGCACCCAATCACAGCAGCTGGTGGGCGTGTCTATACTGTGCAGTGAAATAAATAATTAAATAATTAAAAACCGGCGTGCGGTCCCCCCCAATTTTAAAACCAGCCAGATAAAGCCATACGGCTGAAGGCTGGTATTCTCAGGATGGGGAACTCCACGTTATGGGGAGCTCCCCAGCCTAACAATATCAGCCAGCAGCCGCCCAGAATTGCCGCATACATTAGATGCGACAGTTCTGGGACTGTACCCGGCTCTTCTCGATTTGCCCTGGTGCGTTGGCAATCGGGGTAATAAGGAATTATTGGCAGCCCATAGCTGCTAATAACTCCCAGATTAATCATGTCAGGCGTCTCCCCGAGATACCTTCCATGATTAATCTGTAAGTGACAGTAAATAAACACACACACACGAAAAAATCCTTTATTAGAAATAAAAAACACAAACATATACCCTCGTTCACCACTTTAATAAGCCCTCAAAAGCCCTCCATGTCCGGCGTAATCCAGGATGGTCCAGCGTCGCTTCCAGCTCTGCTGCATGAAGGTGACCGGAGCTGCAGAATACACCGCCGCTCCTGTCAGCTCCACGCAGCAACTGAAGACAGCCGCGCAATCAGCTGAGCTGTTACTGAGGTTACCCGCGGCCACCGCTGTATCCAGTGACAGCGGGTAACCTCAGTGACAGCTCAGCTGATCGCGCGGCTGTCTTCAGTTGCTGCGTGGAGCTGACAGGAGCGGCGGTGTATTCTGCAGCTCCTGTCACCTTCATGCAGCAGAGCTGGAAGCGACGCTGGACCATCCTGGATTACGCCGGACATGGAGGGCTTTTTCGGGCTTATTAAAGTGGTGAACGAGGGTATATGTTTGTGTTTTTTATTTCTAATAAAGGATTTTTTTGTGTGTGTGTGTTTATTTACTGTCACTTACAGATTAATCATGGAAGGTATCTCATAGATTCCTGCAATGATTAATCTAGAAGTTATTGGCAGCTATGGGCTGCCAATAACTCCTTATTACCCCGATTGCCAAAGCACCAGGGCAAATCAGGAAGAGCCGGGTACAGTCCCAGAACTGTCGCATCTAATGTATGCGGCAATTCTGGGCGGCTGCTGGCTGATATTGTTAGGCTGGGGGGCTCCCCATAATGTGGAGCTCCCCATCCTGAGAATACCAGCCTTCAGCCGTATGGCTTTATCTGGCTGGTTTTAAAATTGGGGGGGACCGCACGCCGTTTTTTTAAATTATTTAATTATTTATTTCACTGCACAGTATAGACACGCCCACCGGCTGCTGTGATTGGGTGCAGTGAGACACTTGTCACTCAGCGTGGGGGCGTGTCTTACTGCAACCAATCATAGGCACCGGTGGGCGTGGAAAGCAGGGAATAGGAGATTGTTTAATGAGCAGCCGGCTTTTTCAAAATAGTAAAGTGTGAATGCCGTGCAGCGCCGCGCCGGTGATCGGGGATCGGTGAGTATGAGAGAGGGGGTAAGAGGGATAGACTGACATGGACAGAGAGAGAGGGACAGAGATAGTGACCGACTGACAGAGATTAGTGAATGACAGACATTGTGAGGCGCTTCAGAATGCAGCTTTTCAGCTGCGCTCTGAAGCGGACCTTTTTTAAGCTGCGGTGCAGAGCGCACACCTGCGCACATAGCCTCAGACATCAAAATCGTATGAGGGATGTCACACGTTTCAATTGACTAGGTTCATGCAACAAAACATTCAATTCTAGACAAAGATACGATGTGTTTGCAATCAACGGTTTTGCGTTCAATCCTGATCGCACGTAGGTGTCACACGCAGATACCTCACAAACGATGCCAGATGTGCGTCACTTACAACTTGACCATAACGACGGATTGTGAGATATATTGAAGCGTGTAAAGCAAGCTTTAGTGCATAAAATCATATGCCACCTTATGTAACGTAGATGTATACCATTTACATGGACTGCAGATGTGGCGCCCCTGAGCCTCAGGTCACCACAGGGTACTGCACCCCATTTAGGGTGTGGTGCTGACCGTGAATCCAAAAGGAGGTCGGTACCGGTTTCATCATTCACAACCACATACACATGAGTTGCCCCTTCCTCACTGGGGACTGGGCTAGGGTCAGGTATAAAAGGGGTTTTCAACAATGTGGCATTTACAGGATGCCATCACAACAGGGGCCCCAATCCATTAACTTAGGACCTGGACAGGGGGAGGAGCAGCCACCAGGGGGATTTGGGAGCCACAAACACAGTTGACAAAAACTTAGGGAGTTCTCCAGCAGGAGGGACAGTGAGCAGACGTCTTTCCCGGTAGCTCCTGTGGGACATAGGAGTTTATCAGTCGCTGAGGAGGATACCATGTCAGTTCCTCCGGGATCAGCGCTTTTCAGGGTGCAGCACTCGAGGGTGGTGTAATTCCACGTTGCATCACCAGATTCTGCCGGACAGAGAAGTTCCATGCTTCTTCGACCACCCAAGTTTCCAGAGCCAAGTGGCATATAGGACTCCCAGGACTTGATCATGGTCAGACACAAGGGGATCCCCGCTACTGACATAAGGAACAGTGCTCTACCTAGTATGGAAGGGACTCTAAGTGCTTCAAGCCACAGGGACCAACACTAAAAAGTGCAGTAAAGAAGGGCCAACAGACTACCGGACCAGTTCTGACCTCTTGGGGATCCAGCATCGACCTGAGCCCATCACGGCAATAACTAGTGTGACCGGGCTGGCAGCTGAAGTTGTGAGTAAATTACACCCTGAACCTGCAGAGACTTTGTTGGCTCATCCTCACCAAAGCCGCTGCCCAGTGCTTAGGCGTTAATGGCCATTATAACCCTCATCATCTAACCGGGGCCTGCTCCGCCTGTGGGAAGCGACACAATCCTAGCTGCCATAACACCTGCCCCGGCGAGGAACCCGGCAGCGGCTACTCCCTGTCCGCCAACCACAGGTGGCGTCACAACAAACTTTTCCCAATACCTCGCTTCCCCCACCATTTACTGTATGCCTCAGGGTAACGGAACCGGGCAAAGCCACCCCATGACATTGCGCCTGACCCGATCCGAAACGGCCCGGCAACGAGTAGGTTAACCACCTTCCCCGTGGGGTGCTGCACAGACAGATGACAATTTAGATGTAACGATATTTCATTCACTCGTTTTATACTGGCCTTAAAGCTACCAGCTTTATTTTATAGGGATTTTGTTTTTTTATAGAAATTCTGCCTACAGTGCTTGAAGTGTCAGTTTATTGTAAGGCTTATGCAAGCCATCGTATCCGCCCCGTCGTTTGTGCGTCACGGGCAAATTGCTGCCCGTGTCGCACAAAGTCGGTAAACCCCTGTCACACGTACTTACCTGCTGAGCGACGTCGCTGTGGGCGGCGAAAATCCACTTCCTGAAGGGGGTGGAACATTCTGCGTCACAGCAACATCATACAGCTGCCGGTCAATAGACGCGGAGGGGCGGAGATTAATGGGACGTAAACATCCCGCCCAACTTCTTCCTTCAGCATTGCCGGTGGCTGCAGGTAAGCTGCAGTTCATCATTCCTGGGTGTCACAAGGAGCGATGTGTGCTACCCCGGGTACGATGAACAACCGGCGCAAAGAAAAATAAACGATTTTTTAAAAATAAACGACGTGTAAACGATACACGATTTGTAACCGATTTGCGATTGTTCTGAGACGCTCGTAGGTGTCAAACGAAACGACGTCGCAAACAATGCCGGATGTGCGTCACGAAAACCGTGACCCCGACGACATATCGCATGATAGATCGTCTCATGTGATGCTCGCATTAGTGGTAAGTGTGACAAATGCATGCCTTTTGAATATGGGATGGAACATTATTTATTGACACATGACCCAAACTACATAGCTCAATAAAATAAAATAAAATACACAACACATTATTTTTATGTCAAATGGCCACAGCTTTTATTTAAAATTACATGAGAAAAGTAAGAACAGGTGAAATGCTAAGCAAGTATATTCTGAGATTCCCAGATACTGTGAGATCCCCGACCTGCCTGCTGATTGCTTTTGCTCTAGTAGCAAAGCCAATCCATTTGAAGGGCTCCAATGACCTTACCAAAAATCAACATTCAAGTGCTTAACTGCTAAGCTTTCCCTGCATGGTTTACCATTATTAGATCCTTCGGACAGGTCGCCACAGCTCAACCTATTCACGACTATTGTGTGACAACTTCTATTAAATTAAAATTAGTCCACCATAACTTACCGCCCACTTCCACCTGACTCCAAACTGCAATATCACAGCTCTGACAATATTTTACCAATCTAATTTGATTTAAATTGCATTTCAACTTATTTTTATCTTTTTTTTTTCTTTTTTTTCATTTTGATATTTTTATTAATTTATTTCATTTATTTTTTTTATGAAACCAAGCTAAAATCTATACAAAGACACTAAACCCCCAACTCACGAAGAGTCAACTTTCAGTACTCAGGAGAGGAAAAAACACCTGCAGAGGAAACCACTAGGGAACCATGGCTTAAGGATTAGAGATGAGCGAACTTGTTCGATTCTCATTCGCCAATTTCAAATTTGGTATGAGCATTTCCCTATCCGGTTCTAGGTTGTGTGCACAAGCACTTTTAAGAACCCCTGGTAATGTCTGCTATGTTCATTTTCAAAAATGCTTTTCAAATAACATATGATGCTTTTGGATAGCATTGTTGTGCTGTATGATGAATAGGGGATGTGTTTAATGACAGGAGGAGGTGGGGAGAGGCCAGAGGGGCGGCACATTTTTTTTAATTTAACTTTATTTATGGATGTTCCTGCAGTAAATTACGGCACAGAAAACATCCACAAGGTTCAAACACAAAGGCTTGTGTCATTTGTTGCCTATGTCACATGTTGCTTCTCATATAAAATGCTGACATTCGGCGTTGGCGCCGTTTTGTGATTGTTAAAGCTTAGGGAAGGTATTTCTTACGCTGCTGCTGGACAGTTAGATTAGCTAGGGGTTTAATCATTGGACAGTTAGATTAGCTAGGGGTTTAATCATTGGTAGATGAGATAGATTTAGAGTGATCGTGTTAAATAGGGACATGCAGTGTGGGGAAAGGTGTGTGCCACAAAGCGGCATTTCATGATATAAGTAGGGATTACTATTTGTGAGTGCATTCTAAAGAGTTGCCAATAAACCGTCTTAATAGGGATTGCTACTTTTTAGAGCAGAAAGAATACCCTCCACTTCCATGCAGCTCAGCCAGGACTCAATGTGATCATGCAGTGCTGAAATTAATATGCATTGGAGAACACAGTCACACAGTTGCAGAGTTGTAGCCCACTATCCCGGCTGAGTTTGATCAATGATTGTCTCCACTGAACCTGGATCAAGGGAAGGCCATGTGCAGCAATGGTGCTAACCTGGTTGCGGCTCTAAGCCTGGGTGACATCACACATGGGACTTGCATGGCTCACATCCTCAACCTTGTTATACAGCAATTTCTTGGCCACTATTCCGGGCTGGATGCACTAATGCAGAAGTCACGGTTGCTGGGTGCTCACTTTTAAAAATGGAGATGCCAGGTCACATCCAGTGTATTGCATGGATCATACCTGACTGCTATGCATCAATTGATGCCACTGTCCTGCCGTCTGCCTGTAATGTTTTCAAATATCAATTCTCCAAGATAAGTCTCCAAGTTGTGTTCTCCAAGTTGTGTTCTGTCTGTACTGGCAGGGGTATGGGAGCAAGAGGCCTAATCCTGTCAATTATCCCCCTCTTGATTTTTAAAATGGAAATGTCAGGCCCCATCCAGTGTGTTACATGGACCATACCTGACGGCTGTAGAAAGATACTATGGGGAAATGGGGGGATGCCACTGTCCTGCTGTCTGCCTGAAATGTTGTTAAATATCAAGACTTTAAGATTGGTCTCACAAGTTGTGTCCTGTCTGTACTGGCAGGGGTATACGAGAAAGAGGCCTAATCCTGTCACTAATCTACCTCTTGATTTTTAAAAATGGAAATGCAAGGCCACATTATTTGCATTGCATGGACCATACCTGACTGTTGTGCAAAGATACTATGGGGAAATGGGGGGGATCAATTGGTGCCAATTGATGCATGGTGTCTGCCTGAAATATTTTCAAATACCAAGACTTCAAGATGGGTTTCCAAGTTGTGTCTTGTCTGTACTGGAAGGGGTGTGGGAGCATCAGTCATACACTAGTTTCAGTCATACACTTGTCTCATTCACCTTTATATTTCTTATGTCTGTAGTCTAGGAAGCTAATGACTGTGCCAAAACATGGTGCTGCACTGTACAACATATTTTTTCACAGTTTTGGAAGCTTTTCAACCCCCTGTAAAGGTGTTTTCTCTGCCTTAGATTTTGCGTCCCATTGAATCCAATGGGGTTCGGAAAAGTTTGACGAACTATTCAGGGAACCATTTGGAGTACATTAGGAAGTTCGCCAAAGACTCGCGAACTAAACTTTGAAAGGTTTGCTCATGTATATTAAGGATTTCCCTCCTTTGCCAAAAATGCCAAGCATTTTTTGTGTTTTTTTATTTATATGATAACATGTAGAAAGGAACGTTACAGATAAAGGATGTAATGATACACAAGAGTCATCCTTCAGCACTCAGGAGAGGAAAATACCCTGTCAAGGACACCTCTATGGAACCATGACTTAAAGGGAACCTGTTATGTTGTTTTTTATATTACACCACTCCCAATGTGTTTTAAATTATAAAATGTGCATCACTAACATGGTTTAAACAAATTCCATGTATTTATCTTAAAAACAAAAGCCATTATATACTTTGGTGAATGCAGTACATATCTTAAGTTTCAATCATAGGGGCAGCACTTTTTCTGGCAGCAGTCACTGTCACTCAAGTTCAGGCATGATTCTTTTTTCAACATAACTTTTCTACTGAGATCGGCCCATTATGGTCACATGATTGTGACATGAGTACAGACATGTACAACCACTTCTCTTCTGCGGATTACCACAGGTCCATCAACATCAGTTTTCTGCTGAGCTCTACCCATTATGGTCACATTATCATGAGTCATGACATCAGCACAGATCCTTCATCACCACATCTTCAATGCTGAGTTCTGGAGCTCAGCATTGAAGAAGTGGTAGTGAAGGTCCTGTGCGGATGTCATGATCATGTGACTGTAATGGGCAAAGCTCAGCAGAGAAGTGATACTGAAGGACCTGTTGTAATCAGCAGAAGAGAAGTGGACCTGTGCTGATATCACAATCATGTGCCATAATGAGAGGAGACGAGCTCAGCAGAGAAGCGATAATAAAGGGAACCTGTCATGTCATCTTGTTGCCCTCCCTTGGGCTTACAAGTTTAACACTCATAGAAAGAAAAAATCCTGCGGAGGAAACCTTTAGGGAACTATGACTTAAGGATTGACCACCCTTGGGCTTAGAATATTAATGCCACAAATGGCAATCATATTTTTGTGGTGTTTTCCAGTTTTAATTATATGACACCATATTGAAAGGAAGCTAAAGTATGCAGTGATATATTAAGTTAACCTTAAGAAAGTAAGCAGTTCAGTAATATATCAAATATACAACTTCACAAGAATACAATGAAAAAGGGAGCATGAGGGCCAGAGATATTTCTACGATCCATTCTGGTAGGAGAAAGAGGAATAGACAGTAAGACAGATTTTTTTCAGAAGCTCCTCCCTTTTAAGTAATAAAAAATAAGCAAACAAAATAACTCTTGTTTCTAAAAAGGGAAACACCCACCCTAATATCAATATAAATATATATACTCAATCTAATATATAAAGCTAAGTGTATGTATGTATGTACGAGTGTATGTATGTCCGCTAAAGGAATTTGCACTGTCACATGTACAATCACAAAATTTTGGACAGACACTCCATTTGACTCAGGGAACAATGTAGACTAAGTTTTGAGGGGAAATTTTAACCTCGTGCTTTACAGTTATTCACCAAAAAGCTTGCATCCATTAAAGTCAATGGAGCTGGGATCCACAATGCAGCCAGAACTTCAAAAGAATGCACAGCGACACCCTTAAATGGAATGTTGGCATGTCACAATGCAGCCAGGGAAAGAGACAGACAGACAGAGACAGACAGACAGACAGACACAGACAAAAAGACAGGGGAAGAAACAGACAGACAGAGAAAGAGACACAGACAGGGAAAGAGACAGACAGACAGAGACAGGCAGAAACAGACAGGGAAAGAGACAGACAAAGAAACAGACAGACACAGATAGACACAGACAAAGAGACAGACACAGGGAAAGAGACTGACAGGGAAATAGATAGACAAGGAAAGACTGG